>NW_027361690.1:57967500-58290000 GCF_039654945.1 Dendrobates tinctorius
GCCGACCTCGTGGCCGACCTCATCCTAGGGTCGGGTTTCGTTTCATGAAACCCGACTTTGCCAAAAGTCGGCGACTTTTGAATTTTTTCGACCCGTTTCGCTCAACTCTACCGGTAACAAATAATTTAATTATATTTTGTCCTTAAATAGCCTCTTATGTGTTGTGTCTCACACTCACCCTGATGAAGATGCGACATACAAGTTTATCTTTTTGATAATTAGGACATGCTTTCCTTCATTCGCATTGCATTAAATGTTTTTGGTCCTTCAGCAAAAGGCTATCCTTGATCTGTATTAGGTTTCTGTACGCTTTTTGATTAGTCATACTTGATGTGCATTTAAACTCTATTTGTACACCTTGATACATATTGATTCTGGCCTTAGTATTGGTCTTGCACAGCTTTTGCTGTCTTTTTTACCACACATACTTGACATAGAGACTCAGATCAGACAAAAATCTATCTGTTATCTGGCTATCATCATTTATTTTGATGCTATTGACCAAGGCACCATGTAGCTGGATATTATTTTTCTGCCATTTTTTTGTCTGCTCCTTTAAGTGCATATATTGTTCATTGTTTATTGCATTTGCACCTTCCATCCTTATACTGGACATTTGTGCTTGTTCACACGTGTTTTAAAAGTTTTTATGGTTTTAGTATTTTTTTGCTCAATAAATTAACATTTTTATAGGCATGTTCACCACTACTATATTGCTTTTTTGTCTGGTCATGGCTTCCTTTGATACATGATGTAGCACCTTGTCCTATACAATTGACCATGCACCCTAACCCCCTCCCTTTACTCGTAGTGCTTGACCCCATTTCTACTCGTGGGGTTTTCTTAGAGTGCCACACCCTATAGTTCAGTTAAATTAAAATTATTTCTCTATTTATATATTTTTCTTATTGGTGGTTGGCCCCATCACAGATTGGGAGGCTCGCAAGGCTTCATGTGATAGTCAATTTGCTAACATTTTTCTACCCTCTGGGGGTGTTACACTTGACTCAGATTTTTAACAACTTCTAACTGCACATGAGCAGGGTATTAGATTGTGTAGGAATATTTGTATGTTGGAGAGGTATCTTTAAACTGCCATTGTCCCTAGGGTCCTTAGTGTCCAGATTTTTATGGCTTGGGAGCATACACCTGCATGATGGGTTTTAGGTATAATTTTACATATGAGCATACCCTTCTCTCTTGCTTATTTGTAAGCTCATTCCTGAGCAGACCATATCGCTCCAAATTAACAGCCCAGTCATAGTTCTTATCCAGCCATGCCTCTGTTATCTTCATGATATCATAATTTTCTTCCAGCAATATTAATTCTGTTTACTCCATCTTGTTGGTGAGGCTTCTGGTATTATTTTACATGTTCTTCATATTTTTCTATGTAACTCTATTCCAGCTTAGTGAATTTACTGTTCTAACCCCTCCCCACACCACTATTATTGCTTAGACCCAGGTCTCCTTCTATGCTATCTTCCCCACCTGTGCAGTACAGTAATTGTCTTCTCCTTTAAGGGGGCTTCACACATAGCGATATCGCTAGCAATATCGCTAAAGCGTCACCGATTTTGTAACGCAGCAGCGATATTGCAAGCGATATCGCTATATGTGACACTCACCTCCCACCAGCTCCCCCGCTGGCTATCGCTGATCGCGCAAGAATGTCCTGGGCCATTTCTCATTGGCGGCTTCCTGCTGGTGCCGACAAGCGATGCGTGGACGCAGGAGGGAGGACGTCTTCATCGCCACGTCTGACAGGTAAGTAACAACCACCGACCGCTACTACATCGCTGGTGAGATCTGCCTGTTTAGCAGCTCATTAGCGACCATTTAGCGTTGCACCAGCGATCCTGATCGGCTCGGATCGTTGTCGGGATCACTGGTGCATCGCTAAATGTAACAGGACCATAAGTCGCGAGCTTAAACACTCCTTCAACCTTCTAGATATTCTTTACCCCAATCACAGCTGCACTCTCCTCAGTGAGGTGTCGGCCCATAACTATCATAGCAACTTTAGCCAACAGAAAAATTGGCCTAATTCTCCAGAAACCCAAACCCCTCATCATTATACCAATTCCTGAGCTACTTATTTGCCTCCAAAATCAACTATTGCCTCTCTAGTGTGCCATGTGGTACAGGCAGTATTTCAGAATAAACTACCTTCAAAGTCCTTGCTTTATGCTTGCACCCCAATTCCCTAAAATTATTGCTAAGAACCTTCCACATATCTTTAACTTTGTCATTGGTGCTGGTTCCTCACCAGCCACCACTTCAACCGTAATTTGTTAACCTGATCAGTTATGTGTTGAACTCAAGGACCAAGAAGACTTCACACCGTGCTGCAAACCCTGAATTTGTGATGCATTGCCCTATCTGCTCCCCTAGTAATAGAGTACTCCACTACTAGCACCTGTCTGGCCTGCCCTGAACTCCTATTTCCCACTTGTTGGTGTGTTCAAGATCAAGACTAGCCTTCCTGACACCCTTCTGTCACCTTCTTTCACCCAGCTTGCTGCCCCACTGTCCTGCAGCTCTATATTACAATTCTCACCCATATGTACTATAGTGTGCACCTTCTCAGTGAACAGCAAACTCCTTCTATATAAAAAACATGTAGATCTTAGTGTTGCTAGCTGTTCATATAGATTGAGTCCCTGGGCTTCCAAATGTATAATGTGCACACATCTTGCACAGCGCTGTACTCACCCTCGAATGTCTGTTCAAGGATTGCATACATGCAACAAGATGTACATTGGATGGCATTGTCAATAATGAAGCACATATTATTAATGGGGATTACACAACTGTTGACATATGCTTGGTGCAAAAACTCCATTTCTGTCTATGAGTGTTTAGCTGCTAGATTTGTATGCTGTTGTTTATAAAGTTAGAACAAATAAAAACCTCCCAGAGGCTCACACAGGGATAGCATGTGACTATATTTCCTGTTTTTCTTGTGTCTATGTGTTAGGAATGGCGGAACGCACAAAATAAAAAAACTAATAAAGTGCGTTCGCCGCTCGGGGTCCACCGTGCAGTAGGTGATATAACCGCTGCTAAGTGGTGGCAGGAGCAATATGGCGGAGGTGTTAAACTTCATCCAGGTACGCAGAGCAATCTCTGTTGAGTCACAGAGATGCCAAACACAAGACAAGTACAATAGGGCTGAGCCTGTTAAAGTCACAGTGCTCAGAATAGTTGCACACACGGTATCAGGTCACAGGAGCAGAGCCAAGTTCAGCGGGACTGTGTCCCTCTAGACCTACTGTTTGTGCGACGTTGCAACTGCGGACGCCAAGGAGGGCTGCTACTGCAGCGCGGCGTGGTACACTGCCGCTACACGACAATGCTAGTACGCAAGCGCAATGTCGGACGCTAGCAACTGTGGATGATGAAGCAGAGGCGCGCTGGTGCTGGTACTAAACTCAATCCCTAACCACAAACGTAATATCAGAATCATGCATCCATCCTCATTCACACAGCAGCAAGAATGACTATACTAGTGCATGGCGGAACAGCCATGCACGCCTTTTATAGCAGCCGGGACCTTCCGGAAGCCTCCAGATCTCTGAGCTGGACCAATGAGATCTGAAACAGGACCTGAGCACATGACTCCCGATCTCCAATGGGAGATCGTCTCATGAGCATGCTCAGAAGATGGACAGAAGGACTTAGCCTCTGGAGAGATTTGCTGCAAGGCAATCTCCTCTGCAATCTCCTCTGCAGTAGATAAACAGCAGGAGACTGCAGAATGTGAGGGTCTGGATTCCTGTAGAGCCCTTTGCAGGAATCTGACGCCTAACACTGTGTATGAGAGAAGCAACCTGCTGTAGATGATGCACAGATAGAGACACACAAATTATTTATTCCTGATCTACTAAGCTTATCATATAATGTTCCGGTTTGTTTCTGAATACAGAAGCTCTGTTGTCACACACTTGGAGAGTATCCTGAATAATCTGCTGCCAACAACACAGGAATATAAACAAGTAAACACAAACAGTGAAATAGTACAATTTACACACTTAGGACTAATTTACTTGCAAGCTTTTTCACACTTTCTATATGCTTTAACCCATTCCCATCATGCACCATACATGTACTGCTCTGCGTGAGTTTTGCGTTCCCGGAAAGAGCAGTACAGGTACTGCGTACTGATCGCGCAGCCTCACTCAGAGCACCATGGAAATCGGGTGCCAGCTCTATGTGAGAGCTGACACCCCACAGCAATGCCCAAGATTGGTGCTAGCACTGATCGTGGGCATTTAACCCCTCTGATTCCGCTGTCCCTAGTGACAGTGACATCGAGGAGCATTTAATCGTGTTGTCCTGATTGTCTCCATGGAGACCCCCAGCCGCAATATTTACACTGTGACCTTCTGCGTGGGTGGCTTCTCAGTGCCTGCTCAGAGCAGAGCAGGACCTGAGATGCCTCCTTCCCTGCCTGTCAGTCACTCTTCCGATGTTCTACAATGAAGATGCATTGCACAACATCAGATCAGCGGTCTGATGTAATACAGGGATCTCACATCCTGGGACAAAGTAAAAAAGTTAAAAAAAAATATTAGAAAGTGTAAAAATATTTTTCTTAAAATCCCCAAAAAAAGAAAAAATATTTTCCCCAAAAATGTATTTATGTAAATAAAAAATATACAATAAATGTATTCATATTTGGTAACGACCCGCTCTATAAAACTATCCTACTAGTTAACCCCTTCAGTGAACACTGTAAAGAAAAAAAACGAGGCAAAAAACAATGATTTATCATCATACTGCCGAACAAAAAGTGCAATAAAATATGATCAAAAAGACGAATGTAAATAGAAATCGTATTGCTGAAAATGTCATCTTGTCCCACAAAAAACAAGCTACCATAGAGCTCCATCAGTGGACAAATAAAAAAGTTATCGCTCTCAGAATAAAGCAATGCAAAAATAATTATTTTTTCTATAAAATAGTTTTTATTGTGTGAAAGCGCCAAAACATAAAAAATTGTGTATCACTGTAATGGTACTGACCCAAAGAATAAAGCCGCTTTACCAATTTTACTACACGAGGAATGGTATAAAAAAAAACAAAAAACAATACAAAAAGCAATTTCTGAGCTGCTGGTTTTTGTTTATTCGGTCTGCAAAAAATTGGAATAGAAAGTGATCAAAAAATGTAATGGTGCCAATAAAAACGGCAGCTCGTCCCACAAAAAGCAAACCCTTACATGTCTCTGGTCGGCCGAAATATGGAAAAATTATAGCTCTCAAAATATTTTTTGCAATAAAAAGTCTGTTAGTGTGTAACAGCAGCTAAACATAAAAACCCAATAAAAACTGGTATCGCTGTAATCACACCGACCTGAAGAATAAAGTCACCTAATGACTTATACCACACAAGGAACGGCATGAAAAGTAAATAAAACCAATTCTTCACCTGCTGTTGATTTTTTTTTATTCTGCCTCTAGCAGTAAGGCTCGGCGCACATTTATCCTGTGCTTTTCATGAGGGTTTCCTTGTAAATCTCTGAAATATGTGATTCTGACGAAACTTCTAGGGGTAGGTTCCCTATAATGAGGCAGTTGGAGGCACTGTGGACATCATCTGACCTGTGGTCTGTCAGTGTCTGTCATTTTAGCATTGCATAAAAGTGCTGTCGGCCACACTTTTGTGTACTTCTGAAAAGGACACCGCTAAACAGAGGCCAGACGGAGTCCAGAGTAACTCTCCTGACCCATTATAGTGAATTGAGGGTTTAATCTGAATCACGTCACTCAGAGATTTAGATGTAAACCTCAATGTAAGTGGTCAGCTTAGAGTGCTGGATAACTGTGAGCATAAATGTTATGTAAAATATTCCAGTAAAAGCTTCAACTCAAAAAAGCAAGCCCTCACTCTGGTCTGTCATCTATTTATGGAAATATAGGGACTTTCACATTACTGGTAGCACAAACACTCTGGAAAAGTTAAATGGCTCCTCACCCCCCCCCAAAATAAATTCAGCAAATTCTCCGCTACCAAATCCAAATGCCCCCCATCCCTGCTAAGCTCCAGTGTGCCTAAACCACATTTAGCGCTCAAATGTTTGGCATTTCTGTAGTGATGAGAGCCTGCCTAACTTATGGGTGCATGTCTCCAGAAACATGAGCTGGGCAAAGTGTACTGGTAACTACAGCATACTGATCACTACAAAGGGAATTTGCAATTTTCACTGAGTAACACCCACTGCTGTTTGTTTCTGGAAAATGTCCATGGAGTCAAAATAACCACTACATCTGTACAGAAATTCCCAGGGGGTTATAATTTCCAAAATAGGGTCAATTGAGGAGGGATTCTGCTCTTCTAGCACTTAGGGGATCTGTATGTCATCCACAAACGATTCTAGGAAAATCTGCATTCCAGGAGGCAAATAGCGATCCTTCCCTCCAGAGTCTCTCCGTATGCCTAAGTAGTAATGTACAGCCACATATGGGGTTATTGGCGCGTTCAGTAGAAATTGTGGGACAAATTTTCATGCCATTTTTACCCATTTCCCAGTACGAAAATGTAAAACTTGGTGTTAACACATAATCTTGGTGGTAAAAATGTAAATTATTTTATCTTCACTGCTCAATGATATAAAAGTCTGTGACACACCTGTGGTGCCAATATAAACACTGCACCCATAGAGGAATTAATTGAGAGGTTTAGTTTTTAAAATGGGGTCACTTAAGGGGGGTTCTGCTGTGTTAGAACCGTAGGGGCTTTGCTAATGTAACATGGCACCCTCAAAAAAGTGCAGCAAAATCTGCATTGCAATATATTGTTTCTTCCCTTTTGAGCTTTGCACTGTGCATCAAAAGTAATTTTCGATGACATATGGGCTATCGGTGAACCAAGTGGAAATTGCACAAAAAATTTTGGGGTCCATTTTCTCCTGTTACCCTTGTGAAAACATAAAATTTGAAGCTAAAAAAGATTTTTGCAGGAAAAATGTTATTTTTTTATTTTCATGGCTTAATGTTTTAAACTTCTGTGAAGCACTTGGGGGTTCAAGGTGTTCAATACACATCTATATAAGTTCCCAAAGTAGTCTAGTTTCCAAAATGGTGTCACTTGAGGGGGATTTACACTGTTTAGGCACATCAGGTGCGCTCCAAACAGGACATAGCATCTGCTAATTATTCTGTGAGGGAAGTACAGGGTGCTCGTCGTGGCAGAAAGCATTTGTATGGCATCTCTTCCTCTGTCCCTCTCCTTCTATCTGTGTCACTAAGCTCACTTCCATACCTTTTGGTTCTTCAGCATCCTCCCTGTGCAGACTTACTCTGTTCGGGGGTTCCCTCAACCGTTTTGCCCCAATCCTGAGGGCATCAGCCCACGCAATAACCTTCCACATAGTGAGTGCTCTGCCCGTACTGCTTAGTCTTCCCTAGCAACTGCAGTTTCCACTAACGCTGCACTGCTAGCATGGTCTCCGTTGCTTCCTCTGATGATTTCCTGGCCACCAATACTAGATGGCTGGGCCTTGTTCTTGTCAACATTGTGTGGCATGGTGTTGCCTGGAGCTACCTAGACCAACCGAGCTCAATGGGTGCTCTGGCCCTAACTGTCTCTATCAGGAAGTTCTTCCTGCCTTATCCACTGTGCCCCTCAAATCTTAACTATTCACATGCTAATTCCCTTATTCCTACTATAGTATACACAGTTCAATGATCTCTATGCCCCCATCTAGCAGCTAAATTTAGCACTGCACTTTTCCCTATAATCACACATTAAACATTTTGCAGCAGAAGCTAAAATACTATACTTAAATATAGAGCACTAGACAAATAGAATTATACAATCCTAACAAACCATATTTAGATTGTACCTGGACGTGCTTTAAAAGGGGTTAGATGATGATACTATTCATTGTAACCCCTTACAATTCCAGCAAATTTTACATTCAAAAAGTCAAATGGCACTCCTTCCCTTCCAAGCCCTGCTGTACACTCAAACAGTTGTTTTCCTCCACATATTTGGTATCTGCACACTCAGAAGAAATTGCCAACAAATAGGATAGAGCAATGTCTCCTTTTACCCTTATGAAAATGCAAATTTTGGAGCTAAAAGACTTATCTGGGTCAAATTCAATTTATTTTATTTTCATGCCTCTATGTTATAAACTTTTGTGAAGCACTTGTGTGTTCAAGGTGCTCAACACACATCTAGATAAGTTCCCTAAAAGGTCTAGTTTCCAAAATGGTGTCAATTATTGGGAGTTTCCACTGTTTAGGCACATCAGGGGCTATCTAAACAAAACATGGCGTCCGTTAATTATGCCAGCAAATTTTACATTCAAAAACTGTAATGGCTCACCTTCCCTTCCGAGCCCTGCCTTGTGCCCAAACAGTAGATTTCTCCAACATTTAGGGTATCAGCATGCTCAGGATAAATTGCTCAACAAATTGTATGGTCCACTTTATCCTGTTACCCTTGTGAAAATTAAGAAAAATAAGGTTTAAAGGAAAATTTTTGTGAAATAAAAGTAAATATTTATTTTTTCCATCCACATTCCAAAAATTTCTGTGAAGCACCTGAAGGGTTAATAAACTTATTGAATGTGGTTTTCAGTACGTTGAGGGGTGAAGCTTTTAGAATGTTGTCAATTTTGGGTATTTTCTGTCATATAAGCACACAAAGTCACTTCAAATGTGAGGCGGTCCCTTAAAAAAAATGGTTTTGTAAATTTTGCTGTAAAACTGAGAAATCGCTGGTCAACTTTTAACCCTTGAAACTTCCTAATAAAAAAATATGTTACAAACATTGTGCTGATGAAAAGTACAAATGTGGGAAGTGTTATTTATTAACTATTTTGTGTGATATGACTCCCTCATTCAATGGCAGAAAAATTAAAAGTTTCAAAATTGCGAAATTTTCTAAATTTTCGCCAAATTTCCATTTTTTCACAAATAAACGCACATCATATGAAAGAAATTTTACAACTGTCATGAAGTACAATATGTCACCAGAAAACATTCTCATAATCAGTGGGATCCATTGAAGCGTTCCAGAGTTATGACCTCATAAATTGACACTGGTCAGAATTCTAAAAATTGGCCTACTCAGGAAGGCTTTGAGGCAAAAGGGTTAAATATAGTTGCTTTTCCTTTGGCTGCAATACAACCTGCAACTCACTACAATGCCTGCATTACATTTAGTGTTTAAATAAGAGTCACCTAAATATCACTGTTAAGTAAATAAACAAGGGGTAGGAAAGGTAGTTACAGCCACAGAAAGAGTGGGATCCAAGCTCTGTATGGCCATATCAGCAAGATTAATGGAACTCCCTTTAGTCAAGGCATGTGAGTAACCCTATGCAATGGAATATGTTTCACACTTCTCAAACCACCATTGGCTTATCGTCGGCGTCACTCTAAACAAATGAAAAATCGGTCCGAGTCTCCCTGTTGAGAGTCGCACAAGTGTTCTCCGTATGGTAATCCATGTGTAATGCGTTTGCAATGCGATGATGCAATCTTCTCCCACCCATGTATCCGTATGACATCCGTATGACATGCGTGTGGCTTTACATTTGTCACTGACTTTCCCCATTGAATTAAATGGATCAATGACCTGAAATAATAAAAACATGATCAAGGAGCCGATATATTGGTTCCTCAACAAGTTCCCTCCTCCAATCTTTCAAATAGAGGCCCTGATGGGGTATTGGTTTTGCTGGTTTGTGTCAAACATGTGTGACAGGAAAACCTTCAACACAACTGAGCAGGTTATTTTCCATTGGGTCTTGTCTCAACATTTTGGGGAGCGTTACCCAGTGATTGCTTATCTGAGGAGGCGGAGAGTAAGGGTGTGTGCACACACTGCGGATTTTTTCTGCAGAAAAATCTGCATAGCTTGGCAGAAACCGCAGGGTAAAATGTAGTTTTCCCTGCGGATTCCTATACTTTGTCCAGTGGAATTGATGCAGATTCTATTGCGGTTTGGAGAGAGATAGAGAGAGAGAGAGAGATTTTTGTATGTTCGTTCTTCCCGAAACGAAAACTGCAGCTGCGGTTCCGCAAAAAAAAAGTGACATGCTGCAGAATATAAACCGCAGCAAATCTGCGCAGAAATTTCCGCAGCATGTGAACAGCGGATTTGGTTTTCCATAGGTTTACATGGTACTGTAAGCTGCATGGAAACTGCTGCGGATCCGCAGGACCAAAACCGCTGCGGATCCGCAGCAAAAACCACAACGTGTGCACACACCCTAATGTGGGTACATCCGCATTTATGGTGATAGCTGACTAAAGGACATTTCCACCAACTGTATGGTTCTCTACACAGCCATCCTGAAAAGTGCTATCAGTACTGTCAAATGAGCCTCGTTACATTTGACCCTTTTTTGGAGGCTGTTCGACCTGGTATAACCTTCAAGGGCACAAACATATATTTTGGCAGAGGAGCTGCTTTTACTTAATTTATGGTATATGATAATCCTATATTTGTGGGATCTTAAATGTCTTTTGCATTTTAAAACCCGCTCCGGCCTTTTTTTTCTTAATATTGTCTGTATGTTTCCTGCATCTTAAGTTTAATTGCTTAATCACATTTTGTCATTTTGAATCCCTGATGTCTGTCATAATAATCTGTTCCTTGGAATGTAGAAGTGTTGTTGGGCCGGGGCTTTGTTTGGTATGCAGCTTACTTTTATGATGGCCTACACTGTTAAGGTAATGCAGGGAGAAGTGAATTTCTCAATTTCTGTTTGTTTCTTATTAATTTTATATTTCTATTCTCCGATCTCACCTATGTGGCAGTTTATCTGGAGTTTCTGTTTGGGAAATCCACCATCTCAGGCATTGTTCATTCTACTTGCACAGAAATATGGGCCCGTCTTCATAATCCTGTAATACCTGAGTCCCAAAAAGAAGACTGTCTGTGGATAGCCCGTGGCTTTGAGCAAACATGCCTTTTCCCCAACTGCATAGGATCCCTGGATGGGAAGCACATCCATGTTCGTAAGCTGCCAAACTCAGGGTCCCAATATTACAATTAGAAACATTTTTTTCTGCGGTGCTGTTGACCCTGCTCGACAGCACATTCAGGTTTATAATTGAAGATTTTGGGACCTATAGGAGAATTGGAGACTCCAGAGTCTTCAATTGTTCCATAATGGGTCGTCAGCTGCGAAATAATGATTTGGACATCCCACCCCCAAGTCTCGTAACGGATTCACGTTTGGAAGCGATTCCTTAGGCGTTGTTTTTAATATGAGGCATTTCAATTGAGCTGCAATGTAATGAGGCCATATCCACGGAGAGTAATGGACTACCCTCGCATAATTTTTAATTATCGGCTATTCAACTCACGAAGATTGGTGGAGTGCGCCTGTGGAATACTCTATGCAAAATGGAGGGTCATGATGTCAGCCATACAACTAAGTGAAGCAAATGTAAATGTTGTTGTTAAAGCCTGTGTCATCCTTCACAATTTCACGAAGATCCATGACTGTTCATCAAATGATTGTGTTGATGGAATCTATGGAAATAATGACATAGCTACAACAGATATTCCCAATTCACGTCGTCAGCCCTCTGGCCTTAAAGTTCAGGACATTTTAACAAATTATTTTATATCACCAGAGTGATATACTCCATGGCAAGATTATGCTGTGTCTATGTTATAGTAGCCTTTGTTGTTTTAATTTAATTAAACATCTGTTAGCAAGTAGACTGTATGATGTACATTTTTACAAGGAAAAACACCCTTGATATCAGAATTATCAACTATATATTGTTCACAATAAAAAGCACACATTGAAATAAAAGGTTTATTTACTTCAAGTGTATTTTGCTAAAAAAAAAATCATATTCAAATCATATGGCAGCTTTGGATAATATCCCAGGACAACATGAAACTTCCAAACAACATTACCCATTAAAATACCCTTTGTTACAAATTCTGGTATGAAGGTGGAGGTGATGGTGGGAGCCCAACATGAGTTGGTTGTTGATTTTGGGTTCCTGCATAATTGGGCCCCTGAGAGGTGGATGAGGCTGGATTCCAGACCAATGGAGGGCCCCCTGTTGTGGTACATGATATTGGCCTCTTGGGTAAGGCTATCCATACTCATGTGGATTAGTGTTTGGCATTTGACTAAACCCCCCAGAATGGCCATGTCGAACATAGCCATGTTGTGACCATTCTCCTAGTGGGTATGTTCAAGTGGCCATATTAGGCAGGTACAGCTGTATTTGAGTTGTGCGCATGTGTTTGGTGATGTTGTAGTAAGAAAAACTTGGCACTCAACTTGTGTCTTAATCTGTAAGAATTTTTTATTCTGCAGTCCGTAAAGAAACATTTCGGTCCCAAATGAACCTTCTTCAGTTTTACTGCTTGAAGTAGAAGAAGCAAGGATAGTAATAAAGATGAAGAGACAAACTTGTAGAAAATATTCAATTGCCTGCTAATAATCAAGTAAAAAAACAGGCAGGTGTATATATTCAATAGAGATTAATTGTCTTTGCTTTGTTAGAGAATATATTGCAACTGTTGACCAATTGTGTAGCTTGAACTCCATTTAAGTGCTGTGCTGAATGCGTGTTTTAACCATATAGTTGCTGCTGTATGCTAGCGGCAGTGGTGGTCAGTGGGTTACCCCAATGTGTAACGCGGTGTCCACCACTTGTTTGTGTTGTTTGGTGATGTTATGACGTTGTTTAATGTGTTCTGTGTTGGAGGTGGTTTGGGGAGTTCTGTAGGCTGCTCAACCTGGCTTCCAGGTAAGTGTAGGTGGTTGTCGGTGCACAACTGCCTTTTTTCAAGGAAGTTGAAAACCACATTTGGATTGTCGGTTGTGTGCAAGAATAGATCACAATTTGGAGTGCACCTCTGGCACCCAGCCTCACCTCACAAAGAATTGTGTGCAAATAGCATGCAAGACTCCAAGCATATGCCTCCTCACCATCATCGTTAACAGTGCGCAAGAGATAATCCAAAATGCCAGTGTCTACTTGGCGCCTGTTGATGGTGGTGGGAAGCTCCTTCCTGTGCCAGCCCCAATGTGGGATGGCTGCAGCCTGTGGAGAGGTAGCAAGGGGTAGTGTAGGACTACTGGTACATCCACGCTCATCCTCTTCTCAATTGGGCTCCTGTCCTGCAGAAGGTCATGGTAGTGGAGATTGGTTTGTTGCTGGTATCTCCGTTCATGGCTTTTTTTATAGGTTGCCAGGAAAATATGCATGCTAAACTTCCTGTTCTTCACTGATGGAATTTCCTGTCATCAGGAAAATGTATGCATATTTGTCGCAAGCTACATGGATGCTCCTTGTGACATCTGAGTTTTTCTCACACCCATTGGCTTGCATTGGCAAGTATCGTACGATATACGCACGCTATCGCAGCATGCTGCGATTTTACATGCACATCGAATACATCTGAGGAAAAAAATCGGTGATGTGAGCTGCCCCATAAATTAACACTGGTCAGAGTGCTGGGCTATGCTTTCTCGCATAGCACTCGGCGGTATTTTATGGTAGTGTGAGGCCGGTGTTATCCACAGATTTTGCTACCTTCAATTGCAGGCATCAGTACAGTCTTAGATTATTAATTTCCCCTATATTACCACTGGTGGTAAGGCACAGTACGAAGTCACAGTGTACACATTGCTACAGAGTTCATAGCAGTTACAAGAAGCCTCTAGAGTAATACTATGGCTAAAATGATGTATATACTAGATGATGATGTACTAGAGATGATTGAATATGTTTGGAAAATGATCGATAAACATAAATTCGGCATGAATATGGTACATTCGGATTCGTAATCGGTAAAGCGAGCATTTTTCTTAAATTCGGAAAAAGTCGGTTGTTTTTGGTAAAAGATATAATAAAAGCCATCAATTCATGTGCAGTGTTCAGTAAAATCACAGTGACAGGTTAGAATAGAATAGATAGAGCAGATATATACACATAGAATACATATATATAGCTGTCAGTGACACACACACACACACACATATATCTTGCATAGAAGAAAAGCCAGCAATTCAGTGATGTTTATAGCCTGGGAAGGGGGTAATATCCATGGAGCTTCCCAGGCTATTAACATCAGCTCACAACTGTATATTTACCCTTTACTGGCTATTAAAATGTAGGGTGCCCCTATAATTAATAACCAGCAAAGGCTATGAAGACAGTTGCGGGCTGATATTAATAGCCTAGGAAGGGACCATGGATACTGCCCCCCAGGCTTAAAACACCAGTTCTCAGCCTCCCCTGAAAGGGTGCATATCTAAGATGTGCCAATTCTGGCACTTAGCCATGCTCTTTCCACTTGCCTTGTAGTGGTGGCAAGTGAGGTGATAGTTGGGGGGGTTGATGTCACCTTTGTGTAGTCAAGAGACAGCAAGCCCCAAGGTTAGTTATCGAGATGCATCAATAAGATGCTCCTATTACTATCCCCATAGTCACAGTGCATTAAAACACAGACACCCTGAAAAAAAGTCCTTTAATTGAAAGAAAGACATAGACTCATTTAATAACACTAGGTAACAAAATTTCAAAAGTTGTCTGGTTCAGAAATCAAATTAGCCATTTCTTAATGATTTTGATATGCTGAATTCAAATATGACAAGGAAAACTGCCGGGGGTCTGTGCAGGCTGCCAGGAGTCTGTGTGGCCTGCCGGGGGTCTGTGCGGGCTGCCGGGGGTCTGTGCGGGCTGCCGGGGGTCTGTGCGGCCTGCCGGGGGTCTGTGCGGGCCTGCCGGGGGCTGTGTGTGTGTGCAGGCATCGTCCGATGGGACTACAAGTCCCATTGGGCTATGCCTGCTACAATGACAGTAATTGACACATTAGCCAATGATGGGACAGTAGTAGTCCCATCATCCGGCTAATGTGTTGAATGTAAAAAAAACAAAACATACATACTACATACTACATACATACTACATATATGCTACATTCATACAACATACATACATACTACATACATACTACATATATACTACATTCATACAACATACATACATACTACATACATACTACATATATACTACATTCATACAGCGAACATACATACTACATACATACATACTACATATATACTACATTCATACAACATACATACATACTACATACATACTACATATATACTACATTCATACAACATACATACATACATAGTACATACTACATACATACTGCATACATACTACATACAAACATACTACATATATACTACATATATACTGCATTCATACAACATACATACATACTACATACATACTTCATATATACTACATTCATACAACATACATACTACATACATACTACATATATACTACATTCATGCAACATACATACATACTGCATATATATTACATTCATACAACATACATACTACATACTACATACATACTACATATATACTACATTCATGCAACATACATACATACATAGTACATACTGCATACATACAACATACATAAAACATGCTACAGACATACAACATACATACTACATACAATACATTCATACATTCATACAATACATACATATAGACATACAGTACATATAACATAGAGTACATACTCACCATCACTTGTCACTTTGATCCCCGAAGCCAGTGTCATCTTTAAAAAATATTAAAATAACAAACAACTGATATACTCCCTGATCCGCAGAAATCCACGAGTGTCCCACAATGATCTCTAGGGGCCCCAGGAATACAATGATGGGAGGTAGGTATCCTTCTGCACTGTATTCCTCCACCACTGTAAAAAAAATAGTCCCTAGCCTCACTTTTGGCATTGCTGTGTGAGAAAGTTCCCACGCAGCTTTTGCCATAAAGTGAGACCAGTGAACTATAGTAACCTCTCAGTGATGCAGTGCAGGAGATCATCATGGGACACTCGTGGATTTCTGCGGATCATGGAGTATATCGGTTGTTTGTTATTTTAATATTTTTCAAAGATGACACTGGCTTCGGGGATCAAAGTGACAAGTGATGGTGAGTATGAATTCTATGTTATATGTACTGTATGTCTATATGTATGTATTGTATGAATGTATGAATGTATTGTATGTAGTATGTATGTAGTATGTATGTAGTATGTATGTAGCATGTTGTATGTATGTTGTATCTATGTAGTAAGTATGTAGTATGTATGTACAGTATGTATGTTGTATGAATGTAGTATATATGTAGTATGTATGTAGTATGTAGTATGTATGTATATTGTATGAATGTAGTATATATGTAGTATGTATGTAGTATGTAGTATGTATGTATGTTGTATGAAGGTAGTAAATTTGTAGTATGTATGTAGTATGTATGTAGTATATATGTAGTATGTATGTTGTATGAATGTAGTATGTATGTAGTATGTATGTTGTATGAATGTAGTATATATGTAGTATGTATATAGTATGTATGTATGTTGTATGAATGTAGTATATATGAAGTACGTATGAAGTACGTACATAGTATGCAGTATGTATGTATGTTGTATGAATGTTGTATATATGTAGTATGTATGCAATATGTATGTATGTTGTATGTATGGTTTTTTTTTTACATTCAACACATTAGCCGGATGATGGGACTACTACTGTCCCATCTTTGGCTAATGTGTCAATCACTGTCATTGTAGCAGGCATAGCCTGATGGGACTTGTAGTCCCATCGGACGATGCCTGCACACACACACAACCCCCAGCAGGCCCGCACAGACCCCTGGTTGCCCGCACAGACCCTCGGCAGGCCCGTGCACACCCCCGGCAGGCCCACTCAGACCCCCGGCAGGCCAGCACAGATCCCCGGCAGCCCACACAGACCCCCAGCAGGCCCGCACAGACCCCCGGCAGCCCACACAGACCCCTGGCAGGCCCACACAGACCCCCAGCAGGCCAGCACAGAATGCGCATCATGTTGACATCATTTCAGCAGCCAATCACAGCCACAACACTGGCTCAATGCATTATGGGAACTTCCGATTCCGGTATCCGATATTGTAAAAATATCGGTACTCGGTATTGGAATTCCGATACAGCGAATATCGGCCGATATCCGATATTTGCAGTATCGGAATGCTCAACACTAATTGACAGAGCCTGAATAAAGTCCTTTATTAGAAATAAGGCTAAACACAGTTTTCCATTTTAATTAAAAATAATAAACACAGTTATACCCACCTAACGCATAAATCCAACGAAGCCCTCCTTATCTTGTAATCAAAAATAAAAAAACAATATACCATACCTGTCTGTCATTCTGTCACATGCTGTAATCCATGTCTGGGGATTAATAGTTTTCAACCTGGACGGTGCCAAGATGAGACCGTCCAGGCGGAGAACCACTGGTGACTGAGCTGCTGTGAGCACAGCCTAAGTGACTAGTAATGACGTCATCGAGGTTACCTCTGATCACTAAGGCTGCGTTCCCAGCAGGGCTTAACTGCCATGACCTCATCACCGTGGGAAAAAGTCAGTGATGAAGTCACCGCAGTTAAAGCTCAGTGACTTAACCGCAGATCACGGTGAGAAATTCTCACGGCAGTGAACTTTATAACTCCGATCACAGCTGAGCGCTCATGCTGACAGCGTGGGAACCGCGGCTCTCTCACTGGCAGGAATGATTTCACCACTGATCAGAAGCGCTATGCCGGTGTTTCCCACACTTTCACACAGCATAGGAATCACCGGCTTTTGAGCTGTGCATGCTCGTCTACATTCGGTGATTAAGTCGATGATTAAATCGGCGAATATTGCAAATTCAGCCATCGTGAGCCTAACCGAATATTTAAATATTCGCTCTTCTCTATAACTAACATTCTTGATATCATACAGCCACTGTTATGCTGAACTGTCACTTTGTCTACCCTTCGTTTTTTCTTTTTATATATACACATAAGTGCAGCTTTGTTATGCAGCATTGTCTACACATTAAACATTTGCATTTTCTGTCCTATGATTCCAAATGAGGAGTTGGACCACACTAAGGATTTCAAGCAGAGCATGGCTGAATACTTCACAGATGGATGATGAGTTTGGAAAACCTTCCGGCTGTAAAACTTGAGTAGTCAGATCTCTTTCTAAGTATGCAGCAGTGTGAGACAGCAGGGAGCATTGCCTTTCATGAGCTTCACTTTGTATCTCTGTTCTCTTCTAGCATTACCAGTAATATGACATTGCTGGTGACTTGTAAGCCAACCATCTTCCCAGAGCATCTGTATTCAGCTTGGCAGATATTACTATATCATTTTTGACCTAATAATAATAATAGAGTGAAACTTCTTTTTTCCAGACTATAGCTTAGCCAAGACTAGTTTTAAGTACTTATTTCTTTTTTTTCATTCAACTCAAAGCCTTCAGCAAATCTTTCACGCAATATAAAACAATTTCTTATCTTTTGTAATGACAACTGTCTCTCTTACAGAAAAAAAATAATTGGTAATAGTCAAGCATAACATGTACTTGACACAATTTTCTTAAAGAAAATTAGCAATTAAAATGGGAATTAAGCACATTAAAGAAAGTAACATATTGAATTGACTAGGCTCATTTTCTTTTGTTTTCCTATTTAATGGAATTTATTAATTACAGATTCGTTCAGTTACTATAGAAACATGCATTCCGTGCTGTTTATTGTTTTATATAATGTGGTATGTTGTAAAAGTCACACAGTTTAAAGTAAAAGTATTCATTCAAACCTTTTAAGAAGATCAAAATTGGCTACAAATTATTTGGATAAAAAACTTTATATTATTTTCATGCGCTATTGCTGTTTATTTATTTACTTATTATATTTTTTATCTTTGGTTTTGTCTGTTTAATGATCCTTGAGAACATGTGCTTACACGCTGCATGCACACCAACATATATTCCAGTTCATCTCTTTAGGTTTTTTTTTGTTTCAGTCTGTTTGCATCCCGAGCACATTAAGGTGTGGCCTGCCTTTTCTTTGAGCTAGACTTTATTTTCATGTAGTTTCCCATGGCTGTGCGTCTACTAGCCTGGTCTGTCCTTCTCAGCCCTTATCCATATGCACGTCACTTGACAAATGGTAAGGTTTTAATATTAGAGGTTAGGGCCATCCCAAATAGGGTCACCATGATGTGGTGAGATGGCTTTTACATTTTTTGATCAAAATTATGTTATCAAGCACTAGGATTGAGCGAGCACTAAAATGTTCGGATGCTCATTACTCGAACCAAGCAATTCTTAATGCTCTGATTCTCTGGGAAATCCAATCATTTTTCCGACAGACCCTACAAGGAGGTCAGTGGGGCAGTGAAAATGTTGAAATGGATCGAAAAATTACTAGCCAGGTCTGTCCTTCTCAGCCCTTATCCATATGAACATCACTTGACAAATGGTCAGGTTTTAATATTAGAGGTTAGGGCCATCCCAAATAGGGTCACCGTGATGTGGTGAGATGGCTTTTACATTTTTTGATCAAAATTATGTTATCAAGCACTAGGATTGAGGGAGCACTAAAATGTTCGGATGCTCATTACTCGAACCAAGCAATTCTTAATGCTCTGATTCTCTGGGAAATCCAATCATTTTTCCGACAAACCCTACAAGGAAGTCAGTGGGGCAGTGAAAATATTGAAATGGATCGAAAAATTGATGAATGGAAAGAGAACAGAATGGGGAAGAACCCCTGTAAGCATTTCTGACTCCCAGATTGCTGCTGAAAACAATGCCTTCACACTTTTACTCCACTTTAAGGACTAACAAAAAAAATTCAAACATTTAATTTAAGTAATCCAAAATTTAAAAAAAAATGTTATTAAAATATTGGAACTGTCAGCTTAATTTATGAAGGAAGCAAGAGCTGCCAACAATTAAATGGGAAAGGAACTCAGGTACACCCTGTATTAAACATAAAGGAGGGCCTCATACACATTCTGGTCAAATTGTCATGTATTGGTATTCCTAGACGCATAAAAGCTATGCACTTTTAAGGGTTACATACTAAGGAAATGTACTCCAGATGTGGCGAGTAAAATTTCTGCATCTCTTGGCAGGAAAAACACAGCTGCAAAACCGTCCATCTTTGCCCTGAATTTTTGCCTTCATTTTTGATTGATTTGAGTGAAGTCAATGGTGAAAAAAGCAGGGCAAAAGCACACAGAGAATTAAGATGCAAAAAATAATTTTCTGCACCACATCTGCAAGTCAAAAATATTCATCGTTGTGCATGACACTTTAGGTTTCTCATTAACCCCTTTCTGACATCAGATGTACTATCTCGTCCATGGGACCCGGGCCCCTATGCCCATGGACGGGATAGCTGATCGCGACCGGGTGTCAGTTGATTATCACAGCTGACACCCGGCACTATGTGTCAGGGGCGGTCACGGACCGCCCCGACACGTTAACCCCTTGCACACCGCGATCAAACACGATCGCGGTGTACCGGGGGTTAAAGGGAAGCATGGGCTCCATCCGTGATTCCCTGAGCCCCCCACAGCAGCGCAATGTACAGCGCTCCTGCGGGGGGCTCTTTTTCCCTGCAGGTCCCCGGATCCAAGATGGTGACGGGGACCTTCGGGGGCCTGCAGGGAGCTGACTTACTCAGTGCCTGCAAAGCGCAGGCATGAGGAAGTTTGTGTCTATGCCTGTGACAGATCGCTGATCTGTGATGTGACAGATCAGCGATCTATCACAGGACAGTGATGTCCCCCCTGGGACAACCGAATAAAGTAAAAAAAAAAAAACTGCAAAAATAATTTTTAAAAAATCGCTAAATAAATTAAAAAAAAATATTCCCTAATAAATTCATTCTTTGGAAATAAAAAAAAAACAATAACAGTACATATATTTGGTATCGCCGTGTCCGTAACGACCTACCCTATAAAACTGTCCCATTAGTTAACCCCTTTAGTGAATCCCTTAAAAAATAAAAATGAAAAACGAAGCAAAAAATAATGATTTATTATCATATCGCCGAACAAAAAGTGCAATAACGCGCGATCAAAAAACGCATATAAATATCCATGGTACCACTGAAAATGTGATCTTGTCCCGCAAAAAGCGAGCCACCACACAGCATCATCAGAGAAAAAATAAAAAAAGTTATAGCTTGCAGAAAAAAGCAATGCAAAAATAATTATTTTTTATATAAAATAGTTTTTATTGCATAAAAGCGCCAAAACATAACAAAAAAGACATAAATGTGGTATCTCGTATCTCTGTAACTGTACTGACCCGAAGAATAAAACTGCTTTATCAATTTTACCGCATGCGGAACGGTGTAAACGCACCCCCCAAAAGAAATTCATGAAACGCTGGTTTTGTTCATTCTGCGTCCCAAAAATCGGAATAAAAAGCGATCAAAAAATGTCACATGCCAGAACATGATACCAATAAAAACGTCAGCTCGTCCCGCAAAAAATAAGACCTCACATGACTCAGTGGGTCAAAATATGGAAAAATTATAGCTCTCAAAATGTGGTGATGTAAAAACTATTTTTACAATAAAAAGTGTCTTTCAGCGTGTGAAAGCTGACAAACATATCACCCCCTTAGTTAGGGAAAAATAATAAAATTTAAAAAATGTATTTATTTCCATTTTCCCATTAGGGTTAGGGCTAGGGCTAGGGTTAGGGCTAGGGCTAGGGTTGGGGCTAGGGTTAGGGCTAGGGCTAGGGTTAGGGCTGAGATTAGGGCTAGGGGTGTGTTGGGGTTAGGGGTGGAGTTAGAATTGGGGGGTTTCCACTGTTTGGGCACATCAGGTGCTCTCCAAACGCAACATGGCGTCTGATATCAATTCCAGCCAATTCTGCATTGAAAAAGTCAAATGGTGCTCCTTCCCTTCCAAGCTCTGCCAATGGCCTAAACAGTGTTTTACCCCCACATATGGGGTATCAGCCTACTCAGGACAAATTGCAAAACAACTTTTGGGGTCCTATTTCTCCTGTTGCCCTTAGGAAAATAAAAAATTGGGGGCAAAAATATCATTTTTGTGGGAAAAAAATACGATTTTTTTATTTTCACGCTCGGGCGTTATAAACTTTTGTGAACCACTGGGGGAGTTCAAAGTGTTCACCACACACCTAGATAAGTTCCTTTCGGGCGTCTAGTTTCCAAAATGGTGTCATTTGTGGGGGGTTTCCACTGTTTAGGTACATTAGGGGCTCTCCAAAGGCAACATGACACCCGCAGACCATTCCATCAAAGTCTGCATTCCAAAACGTCACTACTTCCCTTCCGAGCCCCGTCGTGGGCCCTTACAGTAGTTTTCTCCCACATATGGGGTATCAGTGTACTCAGGACAAATTGGACAACAACTTTTGGGGTCCATTTTCTCCTGTACCCTTGGGAAAATAAAAAAATGGGGACTGAATGATCATGTTTGTGGAAAAAAATACGATTTTTTTTATTTTCATGCCCGGGTGTTATAAACTTCTGTGAAGCACTGGGGGAGTACAAAGTGCTCACCACACATCTAGATAAGTTTCATAGGGGGTCTAGTTTCCAAAATGGGGTCACTTGTCAGGGGATTCCACTGTTTAGGTACATCAGGGGCTTTCCAAACGCGACATGGTGTCCGATCTCAATTCCAGCCAAAAAAATCAAATGGCGCTGCTTCCCTTCCGAGCTCTGCCATGCGCCCAAATAGTAGTTTAGACCCACATAGGGGGTATAAGCATACTCAGGACAAATTGCACAATAACTTTTAGGATCCTGTTACCCTTAGGAAAATAAAAATTGGGGGTGAAAAGATCATTTTTGTGGAAAAAATATGATTTTTTAATTGTACCGCTGTACGTTATAAACTTCTGTGAAGCCCTTGTGGGTTCAAAGTTCTCACTACATATCTAGATAAGTTCCTTGGGGGTCTAGTTTCCAAAATGGGGTCACTTGTGGGGGGTTTCCACTGTTTAGGTACATCAGGGGCTCTCCAAACATGACATGGCATCCGATCAGAATTCCAGCCAATTTTGAATTGAAAAAGTCAAACGGCGCTCCTTCTCTTCTGAACTCTGCCATGCACTGAAAGAGTGGTTCCCTCCCACATATCAGGCATCAGCGTACTCAGGACAAATTGCACAATAACTTTTCCAGTCCAATTTCTCCTTTTACCCTTGGTAAAATAAAAAAAATTGAACCTGAATTATTTCTTTTGTGAAAAAAAGTTAAATGTTCATTTTTTTTTAAATATTCAAAAAATTCCTGTGAAGCACCTGAAGGATTAACAAGCTTCTTGAATGTAGTTTTGAGCACCTTAAGGGGTTCAGTTTTTAGAATGGTGTCACTTTTGGGTATTTTCTATCATATAGACCCCTCAAAGTGGCTTCAAATGTGATGTGGTCCGTAAAAATAAAATGGTGTTGTAAAAATGAGAAATCACTGGTCAACTTTTAACCCTTATAACTTCCTAACAAAAAAAAAATTTGGTTCCAAAATTGTGCTGATGTACAGTAAACATGTGGGAAATGTTACTTATTAAGTTTTTTGTGTGCCGTATCTCTGTGATTTAAGGGCATAAAAATTGCAAAATTTTCAAAATTTTCGCCAAATTTCCATTTGTTTCACAAATAAACGTAAGTTTTATGAATGTAATTTTACCACTAACATGAAGTACAATATGTCTCGAGAAAACAATGTCAGAATCACCAGGATTCATGGAAGCGTTCCAGAGTTATTACCTCATAAAGGGACAGTGGTCAGAATTGTAAAAATTGGCCTGGTCATGAACATGCAAACCACCCTTGGGGTTGAAGGGGTTAGTTTTGCTAACATCAGGTTTTGCTTCAGGATGTATCACAAATTTGTGCAGAAAAAATACAGCAAAAATGCACCAAATCTGCTACTTGTGCACACCGCCTTATACAGCAATGAAATCTACCCCAAAACATGTAAAAGTCTATGGATGGGCAATATATTATACCGATCATTTTTTAAACAAGTTTTTTAAGGCTTATATTGCAACGAACTGCACCCAAGAATACCACATGGATGAGCAATATATTGCAGATACATTTTTTAACAAGTTTTGTGATAGCTATATGCCAACAAAATGTGCTCCAGACCGCAGAAGGGGTGACCAATATAATACGTATGCGGATACGGGCAAACATTGAGTAAAATTTCTGTACCATTTCTGTATAACTTTGCCGCAAAATCGCAGCTGCAAAAACTAGTACTTTTGGTGCATTTTTGCTGTGCTTCTGGTGCCTCTTGGCCCTGCATTTTTGATTGATTTAAATTTTTTATTTCTTTTAAATTAAGTTAAAGGTGAAAAATGCAGGCCAAAAATGCACAGAGAATTTACATGCTGCAGATTATTTTCTGCAGCAAATCTGCAAGTCAAAAAATACTTAACGTCTGCATGACACTTTAGGTTTCTCATTCACTTTGCTGTCATTAGCTTTTGCTAAAGATTTTGTCACAAATTTGCGTAAAAAAATGCAACAAAAACACCAAATCTGCAATGTGTGCACACAGCTTAAATTTTGAACAAGGTTTTTTAGGATTATATGGCTACAAACTGTACCAAAAAATATGTAATACCCTATACTGATATATTTTGAACAAATTTTCTGATGGTTATATACCAATGAATTGTACTCCAGACCATGGAGTCTATGAACAATCATTATAATAATAATACATTTTGGAACCAATTTTCTGAGGCTGATATAGCAATAAAATCTACTTAAGAATATTTAAAAGTCTATGAATGAGCAATATAATATCAATACATTTTTAACATGTTTTTGGAGGCTTATATAGCAATAAAATGTACCAAAGAATACGTTATACTGTGTGGATGAGCAATACATTTTTGACCAAGTTTTTAGAGGTTTAGATACCAATGAAATGCACCCAAGATGTTGTAGCACCCTATGAATGAGTAATATAATATCGATATACCATATTTTTCAGGCTACAAGTTGCATTTTTTCACCAAAAATTTTTTGGAGGAAAATGGGAGTGCGTTTTATAATGGAGTTATACTTTACTGGTAATGTTGCTGCAGGCAGCAGGCTGGGATGAGGGGGTGTCCGGTGGTGCTGTGGATGCCCGGTGGTGCTACGGGGGTGTCCAGTGCTGCGGGAGCCCTCTAGTGCTGCTGCAGGTGTCTCCAGTGCTGAAGGCATTTTGATGACATTTTGTGAAATGCCAGAGCCCCCGCAGTTTATTGGTTTCCTATGCGGTGGACTCCGTAAAAATGGCCGCAGATGGAGATCTCGGCACTAAGATCTCGGGGGATGAGATCTCAGCGCTGAAATCTCATCTCCTGAATTCTTGGTGCTGAGATCTCCATCTTTGCATGCGCCACCCAGTCCCACTGCCCCGTACCAGGTGATACTCACTGTCTCCCAACTTTTGGTTGGCCCACATATTTTGTATCTCCTGCCAGTATAGTATGTAGTCACCGTCTATGTTCCTCCAGGTGACAGAAAATACAACTGATGCCCATGTATCCAGGAGCAAAAGTCCTTAAGAAAGTTCATGAAATTCAGAAAATAGATCCCTCAACCTTAGCAGGGGGATCCAGCCCAGCTGGCAACTGGTCTCAAAAACTCCATAGGCCATCCATCAATGGCTCCAAGACCTTAGCCTACATCCTCTCTTCTCAATCTGACTATCCCATCTCCTTGACTAAACATGTGGTTTCTTTCCCTCTGTCCCCTTCAACATTTAATTTTAGTATAAAGAATGAAAAATAATCCAGAAGCATGTGCATGTGAGACCCCCTCTAGCGACAGCTCCATTGCGTCTACAATCCCCATCAACACAATAGGAATAGTGGTTGTAAGAACAATGGAATGATGGAGATCCTTGATTATGAATCTTGGGTTTGGCCATACGTGTGCTTGTGATCTAGCCTGCATGTTTTCTACTGCTTACTGTCACTGAATGGAAACACTGATTCCTAAGGCTGAGGAGCAATAAAATCAGGCACCAAACATGCGGCGTGGGGATCCAAGCTTTTAGGCTGTGTGCCCACTTTGCATTTTTTTTAGTATTTCCGCTGCGTTTTTGCGGCCATGGAAATGCTTAAAAACACATCCCCATGCAATCCTATGGGACTCCGCAGTTGCTGTGTCAATGCTGCAGATTTTACCACTGCAGAATCACATAGCAGTAAAATGTGCAGCATGTCCATTATTTCTGCAGAATTGTGTTGATTCCGCCGCCATAGGATTGCATTGAAGCGCTCACTTTACGCATGTGGCTATGCCCACCATGCGTAACGTGAGCGCTTCATGTGCGGATGGTGCCCAGGGTCTGGAGGAGAGGAGACTCTCCTCCTGGCCTTGGCTACCATATCCCTGTAAAAAATAGAATTAAAATAAAAACTAGGGATATACTCACCTTCTGTTATCCCCCGGAGCACTCCTGCCTCTCAGCCACACTGTCGGCATCTTCCATTCCCATGGATGCATTGCGCGAATGACCTCTGATGACATAGCAGTCAAGCGTGATGCTACCTCATCAGAGGTCATTGTCGCAAGTTATCCCTGGGAAAGGAAGATGCTGACAGCGTGGCTGAGAGGCAGGAGTGCTCTGGGGGATGACAGAAGGTGAGTATATCCCTATTTTTAATTATTTTTAACATTCTAGTTTTTACTATAGATGTTGCATAGGCAGCATCAATAGTAAAAAGTTGGTCACACTTGTCAAGCACTATGCTTGACAAGTGTAACCAACCTGTCAATCACATTCCAAGCGATGCTTCAAATCGCTTGGAAAAGCGCAAGAATTCTGCAAACTAAAAACGCTTGCAAAATGCTTGTATTTTGCAGGAAAACACATGCAAATTTTCTTGAAGGCGCCCCTGACTTAATAATTATAGAGGAAAAAATATATATTTCATCAAAGTAAAATCAAATAAAAAGCAATACTGAGGAAGAGAGATGTTCTGCGCTGCATGACAAAAGGGAATAACGCTAAATTTAGAACCCCTAACAGGGGACAAACACCAGGTGCACATTGCTCATTTTATTTTCCACTCACAACACCAACAGTTCATTCCCATAGATGTGGAGCATCTTTGATTCTTAAGTTTCTATATCAGCATATAAAAGGCTCCCTATATGCAAATAGATATATTAAAAAACAATAAATGAATAATTTATAAATAGGATCTATAGCTTTGTATAACTATCATTTTACTGAAGTAAAATCAAATTAAAGAAAATACCGAAGCAAAGAGATTTCTGGCGTTGCAGGAAAAAAGAGTAAGGCTATATTTAGAATCCTTGGCAAGGGGCAAACAGCAAGTTAGCGTTGTTAATTCAGTTTTTTAACCGTAACCCCAACAATTCACTCCTATAAATATGGAATACTTTCAATTATTAAGCTATATATAAATAAAATCAATAAATAAATAAATAACATATAAATAGGATCTTTCACAATAAAAAAACACTGGTTAAATTATATATTTATATTTATATTCATCCTGTCATAAATTTAAAAATATTTTTTTTTTTTTAAACTTCCATGGAAAAATATTAGAGTATTAAAAGACAGCTATAAATAAATAAATAAGTCTGTCCAACAATATTAATAAATTAGATAAAATCCTCTGTAATTTCATTAAGACGCTGTTGTTTGAGGCTTCTTAACTTAAGCCCCCGTTACACACACCGATTTTGTGATGCAGCAGCAATATTCCTAGCGATATCGCTATGTGCAATAATTACCTCTGACCGGCTCCCCCCGCTGGTTATCGCTGATCGCGCGAGAACGTCCTGGTCCGTTTCTCGTCGGCCACTTCTTGCTGGGCTTCCTGCTGGTGCCGACAAGCGATGCATGAACGCGGGCGGGAGGACGTCTTCATCACCGCATCTGACAGGTAAGTAACGACCGCCGACCGCTGCTATGTCGCTGGTGAGATCTGCCTGTGTGGCAGCTCACTAGCGACCACTTAGCGATGCACTAGCGATCCTGACCGGGTCGTATCATGGTCGGAATCGCTGGTACATCGCTAACTGTAATGGTACCCTTATATATCCAATGTACCTCTTTCCTGTTTAGTTTTGCAATCCTATTTGGAACATGAGAAGAGATGCGATCAATAGGAACAATTTTTAACTTATTAAAATCTTTATTATGTGTTTCAATATTTTTTATTAATTTTAGAATTTTTTGAGGGAAGGGGAAAAGGGTACAGAACAAAACGAAGGGATTAGGGTAGGGAAAACATAATCCCTGTAAAGACAGGGATACCCCACAAAGTGGGGAATTAGACAGGCAAACATACGTGTTGTACAAGTAGTGTAACAAATCGCAAAGCGTGAAGTCATTATTTCCCTCTACTCCTCTTTGGTCAGACCTCATCTGGAATATTGTGTCCAGTTTTGGGCGCCACATTTTAAAAAAGACATCAACAAACTGGAGCAAGTTCAGAAAAGAGCGACCAGAATGGTGACCGGTCTGCAAACCCTGTCTTATGAGGAAAGGTTGCAGGATTTGGGAATGTTTAGTTTGCAAAAGAGAAGACTGAGAGGAGACTTAATAGCTGTCTACAAATATCTAAAGGGCTGTCACATTGTAGAAGGATCAACTTTATTCTCATTTGCACAAGGAAAGACTAGAAGCAATGGGATGAAACTGAATGGGAGGAGACACAGATTAGATATTAGAAAAAACTTTTTGACAGTTAGAGTGATCAATGAGTGGAACAGGCTGCCACGAGAAGTGGTGAGTTCTCCTTCAATGGAAGTCTTCAAACAGAGGCTGGACAGACATCTGACTGGGATGATTTAGCGAATCCTGCTTTGAGCAGGGGGTTGGACCAGATGGCCCAGGAGGTCCCTTCCAACTCTACAATTCTATGATTCTATGATTCTATGATTCTATGTATGCTATTCAACTCTAAGTACCTATGTCTGTAAGAATGTACTAATCAATTTTTGCTTTTTTTGCAAAAAACCTGTAGGAAGAAAGGATTACAATACAAATGCAAAGATCAATATACTTATAATAGCCGTCAGAAAAAAAAAACAGTACACATATTGTGTTAAATTTTACACAATTGTGGTAGCTCAAAAAAAAAAAAGATCAATACACGTATTATATTCCTGATACTTCAGAAAAAATTTTAAATAGCTAGGTACGTTATATATATCATAGATATCGCTATACCTAAAAAAAAATCATATTAAATTGAATATAAAGAATATGAAAGCCTGTCCTGTCCGGGACATCCAGTGATGTCCCTAGGACTGAGCGGAGGCAAAAAATTGGTTCTTTCAAAAAAAAACTATATAAAAGTGGAAAATATTTCTTTATACAATTCTATATGTAACTCTAGATTGAACAGCAACAAATAAATTACAAGACCATCAGCCAAGAGGAAGATCCGATTTCGACGTTGAAAGTCTCGGGATAACCTTCTGAGTACTTATTCCAGCGCACTCGAGGAAGTCCTTTCCCTCATCCAGAGAAGAAATAGGAATCACTCTTGATGCATATTTTACTTGAAGAGTTGAAGAAAGAGTCCAGGTGTATGGTATCTCAGCTCGCCGGAGTTCACGTGTGGTGTGTGCAAACGCTTTCCTTTTTTGTAAAGTCTCTCTTGAAAGGTCCTTGAGGAAGATCAGATGACTGTATTTGGAAGATAGAAATCTTGGCTCTTTTGAAATACTCAGGAGCGCACTTCTTATCCAGTTGGGGTAAAAGGATACAATTATATCACTTGTTAAGCCCTGCGGCAGAGAGGGCGGCCTTCGTATCCTAAACGCTCTCTCAACCAAACATCTCTCATTAATGTCAGGGATCAAGTGAGAGATCATCGAGGATATATAATCTTTTAATTGAGAAGAGTGTATTGACTCAGAAATCCCTCTGATCTTGACATTATTTTTTCTTCTAAAGTCCTCGAAGTTAGCCATATGAATTTCTAGAGAAGCAATATCTTTTTGAATCTTATCTAAAGAATCTGTTAATGTAGGGGAAATATGAACATTTCTATGTTGCGTTATTTCGCATTTTTTATTATTAGAGGGGATCTTCATTTTCCGACCACAAAGAGGACCATCAGAGACTCTAGACGAGGTTGAATGGGTGTCGTCGGTCAAAATCATTAATGTATCACTAAAAAGTCTTTTTATGAAAGCCTCAGAGGCTTTGGATTTATTTAATTGCTTAAGGTCAATGTTTTTAAGAGTGGGATCACAGGATACATTACAGATGATATCAGCATTTTCTTCTTTCCCCAAAAGTTCCACTGATGTAAGAAGAGCTTTAAACATGCTAACCATAAAGGCCTCTGTTGGATAGTCGTCAGATGCAGGTATCTCGTCTATCAAATTGGAAGAGGATTTTCCATGTTTCCCCTGATCCAATTTAGCTATGTCCAGTTGTTGTAAAGAATTTTCAATAGGCTCTAAGTTTCCCCGTATATCATCAACTCCCAAGTAGGAATTTGTGGATGAAGATTCATCAGAATCATCATTAAAATAATCACTTTTACTGAGTTCAAAAAAATCTGTCCCTTTAAAAATCTTCTCTGAATATACACTCTCCAGTTCTTCTGATAAATAAAGAGAGTCCTCCAATTGATCTGATCTCCCAACCAAAGATTCCGGGTGCTTTGAGGATTTACTTAGGGGTGCCCCTTTAAGTTTTACATTAGCTTGTACCATATATTCTTGGGGATCGGAAGTAGAGCCCCCCTCAACCAACAGTCCCATATGTACTCCACTCTTATCAGCAGAAGGAGCAGGTTTAGTCCCATTTAACTGCAGACCAGACTCACAAGAATTAAAGCAAGTAATCAGAGACTACTGTGATTTTTCCTTGTTATGAACATTCCCTCTATCTTCCCCTCTATTAAATTTGTTATTGCATGGCTTCTCATTACATACATAACTATTTTCCACGCGATCTGTAACTTTAGGGCTCTTATGGGAAGATTTAATAGAGGTACTCCACTTTATAATATGGGATGTAGAAATGAATTGTATGAGTCTGCTTACCCCTTCAGTTGTCTGCTGAACTTTTTCAGACTTTTGTGTACTCCTTTGTCCTGCTTTCTCCTTCCCTGTTGTCATGGCTCTCCCCTCCTGCTCCCGTTCTCCAAAATGCACTCCAGGTGGCTCCCTCTCTGTCCGGAGACCTAGGGATTCCCCAGGCCGGTTCCATGTGCTTGTCACTGTCTCCTGCTCCTCCTTAGTCGCATCCTCTGTTGTAAATCCATTTTTTGTTTGTGTCCAAGGAACAAAAGCTGGCGCATCCTCTCTTAATCCTCCTGCCTGCTTGATTGTAGATCCACCAACAGGTCTTGGCTTTGTGAGAACTGCTGAGTCATCTCTGGCTCCTCTCTTCTGCCTCCCAGCACCTGGGCTCACTGCGATCTCCCGACTTTCTTTCCTAGGTCTGTCTTCAAGTACTGGAGTTGCTTTAGGGGAGGATTTCTTCCCCACAGGTGTCCCACGAATCCAAGGTGCTTTGGAAGGCTCTGACTTCACCAAGGCTTGTCTGGCTTGAGGTGCAGGTACAGCTTGTTTACCTCCGGCTGAAGTCAGGCCTCTGCCTGGTCTTCCACTGCTTTCTCGTCCCAGCATATGATTTTTCTCAGCAATATCAGCTTCTTTCTTCTTGTAGGTGGATCCAGGCATGTTCTAAAGGTTTTAAGTCACAAAATGTTCCACCTTTAGTAGATTTAAGCCGCTTCAAATAGGGGAATTGCAGGAGCTCCTGATGAACAGGTCTGCTCCCTTCCCCTGCAAACCACGCCCCTCCAAAATCTTTATTATGAACTAAGGTGTAATGTCTTGGAAGACCATGAGTAAGAAGACCTTTTTATATGTTGTGTCTGTGGGAATTCGGACGTAGGTGAAGTTGTTGTGCAGTTCTTCCTACGTATTGTTTTCCGCAAGGACATTCAATCATGTAAATAACAAATTCAGAGTTGCAGTTTAGGAAATAGGGTATAATGAATCTTTCTTTAGTGGAAGAAGAGATGATATCAGTCATTTTATGCCCAATACTCTGGCAGTATAAACAGTTTTTAGTTCCGCATTTGAATGCCCCTTTATTGGTGTTCAAAATATGCCCTTTTTGCATGCTAATTACTGGTTTGAGATGACTAGGTGCTATGATGCTCCTAACAGTTGGTGCTCTACGGAATGTTATCCCTGGGTTTATTGGGAGGATTTTACTGAGGACAGGGTCGTCAAGTAAAATGTACCAATTTTTCTGTAAAACCTCACAGATTTCCTTGTGTTCATTGCTGTATTGAGTTATAAAATTCATACAGAACTTATTATCAGTTCTATTTTTCCTGTTGTTCTCTAGTAGTTCTGTTTGTTTCAATTTTCTATAATCTTTGTAGGCTTTTTTTTACCAAGTGTGAGGGATATTTCTGGGTTAATTTTTTTTTTAAGAATAGCAGACTGGTGTTTAAAATCAGTATCAACAGTACAGTTCTTTCTGATGCGGCAAAATTGATTATTCGGGATATTTTTTTAGCCATTTAGAATAGTGGCCACTGCTGAAATGGATGTAGCTATTAGAATCAACATTGTTGAAAAAGGTTTTACTACAGATATTGTTGTTTTCTGTAAAAAGAGTGACATCTAAAAAGTTAATAGTAAAAGCATCATAAAAACCAGTAAAGGAAATACCACAGCTGTTATTGTTCATTTGTTGGATAAAATTATTAATATTGTTTTCTGTATTGTCCCAAATGAAAAACAAGTCATCAATAAATCTCTTATAAAATACAATATATTTTTGCCAGGTTTCATTAAAAATAACTAATTCTTTGAAGACCCCCATGAAAAGATTCGCAAACGTAGGCACTACTTTCGAGCCCATCGCAGTCCCATTTATTTGGGCAGCGCGGACAAAAATTTGCGTATTCCTCTACAGAGTTCTGTACATTTATGGAAGATTCCCTCTTGCCTGTTTGGAGATATGGTCATTCCCTTGGTAGATTAATTCTATACATGTTCTCATAATTAGTGACATGCAGATTCCATTGTGCAGGTAGGGGGAAGAGGTCACTGTGACCTACCAACTGTGAATGCTGGATTTTGTTATCTCTCATTGTAATCCTGCTTGTTTTGATAATGAGGAAAAATGCAGACTCCAGGCAAGAATCTGACTAGAGGAACGAGGCCTCACTCATTGCAAGTATATTGAGTGATGTTGTGCTCATATAGTCGGATTCTGCCTAGGAGTCTGTATTTTGCTTCCTTGCAGCCATTCCTGGCTCTGACACAGGTGAATCCTCACAGTGCACAGTGGGAACGATGTGAGGATTCACAAGTCTGCAGTCACATAGAGTGACATATAGAGGGACTGCAGGCTTGTGGATTTAGACCCCTTAAAGGCTCATTCAGCCATCAAAGTATATTTGTCTGCACTCAGACTGCAGTGCATGGACTGGCCATGGATCTTCTGACCTGAACTTAGAAACCTCAGAGCATGCATAAGGATACTGGTCACAATATCGGTGTCCAGTCCATGAACTACAGTCTGAGAGCAGATCAACTTCCCCCTTCCAATTATTACAATTATTACATTGCCATAGAATAATAGTAAAGATATTTCCGAATCATATATACCCACTTGCATAACTCATTCTCTCCCCTCCCCCTTCCAACCCCCAGCTAACCCAACTAAAATTTGTAAGTTACTGGATGATCCTGAATTCTGCGGCCTGATGTTGTAATTGGGCCTTTGGTTCTGCAGCAGCACTCAGGATCATCCAGTACATTTTGAATGGGGGTTGGAAGGGAGAGGGAATGTTAGTATCATAAAATAATGTATTGAATTGGTGGACAAATTAATACATGGACTTTCATTAGTTATTTATACAGCCAGCAGTGCCGCTGTGCCCAGCCAAGAAAAATCTAACGGCAACCTCAGCCTGCCCTTCACCTCCTCAGCCTTTCCCTGCCCACACAATGCCTATTCACCCTGCATGCCTCCTCAGCTACCTCCCCTTAGCAGCCTGACCTCAGCAACCTGACCTCTGCAACCTGCACTCAGAAACCTCCACTCAGCAACTTGCCCTCAGAAGTCTCCCATCAGCATCCTTCCCTCAGAAACCTGCCCTCAGCAAAGCACCCTCACAGCCTCTACTCCACAGCCTCCCCTCAGCAACCTGCCCTCCGAAACCTGACCTTAGCAGCATGTCCTCAAAGATCTCTCCTTAGCAGCCTGCCCTTAGCAGCCTGCCCTCAAAGACCACTACTTAGCAGCCTGCCCTTAGCAGCCTCCCCTCAGCAGCCTGCCCTCAGCAGTCTCCCCTCAGGAACTTGTCCTCAGAAGTTTCTCGGCAGCAATCTTCGCTCAGCAACCTGCCTTCAACAACTTGACCTCAGCAACCTGCACTCGGCAGCCTCCACTCAGCAACTTTCCCTTAGAAATCTCCTGTCAGCAATCTTCCCTCAGCAACCTGCCCTTAGCAGCTTCTCCTCAGCAGCCTCCCTTCAGCAGCCTTCCTTCAGAAACCTGCCTTAAGCAGCCTTCCTTCAGCAGCCTGCCCTTGGCAGCCTCCCCTCAGTCACCTGCTTTCAGAAACCTACCCTCAACAACCTCCCCTCAGCAGCCTTCCCTTAACCTCCTCCCCTCAGCAACCTGCCCTCAGAAACCTGACCTTATCAGCCTGTCCTCAGCGACCTCCCTTCAGCAGCCTCCCCTCAGCACCTTGCCCTCAGAAGTCTCCCGTCAGTAACCTTCACTCAGCAACCTGCCCTCAGCAGTCTCTACTTCACAGTCTCCTCTCAGCAGCCTCCACTCAGCAGCCTGCCTTCAGCAGCATTCCATTAGCAGCCTCTACTCTGCATTCTCCCCTCAGCAGCCTTCCTTCATCAACCTGCTTTCAGCAGCCTCCCCTCAGCTGCCTGTCCTTGGCAGCCTCACCTCAATAGCCTGCTTTCAGAAACCTGCCCTCAGCAGTCTTCCCTCAGTAGCCTTCCCTTAATTTCTCCCCTCAGCAACCTGCCCTCAGAAACCTGACCTTAGCAGCCTGTCTGCAGCAATCTCCCCTTAGTAGCCTACCCTTAGCATCCTTGCCTCAGCAACTTGCACTCATAAGATGCCCTTATGCAACCTTTCCTCAGCAACCTCCCCTCAGCAGCCTCCCCTCAGTAACCTGCCCTCAGCAGCCTGTCTTTGACAGCTTTGTCTCAGTAGCCTGTTTTCTGAAACCTGCCCTAAACAGACTGCCCTCAGCAGTCTCCCCTCCCCAGCCTGCCCTCACCAACCTCCCCTACCCAGCTTGCCCTCAGCAGCATCATCCTACTGCCAACTCACAGCTTCCTCACACTATCCTCCCACCTTTCTCACACTGCCCACTTGCCACTTCCTCACACTGTCCACCCGCTGCTTCATCACACTGTCTACCCACTGCTATCTTACACTGTCCACCCGCTGCTTCCTCACATTATCCACCAGCCTCTTCCACATACTGTCTGCTGCCGACGCAGCATCCAATAGTGTCTACCTCCCATGCTGAGTACGTGACACGTTGCTCCATGTCCAGAATCGAAATGAGTGCTTGTTTCACATGAGAGTACTATGTCAGGACCATGATGTCTTTACTTTGAGGGTGTTTTCTCTCCACTTACAAATCCTGGTTGTAAGTGCTTTGATGACGTGTAGCTTTGAGGCTATCCATATAACGCAACGGTTTCCGTTCACAAGGGCTAGTTTCTAGGTCACAGTTCCCAGAAGTACAAGGATCTTGATATTTATATTCATTATCCTTTATCCTTGTTTGATTAAGTCAGTCAGAAGCACAATAGTCACATACATCATGAGTTGCTGGTATATGGAGGAGCAAAAACTCACCCTGCTCAAGAAACGTTATGTGTCATCTATCTTATACAGCTGATACCTGCCAGTTATAAATCTTAGATGGTGTAGTCACTAGCAGTCAAGCCATCTAAATGTTTTGCCTGAGTGAGGTGAGGTGCACACACAAAACATAATCAAGATGTCACTTCCCTCATATTGGCCATGTGACAGAGTAACAGAGCTGCTCTTCAAGCAAGTTCTTTATGGAAAAACAACTTTTTTGATACCTACAATTATTACACATAGTATTTATAATATATACACATACCGTAGGTGTATTTCATCTCAATTTAATTATGTTCTCTCTTTTAGTATATAGTCAGGTAAATAGATATAGTAGAGGGAGGAAAGGAATAGAAAGGTATCTGCAAAATTATGTAATGGAGAAGAGCTTAAGGCCAAGGGTAGAGATTAGCAAATATATTCGAGTGAAATTGAATTCTACGCAAATTTTGCAAAAATCTATCTGAACTAAGCAAAATAGCAGCCCCGTGTATGATGCTGTGACCTTATGCACCTGTGGAAAATATCAGGGCTCATCAGAGCTAGAAGTCCTGGCCTAGTGTGATGAGGCCAAGGGATTCAATGCTTGTGGTGACAATCACCATTCATGATGAGTACCTGATGGGTGATGGTGAGGGGCCAGTGAGATGTGTGGTAAAGTGAATATAAGAATTTATTTTTTATTTTACATCTAGTATCAGTCTGGGTTTAGGAGAAACTCCAGAGCGTAATAAGAACCATTCAATTTTCGGGGAATAATTTATTTGCAAATGAAAATCCACACGAACAGACAATTTCAAAGTTTGTCATGTTCGCTCATCTCCAGATGAGGGTATTAAAAATTTGTAGGAAGGTAAAAAATAGAATAGGTGTTTAAAAAGAAGCCCAAGAAAGCTACATAGATATGTGGTTAAGATGAGGTTAGGAGCAACCTGTTTAGGTACATATTTAAGGTATTCATATAACAGATTGGGGGGATAAGGATTGTGGTTAGGGAATCATACATAAATCCCTTAAGCAGAAGTGATGTTTTCACCATGGGAAGTTTAGTATAGCTGAAGCTCTTGACTCATCAATGCCCTTATTCATCTGTTGCCAAGCTGAATTAGCATTCAGTCTGTGAGGAGCAATCTGTCCTACTCTTCTGCATTCAGAATTGCTCTTCTGCTGATGGGCAAAATGTAGCCTAAGAAAGTATCTTCAGAGAGGAAGAGGACTAGAACTTTAGTGCCACCTATAGGAAGTAGCAATCCTAAAAGTCAATATCGACTCTCCAACGAACCTTTCAAAAGATATAGGAAAAAAGCCAAAACTAGAATCTCAATTTGCAGACACTGTGCTTCGGGGTATTGAAACAGCGTCTGCAAATTGAGATTCTGGTTTTGTCTTTTAGCTTAAGTCATGTGACAAGACTCATTAAAGAGTCAATACTAACTTTTAGGATTCCTACTTCCTATAGGTGGCACTAAAGTTCTAATACTCTTCCTTTCTGAAGAAAAAAATTGCATATTTCCCAGGAGAGCATTGTGGCTTAAAAGTCTCCTCACCTCGGCATGTCAGGCTTGACATGTCACTCTCCACAATGATACACGTTACCCCTTGCATCCCGCCTAAGAAAAGTAACATAGATCAGAAACAAGATGGGCCCACTCTTTTCTAGAATAGTCCAATCCGACACTGCTTTGCTTGTCTCAACTTAAGCCATCAGTGGGGCAAATACAGAAGGTAGCATCACTGTGTGATACTGCCACCTATTGGATGCAATAATTATCTCTCCTCTGAAACCAAGGAGAGGTAATTGCAAGTGGGTCAAAATTAAACAAAATATTGCACCAGGGGGAAGTCCTAACATCGGTTAGTGCCTAGGCCCAGAGTAGAATACTCTGGAGGGCCATTACAGCACTCTTTGTCGTGGACATGGACTGTTGAGTGTCACCTCTAGTGCAGCAGTGTTTGCACCATATTGGTGATGATTAGAGTTGAGCAAAACAGGTCGGTCAGATTAAAAAATCGCCGACTTTCGCAAAAGTTGGGTTTCGCCGATCAAAACCCCACCCTAGCGTGAGGTCAGCCATGAGGTCGCCGATCAGCATGCCAAAGTCGCGTTTCAAATGATGCTTTCAGCACCTTTTCTCATCCAATGATGGAGGACGCACACTGTGTGCAAAGCTATGACATGCGCAGCGGCCAGCACCATCTTAGAGAAGGGCATTGAAGTGATTGGCTGGCTTTGTGTGGCATCACATTGGGTATAAAAGGCTATGAACGCCAACTGCCATCTTACTTCTGCCGATCTTACAATAGGGAGAGGTGCTGCTGCTGATTCTAAACAGGGAGAGCGTTAGGCATGGAAGAAGAAAAAAAAACTGCTTCTGTTGATAGCGCTTATCACTGTACAGTTAGTGTGCAGTGAAAGGGGAGGATTTTTGTTGTGTGCAGCAGTGCTGGTGGTGATTAGGCTGCCTTTTAAGGCTATCTGCTAGCTGCATTGCTGTGTGCACACTGCTGTTCAAACTGCTTTTTTCAAAGCACTCCAAATTTTATTATTTTGTCCTGGTGAGTTACTGAGCGTTCATTTTTTCACACACCGTCTAGCGGTGTACGCTCCTCACACACTACTGTGTACCAGCTGGTATCACGGACAAATAGAAGCTATCTTGGTGTGACTCTGGAAGAAAAAGCCGAGGAGTTTGTCCATTTTTCCAGACCTACACCTTAGAGTTGTGTCCGTTTTTCAAACAGTTTCGTATATCTGTTGTTTGATTACGGTCTAAACTAGACAGAGACAGCGTGTGTCAGTCCGTATACAAATACACGGAGCTTGATATTTTACATACACACACCGTACAGCGGTGTACGCTCCTCACACACTACCATGTACCGCCTTCTAGCATGGACAAATAGAAGCTGCCTGTGTGTGACTCTGGAAAAAAAAAACCAGGAGTTTTTCCTCTTTTCCAGACCTACACCTTAGAGTTGTGTCCGTTTTTCAAACAGTTTTGTATATCTGTTGTTTGATTACAGTCTAAACTAGACAGAGACAGCGTGTGTCAGTCCGTATACAAATACACGGAGCTTGACAATTTTACATACACACACACCGTACAGTGGTGTACGCTCCTCACACACTACCATGTACCGCCTTCTAGCATGGACAAATAGAAAGCTACCTGTGTGTGACTCTGGAAAAAAAAAACAAGGAGTTTTTCCATTTTTCCAGACCTACACCTTAGAGTTGTGTCCGTTTTTCAAACAGTTTCGGATATCTGCTGTTTGATTACGGTCTAAACTAGACAGAGACAGCGTGTGTCAGTCCATATACAAATACACGGAGCAATTTTCCTTACACACATCGTATAGAGCTGTCCGATTCCTCAACAGTATTGTATATCTGCCGTTCACATTACAGTCACTTTTATACCTAGTCAGCGTGTGTGTGTGACACTCCTTAAATACATATACGGAGATTGTTAGTTGCACAAAAATCATATACAGCTGTACACTTCTGATACAGTTCCGTATATCTGCTTGTTGGATTATGGTCCAATACATACTGTGAGAGTGTCTGTGACTAACATAATATATACGTTGATTTAATTTGTTTAATACACCTCACACAGCATACAGTACCATCTCTTTGCGTTCCAAGATCAGGGACAGTGTTTGTGAGTGACTGTAAGATGTGGATTTGCCAGAAACTGCTCCTCCACTCACCACGGGCAGTGCATCATTGACACCTGGAACATTGGCCCACATGTGCGATTATGCCTTGCGGATCCTAAAAAGGGACCCCCGCATTGCCAAAATGATAAGGGATGACAACTACTGGCTGGCCAGTGTCCTCGATCCACGCTACAAAGGCAAATTAAACAACATCATGCCACAGGAGAGCCTAGAGATAATATTGGCAAACAAACAAGCAACTCTGGTAAACCGTTTGTTTGAGGCTTTCCCAGGACACAGCAGCGGTGCTGGTTCTCCCACGAGCCATAGTGGGCACAATGGAAGAGGTGTTCGTGGAGCACACAGCAGAAGTGGCATTGGAGACAGGGGTTTAATGACCATGTTGTGGAATGATCTCTCAAGTACCGCTCACACGACTGCTAATACTGCATCGATTGAAAGTGACAGGAGGCAGCAGTTGTCAACTATGGTTACAAACTACTTTTCCTCCCATATCGATGTTCTCCCTCACAGGTCATTCCCCTTTGACTATTGGCCCTCTAAATTGGACGCCTGGCCTGAATTGGCACAATATTCCTTACAGGAGCTCGCTTGCCCTGCTGCTAGTGTGTTATCTGAAAGAGTCTTCAGTGCTGCTGGATCAATCCTGACAGAAAAAAGGACCCGTCTGTCCACCCAAAATGTTGATGATCTAACCTTCATTAAAATGAACCATGCATGAGTTTTAAAGGATTTTGTCCCACCTTCCCCTGATGACACATAGGTTACCAGAAAACTGCCTCGGTTTTTTCCTCCTCTTCCTCGGACTGGCCCAATTACGCCCTTTGCAGCAGCTGAATGTCCAGCCAACACATCTACATATGCCAATTTTTAATCCTCCCTAACTGGGCTGCCCACCCCTCCCCCAACGGCTGGGGTCAAGACCTGGCACACCCGGGCAAGTGCCGTTGCTCTAAACAGGTGGATGGGCCCACTGATGGCTGATGGCAATGGCACAAGGCCCCTCATAGTACAATACAGTGTCTCAGAAGGTGGGAGGGCCCACTTGCCGTCAGACACACCAGCGTACTATGAGGGGCCCTGTGCCAGTACCGTCAACCACGATTGTGCCCCCCCTGCTTGGTCATGGCCACAGCACTTGCAAGTTGCAATACTTACCTCTCCCTGCTCCACCGCTGTGTAGTCTGTGCAGTTAAATCCTTCACAGGGATAGCCACTAGAAATTTGGTGTATTGATCAATGATGGTTAAGATGTAGCTATGGCCTGTCCTGCTGGCCTCTACCTTCATATGATCAATGGCTACCATTTGAAATGGACATCAACTTACAAGCAGATGCAGTGGTGGTTTATGATCACCTTTCACAGTTGTGATAGTCACAGACGTGAGACATTCCTGCCACCATTTTTCAATGTCTCCTCTCATGCTAATCCAATAGAATCGCCTACGGCCTGTGGCTTCTGTCTTTTGCACTCCAAAATGACCAGACACATCATGATAGGCAGTGAGGACCATGGGTACATCTCTCCCTGTGATCACAATTTGATGGAGACGAGTAACGGTGATGTGATACACGCTACTGCGATAAAGCAATCCTTTCTTCACAAAGAACCTTTTTTGCTTTCTCCACAGACACAGTAATTGAGGGTCTGCATCGCCTCTGCAACATCTACCAGGAGGTTTTCCTGTGATGAGTAATTCCAAAATTTCTGCTAACACTCGACTTTGCGTCTGTACTTGTATCCATGTAGTTTCCAGTAGTGGAGATTCTTGACTGGCTTACTGAGATTGAAATATTTACGAAGACTTAAAAGTACCACAACACTGTATACTGGTGTGCGCTATGAATACCTTTCCCTTTTTCTACTTTTGGAATTCTGGTGTAATACATAGTGAGCCTGTGAGTGTCTGTGTCTGACTCCGGAAGTATAGATGGAAATTTAACCCTAGACTGGACACACTATGGTATGTGCTGATACAGTATCTTGTTTCAAAAATTTGTATTAAGGTATCATCTGTAGGATAACCAACAGTGGGGGGACCCTCTTCTTGCCGCAGACAAACACGAGACTGAGAAAGAGTTTGTATTGAACAGGTCCGTTTTTAGTGCCCATCCTTCTGCCGACAACAGCAATTCACCACAGTCGTTTCACATTTCTCTGTACACAGGCCCCGGTACCTTCACTTCCTTTGTAACTATAATCGTGGCGTCCTCTGTGGCTCTTCCACTGTGGCTGGCCTAGGCCCAACCACCACAGGGCTGCACCAGTCTGAGCACCTCGTCCATATGATAGCCCCAGGCCGTCTTCGTCTGCAGCTACCGTCCTCTTGGCCACCCCCCCGTGACCGCCTCAACTGTCAGTCCTCTCTGGAGCCTTTCCACTGTCTCTATTTCCTCAGCAGAACTTTCTCTTTACTGTGCTCCCTTGGCTGACTGACTTCCAGAACCTTCCCTAAGCCTTTTATACTTCCAGTTCTGGTAACTCCGCCCACCATCACCTAACAGTTTCTCTGACCAATGGCAGTGATTCAGTCCCACTCCTACACTCTCCACTGCCCTCCAATGGGCAAGCTAAAACACTGCACCCTTTCTCTTTATCTTAGCGGTTTCACACCTACACTGCTTTTCACCACAGGCTGGTTTCTCTGTCAGTCCACCTTCCCTACATCATCCATAGTGAGTGAGCGTGTGTGGGTTACGCCTTCTATATATACAGTGAATCGGAGAAACAAATTTTTACACTATACTCGATACAGCTTGTATCTTGTTATACAGTATATTTGTTCGACATTTAGCATTACGGTCAACTCCATACTGTGTGAGCGTCTGAGAGTGACTACGGGACTATTTATACAGAGATTTCAATTGTACCCTAAAAATATATACTTGCTATCTTGTTATCCAAGACCTTTTTTACAACAGTTTTATTATGGTCAAAACCAAACTGAGTGAGCGTCTGAGGGTGACTACGGAAATATATACTGATATTTTCAATTTGGCCAACACTGTATACAGCAGAACGCTTCTGATATAGTAACCTTTTTAGCTATTTAGATTCTGGTGTAATCCATAATGAGCCTGTAAAAGTCTGTCTGTTACTGTTACTATGGGAATATATTTGGAACTTTAAGATAACCCCAACACTGTATACAGCTGTAGGCATAACCCATTTACAGCTTTTCATTTACAGCTTTTCATATGCTTGTGTAATCCATACTGGGCCTGAGAGCGCTTGTGTCTGCCTCCTGAAATGTATATGGAGAATCAAAATATTTACACTATACTATATATACCTTGAATCTGGTGAAACTGTACCCTTTTTCAACTTGTTATTTTATTGGGTAATCCATACTGAGCCTGTGAGCATCTGTGTATGCCTCATGAAATATATACTGAGATTTACTGTTATCCATAGACTGTATAGAGCTGTACGCTTCTTATACAGTACCATATATCTGCTGGTATTTTGGGCCCATTTTCAAAAACATGAGGAAGTATGGTGGAAGAGGACGCGGATGTGGGTGTCGAGGGCCACCAGGTACTGATGGTGGTGGTGGTCCATCTGCTGGTAGTGCCAAAAACACAATAGCAGCTAAGGCAGGAGGTGTTGAGCCAGCGTCATGGTGTAGCTCTGGAAGGCCTGTAAGGCTCCTTTTTCTGGGAGTAGGTAGACTGCTTTTAAAGCCGGAGTATCAGGAACTGTTTGTGGCTTTCATTGCTGAAACAGCCTCCAGCTCTATTGCCTCCTCTTCTGAAGTTGTAAAAAATGCAAGCACTGAGTCGTAACTGCAGGCTTCTGGTCAGGAGCATCCCCTTTCCTTGTGTCCTTCACCCACACCAAAAGTGAAGGATGTGGAAGCACACACCTCAGATTACTCCATGGAGCTCTTTTCACATACCATGCCTGGGTTAATTAAAAATAGTGCCCATCATGTACTGGAGCAATGTAAATGGGGCAGATTAGACCCTGGAGCAGCATCTAAGGGGCCCATTATGCACTGGAGCATTACAAATGGGGCCCATTATATATGGAGCATTATTGGAGCCCATCATACACTGGAGCATCATCCATGATGCCAATCATGTACTGGAGCTTTGTAAATGGGGCAGATCAAACTCTGGAGCAGCATCTAAGGGGCCCATTATACACTGGAGCATTACAAATGGGGCCCATTATATATGGAGCATTATTAGGGCCCATGATACACTGGAGCATCATCCATGAGGCCCATCATGTACTGGAGCATTGTAAATGGGGCAGATCAGACACTGGAGCAGCATCTAAGGGGCCCATTATACACTGGAGCATTACAAATGGGGCCCATTATATATGGAGCATTATTGGAGCCCATCATACACTGGAGCATCATCCATGAGGCCCATCATGTACTGGAGCGTTGTAAATGGGGCAGATCAGACAATGGAGCAGCATCTAAGGGGCCCATTATGCACTGGAGCATTACAAATGGGGCCCATTATATATGGAGCATTATTCGGGCCCATGATACACTGGAGCATCATCCATGAATCCCATCATGTACTGGAGCATTGTAAATGGGGCAGATCAGACGCTGGAGCAGCATCTAAGGGGCACATTATACACTGGAGCATTACAAATGGGGTCCATTATATATGGAGCATTATTGGAGCCCATCATACACTGGAGCATCATCCATGAATCCATGAGGCCCATCATGTACTGGAGCAATGTAAATGAGTCAGATCAGACACTGGAGCAGCATCTAAGGGGCACATTATACACTGGAACATTACAAATGGGGCCCATTATATATGGAGCATTATGTGGAGCTCATCATATACTGTATGGAACATTATATGTGACTAATTATTTGGTATGGAGAAATATATGGGGCTCATTATTCTGTATGGCACACAATGTGGTGGCTATAACACTGTATGGAGTAATATACTGTCCTGTTTTTGAGCTATTGTACAATTTAAAATAGATCAGTCATGTCATGTAAGCAGTGAAGTATGTGTCATTGTACTATACCTATATTTCTGTGGCGTATCGGAGCATCATGAGTTGTGGTACGCGTTAATGGGGCGCACTGGCACTCTTTTGCCCAGGGCACACGAAAACCTTGAGCCAGCCCAACCCCTCCACAACTTTATCCAAATAACCCCCAGTTTTCAATGCGTAACTATTATTTATTAGGAAGTAAATTAAGGTTGACAAGCTTCAGTTATAAGAATTGATGTTTTTGGCATTGAAAGGGGCACTGTAGGTGTGTTTACTGTCTTCCACTCTCTGCCGACTTTGCTTCCCCATTGACTTGCATTGGGTTTCGTGTTTCAGTCGGCCTCCGACTTTTCCCTATAATTGGCCGATTTCATTCGACCCGACTTTTGCGAAAGTTGGGTATCATGAAACCCGACTCGACCCAAAAAAAGGCAAAGTCGCTCATTTCTAGTGAAGATGACATTAAGTAATTACATCATAATGGATATTGTCAGAGACATTGACATGTTTCTTTTCAAGGTCTAGAATAGACAGATGCATCACAAGTGATGTCACAGATGGCAGTGTAGTGGCTCATGATCTCTCAAGGGGTTGGTGACTATAAGATGAGAAACACAGCTGTTCTCCTTCAATGTCCCTGCAATATAGAATTTACAGCTGTTATCTGCACCTGGGTGCAGAGGTCACCCTTGTCAGGGTTGTTTTGCATTTCATTGAAACCCATTGTTAAGATGATAGAACTGCTTATATTGTCATCTGGGAAATTGTAATTTTTAATTACAGTAATAATTATCAGGAAAGTTCTTACTTTTACATTGTACTGGCATTATTCGCTGCCCTGGTTTCCTACATTTAGTATTTTTATAAATTTATTTTTTTAACCCTAGGGGGTAACGTGTGTTGCAAATAATACAAACATATCACATATATAATTGATCTCTGATGTAGTTTATTGTGTGGTTAATTTTTATTTTTGTGCAATTGTTAAGGCAGACTATTGCTGAAGCAACACTGGAAGTTTGAGCGAAATTATTCATTTTTATAGAAACTGATGAAGTAAAATTTGAAAATATAAAATAATGTTCTAAATGTAAAAAATGAAATGCCTTGTGTTTAGACCTATGGCTATAAATAAGGAGTGTGGTGTGTAACAAAGATGAATGGATAAATACAGAATTACAATAAAAAAATAGCTCTTATGTAACATGCACTTCAGATAAAGACAAACTAGCAAACAAGTGACACATTACTTAGGCTGTTAAGGAAAGCTTGTGTAAGTTGCCAGGTCTGTAGGGATTTGCATAAGGGAATGTAAAACAAAAAATTCAGTCTTAATATTTTTTTTTCTCACTTATTCTATTTACTAGAAATAAAACAAACCATAAGAAAAAAAAATTGAAGAAGCAATGTGCAAATTGAAAGCTGAATGCAAGCCTCAGGATTCTGGCTGCACAGTCCTTATGTGTAGGCTTATCCAAAAAAGGAAGGCAGTACTACAGGTTGTTCAAATGCAAAAAGTGGGGATTTTAATGGCCCAATGTGATGTTTCAGTCCATGTTGTAATAAATGTAATTACATTTAAAGGATAATGTGTACATCCCAGCCAAAAACTACATTTTTCAGTTATACAACTTCAGTATGTTCACTGTTATGTTTTTTTTCGCACATTTAAGGAAAAAGAAAAGCAACACTCTGTATATCATTTTTTTTTAAAAAATAGACACTTTATTGGCCAGTAGAACATTTTAGTCCTTCTTTTTCATCTTTGGAAAAAGTCCAGACTACATGGACTGATATATTGCATTAGGTCAATAAAGTTCCCACTCTATGGTCACTGTTCCAGCTTGAAAAAAGTTAAGCTACAAGTTCTCAATGTTAAGACCACAAAAAGAGGTCTTAAAAATCCTCCAAAAATTGAAAAACAGCAGAAAAAATGCAGCAATGTTTACCTGCCCAGGCTTCCAAACAAATCCACTATCAGGATGCATCAATGTATTATAACTAGAGTTGAGCGACTTTTGGTTTTTTATGGTCGAGTTTCGTTTCGTGAAACCCGACTTTTCCAAAAGTCGGGTCGAGCAAGATCGGCCGATTATAGGGAAAAGTTGGGGTCGTCCCGAAACACGAAACCCAATGTAAGTCAATGGGGAATAAAAGTCGGCAGTGAGAGGAGGACAGGAAACACACCTACAGTGCTCATTTGAATGCCAAAAGCATCAATTCTTCTTACTTAAGCTGGTCAACCTTAATTAACTTCATAATACAAGTTACGCACTGAAAAATGGGGGTTATTTGGCTAAAGTTGTGGGGGGATAGGGCTGGCTCCAGGTTTTCATGTGCCCTGGGTGAAAGAGCGCCCCTTTAACACATAATACCACAACTCATCATGCTCTGATACGGCAGAGAAATAGCGGTATAGTACAATGAAAAATACTTCACTTTTTACATCTCATGACGAGGCCCATCTATTCCTCCATACAGAATCATTGGTCCCATATAATGTTTGAAACAGTATATGATGAGCTCCACATAATGCTACAGTATATGTTGGTCCCCATGGATGAAGCTCCACTGTCTTATGGGCCCAAATAATGCTCCAAACATAATGGGCCCCATTTCTAATGCTCTAGTGTATAATGGGCCCTGTAAATGCTGCGCCAGTGTCTGATGTCCACCTTTGGAATGTTCCAGTGTATGGTGGGACCCATCTATCATTCTCCAGGGTATAGTGCTCCCCAAAAATTGCTGTCCCAACATTGAAAACAATGAAATAAGTCTCCTCGCTAAGGTATCCCTGTACTAGTCTGGACTCCTTGTTGTCCCCATCTTCCATCTCACTGCACAGTATTTCAACCTTGCAAGTGCTGTGATCCTGAGCAAGCAGGGGGGGCCCACTCGTTGGCGACGGCACTGGCACAGGGCCCCTGATAGTACGGTGGTGTGTCTGATGGCGGGTGGGCCGAACCTGCACTTTCATCTGCAGCTTCCTCTTTGTCACCGTGTAAGATGGAACTGTATATGGGAAGGGTAACCTGAGTTTCATCAGGGTCAGATTCAGGCCGGGTAGTGTGTGAGGGGAATGTAGTGTTCTGGGTCAATGTTCCAGCAGATTCATCGAGCAGTGGCTGGGCATCAGTGCACTTGTGTCGCCCCCAGGAGTACGGTCGCCACAGTGGCATTACCTTCCTCCTAGGGAGTGTGATGTCATGCTTGGGAGCAACGAAGGATCTCTCTAGCAGGTTAACTGATTGGGCGGCATTATTCCCACGAGTCATGACCCTCCAAACAGCGTTCATGAAGGTAAAGTGTTTGTTTTACATGGGCAGTATGGTTGCAAAGCTGAACCTTAAAGGAATGTCCAGAAGGGCACCACCAGGACTGGAGCCTACGGCGTAATTTGACTCAACACGGGCAACCTCAACCATGCCAGCTACAGAACAGATGCACACATTGCAAGCTTAATTCCGTTAACGAACGAGACTCCGTCATGCCCCGCGGTCCAAGTCCGGCTTACTAGAGGGACACGTGAGGCTCTGGCACATGAGATTGGCCAATAACTGGTGTGTCATGCCCTTACATGTCCGTGGCTGCATGTGCGCTACACTGAAAAGGCCAGTGTTTGTCGCTTACAGGTGCAGATAACCCGCTGAACAACGTTAGTGATGGGGATCACTGATTACAATTATTACTCGCGAACGATGATTTCCCAGTAAGTGCAGGTCAACCGCAATTCCGGAATTAGGCCTAACCGTCATTCCTGAAAAAAATGAAAAACTTACGTGTGCAAACCACAGGTGCTGTAGCTTGCTTAACAGCTCGCCAGCCGTTCTCACGCCCAGTATGGGTTACACGTGATTGCACAAAGGTGAGAATGGGTACCGTATCCCCGGATAACATGTATGGATAGCGTACACAATCAAAAGATATGTCTATACATCAGGAGGCAGGCTCAGACGGTGTTAGGCCCAGTATGGCTTGCACGTGATTGCACAAAGGTGAGAAAGGGTACCGTATCCCCGGATAACATGTATGGATAGCGTACACATTCAAAAGATATGTCTATACATCAGGAGGCAGGCTCAGACGGTGTAAGGCCCAGTATGGCTTGCAAGTGATTGCACAAAGGTGAGAAAGGGTACCGTATCCCCAGATAACATGTATGGATAGCGTACACATTCAAAAGATATGTCTATACATCAGGAGGCAGGCTCAGACGGTGTCAGGCACAGTATGGATTTGACGGCCCAGACTACACAGCGGAGGAGCAGGGAGAGGTAAAGATTGCAAATGCTGGGGCCCTGCCCAAGCAAGGGGGGCCCACTCGTGGGCGTCGGTACTGGCACTGGGCCCCTCATAGTACGGCGGTGTGTCTGACGGCGGGTGTGCACCACCACCATCAGAGACACTTGATTGCACTATGAGGGACCCTTTGCCAGTGCCCGCGCCCAAGAGTCGGTCTACCCACCTGTCCAGGGACACGGCACTCGCACGGTGTCGTGCGCTAGGTGGTGACCCCGGCCATGGGGGGGAGGCAGCACAGTTAGGGAGTTTTAGAAAGTGGCATATGTTGATGTTGGACATTCAGCTGATGCAAAAGGCGAAATAGGTCAAGTCCCAGGAAGAGGTGGACCAAAGCAAGCCATTTTTCTGTCACCCTATGTGTCATCAGGGGAAGGTGGGACAAAATCCTTGGAAACCCATGCATGGTTCATTTTAACGAAGGTTAGATCATCCACATTTTGGGTTGACAGACGGGTCCTTTTTTCTGTCAGGATTGATCCAGCTGCACTGAAGACTCTTTCCGATAGCACACTTGCAGCTGGGCAAGCGAGCTCCTGTAAGGCATATTGTGTCAAATCAGGCCAGGTGTCCAGTTTAGCGGCCCAATAGTCAAAGGGGAATGACCTGTGTGGGAGAACATCGATATGAGAGGAAAAGTAGTTTGTAACCATAGTTGACAACTGCTGTCTCCTGTCACTTTCCATCGATGCTGTATTACCAGTTGTGTGAGCGGTACTTGAAAAATCAGTCCACAACATTGTCATGAAACGAGAAAATAGGGGGGGAAGCCAGCACTGCTTAAGGTTAGAACGCATAAATTGGAGTGCATATGCACATAATGTCTAGCTGTATTCAAAAATGAGATATTTAGCAAAAGAATTGATCAATTCAATTGAGCCACCCCGCCGCGCCAAGGCAACCTCATATGGGGGGTCCTACTCTATATATTTTTAATAAATGCTGTGCCATTACGGCCTCCTAAATACATTTAGAGCATGACCACATCAAGTGCAATCTGTACCTGAACATTACTGGATCGCTCCCATGAAGCCAGATGAAGCAAGTGCAGATGAAGGCCAACCAGGTCTGAACACAGACATATCAGGAATGGCCTCCACACATTGCCTGACCAGCAAACATAGATGAAGGGCAATGTTGGTCCAGACACAGGTGCACAATTAAATAAAGCTTGGGGCAGGGTGGGGCTGCCGTGTGTGTGCACAGCAGCCTAATCCATCACAATGAACACAGAAAAATTATGTCGGACATAACCAAGCGTGCACGGCAACAGTGGTGGTGAGCCACAAACCAACAACAAGAAAATAGGGGGGGAAGCCAGCACTGCTTAAGGTTAGAACGCATAAATTGGAGTGCATATGCACATAATGTCTAGCTGTATTCAAAAATGAGATATTTAGCAAAAAAATTGATCAATTCAATTGAGCCACCCCGCCGCGCCAAGGCAATCTCATATGGGGGGTCCTACTCTATATATTTTTAATAAATGCTGTGCCATTACGGCCTCCTAAATACATTTAGAGCATGACCACATCAAGTGCAATCTGTACCTGAACATTAATGGATCGCTCCCATGAAGCCAGATGAAGCAAGTGCAGATGAAGGCCAACCAGGTCTGAACACAGACATATCAGGAATGGCCTCCACACATTGCCTGACCAGCAAACATAGATGAAGGGCGATGTTGGTCCAGACACAGGTGCACAATTAAATAAAGCTTGGGGCAGGGTGGGGCTGCCGTGTGTGTGCACAGCAGCCTAATCCATCACAATGAACACAGAAAAATTATGGCGGACATAACCAAGCGTGCACGGCAGCAATGTTTAGGTACAGATTGCACTTGATGTGGTCATGCTCTAAGAGTATTTAGGAGGCCATAATGGCACAGCATTTATTAAAAATATATAGAGTAGGACCCCCCATATGAGATTGCCTTGGCGCGGCGGGGTGGCTCAATTGAATTGATCAATTTTTTTGCTAAATATCTCATTTTTGAATACAGCTAGACATTATATGCATATGCACTCCAATTTATGCGTTCTAACCTTAAGCAGTGCTGGCTTCCCCCCCTATTTTCTTGTTGTTGGTTTGTGGCTCACCACCACTGTTGCCGTGCACGCTTGGTTATGTCCGCCATCAAACGAGATTAGTTTGGCAATGTGGGCGTTCAAACCCAGTGTACGCGGATGAGAGACTGAGTACTTTCTTGACCTACTCATAGTGTCTGGGAGGGTGAACTGGACTTGAGAGCTGCATATGGTGGAAGTAGCGGTGGACAGGGCTGACTGAGAGAGGGTTGATGATGGTGATGGAGTTGGTGTTCTTTCTGATGGCCTAGATTCAGTATTTCGTTGATATAACAGTGGGATTCCCTGACTGCTGTGGCCTTGCAACGACACCTCAACATTTGTTGCTGTTCTAACCGGTAGGCTTACAGTGGGGGAAACAATGTAACGTTGCTGACTACCTTCTTTGTGATCAGTTGCACATGTGGCACTTGAGGTTTGGTGTTGTGTCCACGCTTGCAAGTGCATGCTGGTTAAATGTCTAAGCATGCAACTGGTATTCAAATTTTTCAGATTTTTCCCTCGGCTAAAGGTCTTTGCGCACTTCTTACAGATAACCTTGGCCTGATCATGAGGATTTTGTTCAAAAAACTGCCACACTGCACTCTTCCTACTTTGGCAGACATTTTGCGGCCTAGCACGCTGTGATGTTTTGACCTTCTCGACAAGCTGTCCAGCAACTCTTTTGATTTTTGGAACCTGTCTTTGGAGTGGGCCGGGCCTGCTAGATAACAGCTGTTGCGATGTTGATGTCTGCTGTGGATGCTCCTCATCTGAGCTATTGGAAGCAGCACCCTCTTCCCCCAATGGATGCCAATCTGGGTCAACAACTGGGTCATCCATCACCTCCTCTTCAATGTCATGTGCACCTTCCTCTGTGTCACCGTGTATGGTGGTATAGTGTGCGGGAAGGGGCACCTGAGTCTTATCAGGGTCAGAATCTGGCTCTGTACACTGTGAGGACAATGTAGTGCTCTGAGTGAATGTACCAGCAGAATCATCTATCAGTGGCTGTGCATCAATGCACTCCATGTCAGATTCATCTTGGCCTGGGTAATTCACCATTTCACTTGATAATCCAGGCATGGTATGTGAAAACAGCTCCATGGAGTAATCAGTAGTATGGTCTGCGTCATCCTTCAATCTTGGTTGTGGTGAAGGACACAAGGAAAGGTGTGGTTCATGAACATGAGCCTCCAATGACGACTCAGTGCTTTTACTTTTTACAACTTCAGAAAAGGAGGCGATAGAGCTGGAGGCTGAGTCAGCAATGTAAGACAAAACTTTTTCCTGATGCTCTGGCGTTAAAAGCAGTTTGCCAACTCCTAGAAAACTAAGCCTTCGAAGCCTTATGGAGCCAGACGATGACGCAGGCTCAACACCTCCTGCATTCGGTCCTATTTTGCTTTTGCCACTACCTTCAGATCCACCACCAACACCATCATTACCAGCTGCCAACCCCCGCCCAATTCCACGGCCTCTTCCACCAGCCTTCCTCATTTTTGGTAGAAATGTAGACAAAATCCTACAAACTATATAGTAATGAAAAACAAGGTACAAGGTGTCTATAGGATAAGGGAGATTTAGATTTTCTGCAGACACTTGTGGACACTGGACACTTGGATTGTGTGAGGCCCACTGAATATCACAGCGCTATGTCACAGGCTCGATGGCACAGGTGTGAAAAAAGTGACTACAGGATAAGGGAGATTTTGAATTTCTGGGAGATTTTGAATTTCTGCAGACACTTGTGGACACTGGACACTTGGATTGTGTGAGGCCCACTGAATATCACAGCGCTATGTCACAGGCTCGATGGCACAGGTGTGAAAAAAGTGACTACAGGATAAGGGAGATTTTGAATTTCTGGGAGATTTTGAATTTCTGCAGACACTTGTGGACACTGGACACTTGGATTGTGTGAGGCCCACTGAATATCACAGTGCTATGTCACAGGCTCGATGGCACAGGTGTGAAAAAAGTGACTACAGGATAAGGGAGATTTTGAATTTCTGGGAGATTTTGAATTTCTGCAGACACTTGTGGACACTGGACACTTGGATTGTGTGAGGCCCACTGAATATCACAGTGCTATGTCACAGGCTCGATGGCACAGGTGTGAAAAAAGTGACTACAGGATAAGGGAGATTTTGAATTTCTGCAGACACTTGTGGACACTGGACACTTGGATTGTGTGAGGCCCACTGAATATCACAGCGCTATGTCACAGGCTCGATGGCACAGATGTGAAAAAAGTGACTACAGGATAAGGGAGATTTTGAATTTCTGGGAGATTTTGAATTTCTGCAGACACTTGTGGACACTGGACACTTGGATTGTGTGAGGCCCACTGAATATCACAGCGCTATGTCACAGGCTCGATGGCACAGGTGTGAAAAAAGTGACTACAGGATAAGGGAGATTTTGAATTTCTGGGAGATTTTGAATTTCTGCAGACACTTGTGGACACTGGACACTTGGATTGTGTGAGGCCCACTGAATATCACAGTGCTATGTCACAGGCTCGATGGCACAGGTGTGAAAAAAGTGACTACAGGATAAGGGAAATTTTGAATTTCTGCAGACACTTGTGGACACTGGACACTTGGATTGTGTGAGGCCCACTGAATATCACAGCGCTATGTCGCAGGCTCGATGGCACAGGTGTGAAAAAAGTGACTACAGGATAAGGGAGATTTTGAATTTCTGCAGACACTTGTGGACACTGGACACTTGGATTGTGTGAGGCCCACTGAATATCACAGTGCTATGTCACAGGCTCGATGGCACAGGTGTGAAAAAAGTGACTACAGGATAAGGGAGATTTTGAATTTCTGCAGACACTTGTGGACACTGGACACTTGGATTGTGTGAGGCCCACTGAATATCACAGCGCTATGTCACAGGCTTGATGGCACAGGTGTGAAAAATGTGACTACAGGATAAGGGAGATTTTAAATTTCTGCAGACACTTGTGGACACTGGACACTTGGATTGTGTGAGGCCCACTGAATATCACAGCGCTATGTCACAGGCTCGATGGCACAGGTGTGAAAAAAGTGACTACAGGATAAGGGAGATTTTTAATTTCTGCAGACACTTGTGGACACTGGACACTTTTGGATTGTGTGAGGCCCAATGAATATCAGAGCGCTATGTCACAGGCTCGATGCAGCAGGTGTGAAAAAAGTGACTAGAGGATAAGGGAGATTTTGAATTTCTGCAGACACTGGACACTTTTGGATTGTGTGAGGCCCAATGAATATCAGAGCGCTATGTCACAGGCTCGATGCAGCAGGTGTGAAAAAAGTGACTAGAGGATAAGGGAGATTTTGAATTTCTGCAGACACTGGACACTTTTGGATTGTGTGAGGCCCAATGAATATCAGAGCGCTATGTCACAGGCTCGATGCAGCAGGTGTGAAAAAAGTGACTAGAGGATAAGGGAGATTTTGAATTTCTGCAGACACTGGACACTTTTGGATTGTGTGAGGCCCACTGAATATCAGAGCGCTATGTCACAGGCTCGATGGCACAGGTGTGAAAAAAGTGAATTGTAGAATTGGGCAGAATTGGAATCTCCCTAGAGTGTAGGTCTGTAAGAACGGAACAAGTCCTCCACTTATCCTTCCACAGTGACACACAGATAGCTTCACTGTGGCTGTGATAACAGCCGTTACACGGTACTGTGTGAGGAGCGTACACCGCTGTATGGTGTGAATAAATGCACGCTCAGTACCTTAGCAGGACAAAAAAAATTGGGATTGCTTTTAAAAAAGCAGTTTGCAGAGCAGTGGGGAAACAGCAATGCAGCTGTCAGGAAGCCTTAGAAGGCAGCCTAACAACCAACACCGCTGATCCACCACAATATAGCCTCCCCTTGCACTGCACACACAGTGACTGGTGTGTTGCACAGGCAAAATCGCTAGCAGCAGAAGCAGTTTTTTTGTCTACTTCCCTGCCTAACGCTCTCCCTACAGAATCAGCAACCTCTCCCTATGCTAAGATTGGAAGAAGTAAGATGGCGGTCGGTGTGCACGCCCTTTTATAACCCCTGTGACGCCCACCAAAGCAAGCCAATCACTTGCATGCCCTTCTGAAAGATGGTGGCGACCCCTGCCTATGTCATCACGTTGCCCACAGTGTCCGTGGATCCTGATTGGCTGAAAAAGAGCGCTAAACAAACTTTTGAAACGCGACTTTGGCGCGTAAGTCGCCGACCTCGTGGCCGACCTCATCCTAGTGTCGGGTTTTGTTTCATGAAACCCGACTTTGCCAAAAGTCGGCGACTTTTGAAATTGTTCGACCCGTTTTGCTCAACTCTAATTATAACTGTTGTGCAGGTCAATAGCCTAAAGAGGATTATTAATGTTTTAGCCACCAGTAGAATTTTTGGATGACAATCTTTAATCATAGACATTCCAAACTTTCTAGTTTACCCAAATAGTGTGTCAAACAAGGCCAATATGGCCTCATGTGCATGGCAGTTTTGCAATAGAAAGCCACTGCGATTCAAAAAGAACATTGCTGCACATCTGCAGTTGCTAAAGATCACTTTGACCAGCCAGATGGCTATTGGAACAATGTTTTGCAAATGGATGAGACCAAATTAGAGCGTTTTGACTTAAATGAGAGGCGTTATTTTTGGAGAAAGAAAACTACTGCATCATAGCATTAAAACCCCATACCATCTGTGAAACACGGTGATGGTAGAATTATGACTTTTTGGCCTTTTTGCTGCATTTAGGCAAAGATCGCTTGACATAATTGATTGATCAATGAAATCTGAATTATTCCAGCAAATTGTAAAGGAGAATGAAGGACACCTTTACACGAGCCGAATGTCAAAGCACACGAGTTGTTCCACAATATAGTAGTCAAAAAAGAATAAAGCAAATTTTTTAGAATAGCCAAATGAAAGCCCTGACTTTAATCCTATAGACATTTTGGGAGAAAATCCATCAACACAACAGGGTTGAATCTGTTTTGTATGGTGGACAAGGCTAAAATTCCTCCAAGTCAATGTGCAGGACTAATCAACAATTACAAGAAATGTTTAGCTGCAGTTTTAAGTTAAATGTACCGTACTGTTTGGACTATAAGTCGCGCCTTTTTCCTCCCAAATTTTGGAGGAAAGTGGGGGGGTGTCTCATAGTTTGTATGTACCTTATACATGGTCTGGCTGTGGATGTGGGGGAAGCGAGCGGCAGCAGCAGAAGAGCTGGTCCCAGGAGGCAAGAGCTGGCTGCTACAGTTAACTTGTGTGCCCGCTGTTAATAAAAATGAATATTCACTGCTCCCCACGTCAACAGTAACTCGAACCTCTATGCACTGAAGCTGACGCTGAGAGGTGGCAGGGACTATGGGAATGTGGAGCAGTTAATATTCATTCTCTTTAATAGCGGTCACATGTTTAAGCTGCAGCAGCCTGCTCCTGCAGCAGCTGACAGATCACGTGTTCCTGCTAATAAAGAGAATGAATATTAAGTGCTCCCAACACCAATAGCCCTGCACAACTCTAAACACTGAAGCCGGTGCCGAGAGGTGGGCAGGATTATGGGAGTGGAGAGCAGTGAATATTCATTCTATTTATTAGCGGGCACATGTGACCGCCGAGCTGGTGGCTGCAGCTAACACGTCTGCCTGCTATTAAAGAAAATTAATATGCATTGCTCTCCAATCCCACAATCCCGGGTGGGAGGAGCAGTGAATATTCTGGCAGGTGACCTTGGAGAGTGGGAGTGTATGCTTACACATTGAAATCTGCTGCTGGAATAAGAACAGGACACTAAGCTGTGAGAAAGCAGAGGGAAGGTGAGTAGAATTGCTTTTTTTTACGTGTGCAACATGATTGGGGGAGCATATATACCAGCATGGGAGTCATGTACACCAGGATGGGGATGGGGACATGTATAAAAGGATTGGAATGCATACCATGTATACCAGGATGGGGATGGGGACCATGTATACCAGGATGGGGAGAGGAGACCATGTATATCAGGATGGAGATGGAGCAACATATATACCAGGTTGGAGGACGATGTATACCAGAATGGGAATGAGGGCCATGTATACAAGGATGGAGATGGAGCGATGTGTACTAGGATTGGAAAGGGGGTCATTTAAATCATGATGGGGGCCATGTACAGTATATCAGGATAGAGGACTGTGTATGTCAGGATGGGAGGCCATGTAAACCAGAATGGGTACAATGCATACCAGGATGAGGAGCCATGTGTTCCAGGATGGAGTTTCATGTATAACATGATGGGGTGCAATGCATACCAGGATTGGGTGCAATGCTTACCTGGATGGGGGGGACAAATGTACCTAGATGAAGACATCTAAACCAGGATGGTTGGACATCTATACCAGGATGGAGACATGCATATACCAGGATGGGGGATATTAGTACAGAATTGGGGGGACATTACCACTATAACAGTGTCAGCAGCAGATCCCACCCCCCATAACAGTGCGTCATGACTACATTTTTTTGCTTCAATTATTTCTATTTTCCTCCTCTAAAACCAAGGTGCATCTAATGGTCTGGTGCATCTTATAGTCTGAAAATTCGGAATGTAGTAATATGGAAAATTTTGAAGGTTTACAAACTTTCAAGACCCTTTGTAAAATAGAAATTTACTCCTTGCTAATATTGCCTTAAAGGATGAAGCATAATGATAGCATATTGGCTGCCACATACACCAGTTGAGGTGTGCAACCTGAATAAATAGCATCATTAGCTTCACATTAATATAACATTTATTTTGATGCAATGTTACAGAATTAGAAAAGGAGGAAGTTTTTCATTGTTCACTAAATAAAATGCATAAAATATATTTAGAAGCAGCTCTTTCACAGGTTATGTTCAAAGCATAAATCTGCAGAAAAAGAAACAGACATGTAAGTGCAGGGAGGATGGATTAGTCTACCTCAAGCATGAAGTCAAAGCAATTTTAATCCATCTGGAACGCGGCTTGCTACCATTTTAAAACCTTTGATTGAATAGAACCTGTAGAAAACCCTACTACTGCCTTAGTGAAATGTAATAAAGATCACAAACTTATTTTGACATGCTGAGATGTCACAAAGCCTTGTAATTATGTTTAACTCAGGGCTTTGGAAGGCCACAGTAAATGTCCATTGACCGTTACAAAGCTTCTTCAAAAATGTTTTTTTATACTTTGTTATTTACAGTCCCAGATATTCCAAATACTTTTAATATCAAAATACATTTTTTTTCAAATTCTATTTTTCACAATATTTTTACAGCACAAACAAAACATTTTATTTCACAAAAAAGAGTGGCTTGTAAGGGTGATGAAGCTTAATTCCCATTTTCTATAATGTGGACTGGAATGTATTCTTTTTGAATATTTGCATGTTGCTTCAAAGGACTGTAAGATAAAATTTGACTATTAGTCTATTTTAAATATGTATATGGTGAATATATGTATACTTATATTTTTAACAGCCTTTAGCTCGATCTTGAACCATGGAACGATCTGTAAAAATATTGATATTGCGCAAGCCTAGATAGGTCCACTAGGGTCAAATCTGCCATTATCTTGATAGTATCAAGCCATCGATTACTGGTCTTCCTCTTCGCCTTGTTCCTTCTATTCTTTTAACCATGATGTCCTTCTCCAGTGATTTCTGTCCTTGTATGATGTGTCCAAAATAGGCAAGTTGTAGCTTGGTGATCCATGCTTCAAGTGACATGTATGGCTTGATTTGTTCCAAAATTGATCAATTTCTTCTTCTTGCCATCCATGGCATTAATAACATCTTTTTCCAGCACTATGTTTAAAAGGCATGTATTATATAGAGATTGTATATAATTTCTATATATTCATTTTGCAAATATCATTTTCTCAGGTGGGCAGAAGATAGTTAAGATAATTTAAGGTGGAGATTTGGCTCCATTCGGTGCTTCAACGCATGAGTTGCTAGAACAAAGTGCACTAGATCTGAGCAGTAATGGACTGGGTTCTTAATCGCCACAAAAAAACATGTTCGTCCCTGTATGGATTGTAAGTGGAGGACTTAAAGACTGCTATTGTGGAGGTGGTGGATAAATGTTTTGGAGACATAACGGAGATGCCTCTGAGGAGCTAAACTGAAAAGGTCACTTGGAGAGTAAGAGGTCCTTGGTGAGAAGGCAGGTTAACTTCTTTAGGTCGGAGTCACACTGCCATAGAATTCGGACGAGCGTTGTCAGTAAACATCGCATAGCACTAGTCCCAGTGTTAATATATGGGGCAGCTCACAAAACTGTTTATTTTCTTGGTCATATTCAGCGTGTGTGTAAAATCGCAGCATGCTGCAATTGTCACCGAGACTCGCCAGTGCAAGCCTAAGAAAAAAATCGCACAGCACTCGGACCATGCGAGTGCTGTCCAATTTTTACACACCTGTGTACTTTGCAAAGCCGGCAATTCATGTGCCGCATACAGTAAAATCACACTGACTGGTTAGAATAGAGTATATAGAATAGATATGTACATATAGAATACATAGATATATAGATGTCAGTGACATATACATAGATAGATAGATAGATATAGATATATATAGCATAGATAGAAGAAAACCTGGTAATTCATCTGCCATGTTCTGTATAATCCTTGCAGGAGCTGACAGGATAGAAGAGATGGATTACATACAGTTAATACAAAAAGAATAGGTAGATGTATAGATGTCAGTGACAAATACAATTAGTACAGTGTGTGCAAATTACTGTACATGTATTGAATTAATAAAAGATATTTTTTGGAAAAAAACGGTGTGGGCAAATGTGCAATTTTCATAACCAGCAGAGGGAAAGCCAATACCTGGGGTAGATGTTTATAGCCAGTTAAGGGGATAATACCCACGTAGCTTTTCAGGCTATTAATATCAGCTGACAACTGTATACTTAGCCTTTACTGACTATTAAAATAGCGGACCCCAAAAAAATTACGTAGGGTCCCCCTATACTAAATCACCAGCAAAGGCTATGCAGAAAGCTGCAGGATGATATTAATAGCCTAGGAAGGGGCCATGGATGCTGGGCCCCCCAGCTAAAATCATCAGCTCTCAGCCGCCCCAGAAAAGGCGCATCTCTAAGATGCGCCAATTCTGGCACTAGGTCTCGTCGCTCTTCCCACTTGCCCTGTAATGGTGGCAAGTGGAGTAATAGTTGGGGGAGTTGATGTCACCTTTGTATTATCTGGTGACATTAAGCCCCGAGGTAAGTAATGGAGAGGCGTTAATAAGATGCCCCCATTAATAACCCCATAGTCACATTGTAAGAAAACACAGACAACCAGAAAAAGTCATTGAATTGAAAGAAAGACACAGACTCCTTTAATATTCTTAATTAAACCATACTTACGACCTCGTCCACTCCCTCGATAACCTCATCATCGGCAAAAGAGGTAAAATAAACAACAAAATTCCTCACCTTTCCACAGAGATGCTTTTAATCCATTCATCCCGCAATGGGTTTAGCTCTGCTACATCTAGATGGCAGGCTGCATGATGCTACCATGTAGCTTGTCATTCATTAATTTTTTTTTTGTTCTGTGGAAGCACGGTTGAAAAGTAATGTATGAATTCCATTTGTTCATTTTCATAGATTTTTGATTTATTGTTACTTTTGTCAGATTCAAGCTATTTCTGTGACCATTGTGGGTTTTTCTGTCATTAAACGAGGGGGTACCAACAGCTTTGACCATGTGTGTATATCTATTCTAACTATTCTATTCTAACCTGTCACTCTGTGATTATACTGTACATGACAGATGAATTGCTGGCTTTTATTGTGTGTATATATATATATATATATATATATATACTGTATATATATATAGTTAGGTCCATATATATTTGGACAGAGACAACATTTTTCATTTTTCTAATTTTGGTTCTAGGCATTACCACAATGAATTTTAAACAAAACAATTCAGATGCAGTTGAAGTTCAGACTTTCAGCTTTCATTTGAGGGTATCCACATTAAAATTGGATGAAGGGTTTAGGAGTTTCAGCTCCTTAACATATGCCACCCTGTTTTTAAAGGGACCAAAAGTAATTGGACAGATTAAATAATTGTAAATAAAATGTTCATTTCTAGTACTTGGTTGAAAACCCTTTGTTGGAAATGACTGCCTGAAGTCTTGAACTCATGGACATCACCAGACGCTGTGTTTCCTCATTTTTGATGCTCTGCCAGGCCTTCACTGCGGTGGTTTTCAGTTGCTGTTTGCTTGTGGGCCTTTCTGTCTGAAGTTTAGTCTTTAACAAGTGAAATGCATGCTCAATTGGGTTGAGATCAGTTGACTGACTTGGCCATTCAAGAATATTCCACTTCTTTGCTTTAATAAACTCCTAGATTGCTTTGGCTTTATGGTTTGGGTCATTGTCCATCTGTAGTATGAAACGACGACCAATCAGTTTGGCTGCATTTGGCTGGATCTGAGCACACAGTATGGCTCTCAATAGCTCAGAATTCATTCGGCTGTTCTGTCCTGTGTCACATCATCAATAAACACTAGTGCCCCAGTGCCACTGGCAGCCATGCATGCACAAGCCATCACACTGCCTCCGCCGTGTTTTACAGATGATGTGGTATGCTTTGGATCATGAGCTGTACCACACCTTCGCCATACTTTTCTCTTTCCATAATTCTGGTAGAGGTTGATCTTGGTTTCATCTGTCCAAAGAATGTTCTTCCAGAGCTGTGCTGGCTTTTTTAGATGTTTTTTTAGCAAAGTCCAGTCTAGCCTTTTTATTCTTGATGCTTATGAGTGGCTTGCACCGTGCAGTGAATCCTCTGTATTTACTTTCATGCAGTCTTCACTTTATGGTAGATTTGGATATTGATACGCCTACCTCCTGGAGAGTGTTGTTCACTTGGTTGGCTGTTGTGCAGAGGTTTCTCTTCACCATGGAGATTATTCTGCGAATATCCACCACTAGAGTTGAGCGAAACGGGTCGAAAAATTTCAAAAGTCGCCGACTTTTGGCAAAGTCGGGTTTCATGAAACGAAACCCGACCCTAGGATGAGGTCGGCCACGAGGTCGGCGACTTAAGCACCAAAGTCGCGTTTCAAAAGTTTGTTTTGCACTCTTTTTCAGCCAATCAGGATCCACGGACACTGTGGGCAACGTGATGACATAGGCAGGGGTCACCACCATCTTTCAGAAGGGCATGCAAGTGATTGGCTTGCTTTGGTGGGCATCACAGGGGGTATAAAAGGGCGTGCACACCGACCGCCATGTTACTCATGCTGATCTCAGAATAGGGAGAGCTGCTGCTGATGATGATTTTGTAGGGAGAGCGTTAGGCAGGGAAGAAGACACCAAAAACTGCTTCTGCTGCTAGCGATTTTGCCTGTACAACACACCAGTCACTGAGTGTGCAGTGCAAGTGGAGGCTATATTTTGCTGGATCAGCGGTGTTGGTTGTTAGGCTGCCTTCTAAGGCTTCCTGACGGCTGCATTGCTGTTTACCCACTGCTCTGCAAACTGCTTTTTTAAAAGCAATCCCAATTTTTTTTTTGTCCTGGTGAGGTACTGAGCGTGCATTTTTTCACACCATACAGTGGTGTACGCTCCTCACACAGTACCGTGTAACGGCTGTTATCACAGCCACAGTGAAGCTATCTGTGTGTCGCTCTGTAAGGATAAGTCGAGGACATGTTCCGTTCTTACAGGCCTGCACCTTCTAGTTTTGTCTAGTTTTCAAACAGTTAAATATATTTGCTGCTTGATCATATTCAAAACTATAGAGAGACAGCATGTGTCAGTCCGTATACTTAAAAAACACGGAGCTTGACAATTTTACGTATGTCGGACAGCCGTGTACGTGCACGCTCCTCTCTCAGTACCGTGTAATGGCTATTATCATGGCCACAGTGAAGCTATCTGTGTGTCGTTCTGTAAGGATAAGTCGAGGACTTGTTCCGTTCTTACAGACCTACACTCTAGGGAGATTCCTATTCTGCCCAATTCTATATACACCTTGTAGTATGTCATACACTAGCCAATTTCTGCCTGTGACATAGCGCTGTGATATTCACTGGGCCTCACACAATCCAAAAGTGTCCAGTGTCCACAAGTGTGTGCTGAAATTCAAAATCTCCGTTATCCTCTAGCCAGATTTTTCACACCTGCGACATTAAGCCTATGACATAGCGCTGTGATATTCAGTGGCCTCACACAATCCAAAAGTGTCCAGTGTCCACAAGTGTGTGCAGATATTCAAAATCTCCCCTGTCCTATAGACACCTTGTACCTTGTTTTACATTACTATATAGTTTGTTGGATTTTGTCTACATTTCTACCAAAAATGAGGCAGGCTGGTGGAAGAGGCCATGGAATTGGGCGGGGATTGGCAGCTGGTAATGATGGTGTTGGTGGTGGATCTGATGGTAGTGGCAAAAGCAAAATAGGACCGAATGCAGGAGGTGTTGAGCCTGCGTCATCGTCTGGCTCCACAAGGCCTCGAAGGCTTAGTTTTCTAGGAGTTGGCAAACCGCTTTTAAAGCCAGAGCATCAGGAAAAAGTTTTGTCATACATTGCTGACTCAGCCTCCAGCTCTATCGCCTCCTCTTCTGAAGTTGTAAAAAATAAAAGCACTGAGTCGTCATTGGAGGCTCATGTTCATGAACCACACCTTTCCTTGTGTCCTTCAACCCAACCAAGATTGAAGGATGACGCAGGCCATACTACTGATTACTCCATGGAGCTGTTTTCACATACCATGCCTGGATTATCAAGTGAAATGGTAAATTACCCAGGCCAAGATGAATGTGATATGGAGTGCACTGATGCACAGCCACTGATAGATGATTCTGCTTCTACATTCACTCAGAGCACTACATTGTCCTCGCAGTGTAAAGAGCCAGATTCTGACCCTGATGAGTCTCAGGTGCTCCTTCCCGCACACTATACCACCATACACGGTGACACAGAGGAAGGTGCACATGACATTGAAGAGGAGGTGATGGATGACCCAGCTGTTGACCCAGATTGGCATCCATTGGGGGAAGAGGGTGCTGCTTCCAATAGCTCAGATGAGGAGGAGGAGCATCCACAGCAGACATCGACATCGCAACAGCTGTTATCTGGCAGGCCCGGAGCACTCCAAAGACAGGTTCCAAAAATCAAAAGAGTTGCAGGACAGCTTGTCCAGAGGGTCAAAATATCACAATGTGCTAGGCCACAAAATGTCTGCCAAAGTAGGAAGAGTGCAGTGTGGCACTTTTTTGAACAAAATCCTCACGATCAGGCCAAGGTTATCTGTAAGAAGTGCGCAAAGACCTTTAGCCGAGGGAAAAATCTGAAAAATTTGAATACCAGTTGCATGCTTAGACATTTAACCAGCTTGCACTTGCAAGCGTGGACACAACACCAAACCTCAAGTACCACATGTGCAACTGATCACAAAGAAGGTAGTCAGCAACGCTACAATGTTTCCCCCACTGTAAGCCCAATGGTTAGCACAGCAGCAAATGTTGAGGTGTCGTTGCAAGGCCACAGCAGTCAGGGAATCCAACTGTTATATCAACGAAAGACTGAATATAGGCAATAAGAAAGAACACCAACTCCATCACCATCATCAACCCTCTCTCAGTCCGCCCTGTCCACCGCTACTTCCACCATATGCAGCTCTCAAGTCCAGCTCACCCTCCCAGACACTATGAGTAGGTCAAGAAAGCACTCAGTCTCTCATCCGCGTACACTGGGTTTGAATTCCCACATTGGCAAACTAATCTCGTTAGAGATGATGCCCTATCGGTTGGTGGAAAGCGCAGCTTTCCGCGAACTCATGGCCTATGCAGTACCACGCTATGACCTACTCAGTCGCCACTTCTTCTCTTGCAAAGCCATCGTAGCCCTCCACCATCATGTGAAAGACCGCATTGTCCATGCACTCAAGCAGTCAGTGAGTGGAAAGGTGCACCTCACAACTGATGCATGGTCCAGTCGGCATGGCCAGGGCCGTTACGTGTCCATCACTGCGCACTGGGTTAATGTGGTGGATGCAGGGTCCACAGGGGACAGCGGTGGTGGGACAGTGCTGCCTAGCCCACGGTATAGGAAACAGTTGGCTGTAGGCGTTCGACCCTCCTCCTCCTCCTCCTCCTCCAGAAGCGAAAGCTCGTCCTCCATCTGCAGCTGCCATGGTTGCACACGAGGTGTCCCCCTATCGAGCAGCTAGTGGAAAGCGTCAGCAGGCTGTGTTGCAGATGATGTGTTTGGGCGACAGACACACCGCCGAGGTGCTGGCCGAGTACTTTCAGCAACAAACTGAGTCATGGCTGGGCAGTGTACATCTTGAGGCAGGCAAGGTAGTTAGTGATAACGGCCGTAATTTTGTGGCAGCCATAGCCCTTTCAAAACTCAGCCACATACCTTGCTTGGCTCACACCTTGAACCTGGTGGTGCAGTGCTTCCTCAATAATTATCCGGAGTTAACAGCCCTGCTCCAGAAGGTGCGAAGACTGTGGGCGCACATCCGCCGGTCGCCTGTACACTCCATTCGTATGCAGAAGCTGCAGCGATTGCTCCACCTTCCCAACCACCGCCTCATTATCGACATTGCAACAAGGTGGAACTCCACCCTGCACATGGTTGAGCGGCTGTGCGAGCAGAGGCAGGCCATAATGCATTTGTGGGAAGATACACGGCCAGGCACTTTGAGAGCAGACATGGAGTTGACAGGTGTGCAGTGGTAGAAGCTGAAAGACCTCTGTAAAGTCCTTCAGTGTTTTGAGGAATGCACACGACTGGTAAGCACAGACGACACCATCCTAAGCATGAGCATCCCACTTATGCGGTTGCTCATGCAAACTTTGATGCCCCTTAAGGAGCAGGCGTCTGCAGCCAATGTTGACGAGGAGGAAGAGGTGGAGGGAATCCTTGATGACATTCAGCCATTGTCCGCTCAGGGACCTCTCCTGGACAAGGTGGAGGAAGAAGAGGAGGAGGAGGGATGATTACTTAGGGGAGGAGGATGCATCTCATGGGGCACGTGAAAATGTTGGCATGGCAAGGTCTGGTACAGGGTTTATGCGTGACTGGAGGGATGTGGATTTGCCAGAAAGTGCTCCTCCAACCAGCACTCGCAGTGCATCATTGACACCGGGAACATTGGCCCACATGTCAGATTATGCCTTGCAGATCCTAAAAAGGGACCCACGCATTGCCAAAATGATGAACGATGACGACTACTGGTTGGCCAGCATCCTGGATCCACGCTATAAAGGCAAATTACAAAACATCATGCCACAGGAGAACCTTGACCTAATATTGGCTACTAAACAAGCAACTCTGGTTAACCGGTTGGTTGAGGCATTCCCAGCACACAGCAGGGGTGATGGTTCTCACACGAGCCATACGAGCCGGGGGCAGCTTGTCTGAGGTGTTCGTGGTGCACACAGCAGAAGTGGCGTTGGAGACAGGGGTTTAATGACAATGTTGTGGACTGATTTTTCACGGACCGCTCACACAACTGGTAATACTGCATCGATGGAAAGTGACAGGAGACAGCAGTTGTCAATTATGGTTAACAACTACTTTTCCTCCCATATCGATGTTCTCCCGCACAGGTCATTCCCCTTTGACTATTGGGCCGCTAAACTGGACACTTGGCCTGAATTGGCACAATATGCCTTACAGGAGCTCGCTTGCCCAGCTGCAAGTGTGCTATTGGAAAGAGTCTTCAGTGCAGCAGGATCAATCCTGACAGAAAAAAGGACCCGTCTGTCAACCCAAAATGTGGATGATCTAACCTTCATTAAAATGAACCATGCATGGGTTTCCAAGGATTTTGTCCCACCTTCCCTTGATGACACATAGGTTGCCAGAAAAATGGCTTGCTTTGGTCCTCCTCCTATTCCGCGAACTTGACCTATTTCGCCTTTTCCAGCAGCTGAATGACCCACATCTACATATGCCACTTTGTAAACCTCCCTAAGTGGGCGGCCCCCCCCATGGCCGAGGTCACCACCTAGCGCACAAAACCGTGCGAGTGCTGTTGCCCTGGACAGGTGGGTAGGCCGACTCTTGGGCGCGGGCACTGGCATAGGGTCCCTCATAGTGCAATCAAGTGTCTCTGACAGTGGTGATGCACACCCGCCATCAGACACACCGCCGTACTATGAGGGGCCCAGTGCCAGTACCGACGCCCACGAGTGTGCCCCCCTTGCTAGGGCAGGGCCCCAGCATTTGCAATGTTTACCTCTTCCTGCTCCTACGCTGTGTAGTCTGGGCTGTCAAATCCTTCACTGGGACTGCCACTACAAATTGATTGAACTGAAAGATGATGGTTAAGATGTAGCTATGCCCTGTCCTGCTGGCCGGGCTCTAGCTCCAGATGATCAGTGGCTTCCATTTCTTATGGAGGTTGACTCTCAATTACATGCAGTGGTGGTTTATCATCAGCTTTCACAGTTTTCCTACTCACAAACGTGTGACATTCCGGCGCACATTTCAAAATGTGCCCTCTCATGCCAATCAAATAGAATCGCCTACGGCCTGTGGCTTCTGTCTTTTGCACTCCAAAGTTACGTGACAGATCATGATAGCCAGTGAGCACCATGTTTACATCGCTCCCTGTGATAAAAATTGGATTGAGATGAGTAACAGTGATGGAATCAACGGAAGTGCGATACAGCAAGATTTTATTCACAAAAAAATGTTTTCACTGTCTCAACACACAAATTAATTGAGGTTCAGCATCGCCTATGAGAATTGTGATGGAAGGTTTTCCCGTGAATAATAATTCCTAGATTTCTGCAATCAATAGCCTTTATGTCACTAATTGTATGCATCTCATTTCCTATTGCGGAGAGGCTGGACTGTATTACTGAGACAGAAATATATATGAAGATTTAAAAATAGCGCCAAATGTATATAGTTGTGTACAACTAAAAAGCATTTCCTTTTTTCCACTTTTTAGATTGCTGTGTAATCCATACTGAGAACACGGAGATTTTACATGTTTAAACTATGCTATATATACCTGCTATCCAGTGATAAAGTACCCTTTCTCAACTTTGTACAATCTGGTCAAATTCATACTGGGCCTGAGAACATCTGAGTCAGCCTCCTGATCTATAGACATATATTTTTAATGTGTAAACTAGGCTACATATATACGTGTTATCCGGTGAAACTGTACCCTTTATCAACTTTCTACAATGTTGTTGAATCCATACTGGGCCTGAGAACGGCTGCCGAGCTGTTAAGCAAGCTGCAGCACCTGTGGTTTGGAAACGTAATTTTTCAGGAATGACGGTTAGGCCTAACTCCGGAATTGCGGTTGACCTGAACTTACTGGGAAATCATCGTTCGCGGGGAATAATCTGAATCCCAGATCCCCATCACTAACGGAGTTCAGCAGGTTATCTGCACCTGTAAGCGACAAAAGCTGGTCCTTTCAGTGTAGCGTGCATGCAGCCCCGGACATGTACTGGAATGCTAGACCTGTTATTGCTCGATCTCACGTGCCACAGCCTCGCGTATCCCTCTAGTAAGCTTGACGCGTACCGCGGGGCCATGCCGGAGTCTCGGTCGTTAACGGAATAAAGCTGAGAAATCGCTAGCACAACTACAAACGGACATACCACACCACACACAGAATCGACAAAGCTTGCAATCTGTCCATCTTTTCTGTAGCTTGTATGGTAGTGGTTTCCCGAGTGCAGTCCAATTAAGCCACAGGCTCCACTCCTGGTGGTGCCCTTTTGGACATTTCTTTAAGGTTCAGCTTTGCAATCATACTGCCCCCGGAAACCAAAAACTTTGCCTTCAGGGACGCTGTTTGGAGGTTCGTGGGAATAACGCCGCCCGATAAGTAGTCGGCATATGGGTCGCCCTCCCAGGGCTGTGGGGTACTCGGTACCGGGCCGGTGTCAGTGGGATGTGTCACAGCAGCGGTGATCCGGACGGTGGCCCTGGTCGCCCATGTAAATGGCGTGGTATAATGGTAAAGAGTTTATATAGATAGTTTGACACCACCTGTGGTGTTCGGCAACATAGATGTTAGGCTGACGCTGCATGCAGATCCTCTGGGACTGATGGTGTTGTGCAGCAAAGATGGTGAAGCTCCCCACAGGTGTAGCTGGAGTCCCAGGGAAGTGTAGATGTAGTGATGGGGGAAAGGCACAGGCGGTGTAGGTGCTGGTACCCAGATGTAGCGGTGCTGGAATAACTGTAGGACACCAGAGCGTGCAGTTCCAAAGCTTTACTCACAGTCTGCAGGTTACACAGATGCCTGCCTCCGTGCTGTGTCCTCCGGGTCAGGACCTCTGCCAACCTCCGGGACCAAAATGGAAAGCTCCCTTCCAACACTCTGCCAACATGTACCTTCCTGAACGTCTCCTTTCTAGCGCTTGTGGGGGAAGCACTTACAGGACCGTGGTTCACTGAAACGCCTCCTGTCTAACAGATGTTCCTCAGACTTTACTCGCATGGCAGACAGCTGTAGCCTTTTCCTTCTGCCTCGCACACGTCGATCCTGGGGCCTCCGAGCCTTAGTTGGGTACAGAGCATTTATAGCTGCTACTTCCCCCGGTTTCTGCTGCAGGAACGTCAGTGTCCCTACAAACTCGGAGACCGGAATCTGGACCATGCGCTCCAGCTAGGAGTGAGCCTTAACTCTGCTCATCCTCCAGCTCCCCTTCTCACGTCCACACACTTCCCCTTCCCTGCACAGAGTGCCCTAACTTACCTCCTCCCGACCACAGAAAGCAGCTCCTCAGCAGTCAGGTGGCGACCGTACTCTTGGGGACGCCACAAGTGCACTGAGACCCAGCCACTGCTGGATGATGCTGCTGGTACATTGACCCCATTCCCCTCGTACTCTACACAGCCAGAATCTGACCCAGAGGAAACTCAGGTTCCCCTTCCCGCATACTATACCACCTTACACGGTGACAAAGAGGAAGGTGCAGATGAAAGTGCAGGTTCCTTGAGCAGGTGGGGGGGCATACTCATGGGCGATGGCACTGGCACAGGGCACCGCATAGTACGCAAAAGTGTCTTTGCCGGTGGGAGGGCCTAAACAGCCAAGTGCAGTGAGATGGAAGATGGGGACGACAAGGAGTTCAGAGTAGTGTAGGGATTCCCTAGCAAGGAGACTTATGTAATTGTTTTCAATGTTGGGACAGCAATTTTTGGGGAGCACTATACTCTGGTGAATGATATATGGGGCCCATCATACACTGGAGCATTCCAAAGGTGGACATCAGACACTGGAGCAGCATTTACAGGGCCCATTATACACTAGAGCAGTAGAAATGGGGCCCTAATACATATTGAGCATTATTTGGGCCCATAAGACAGTGGAGCTTCATCCATTGGGACCAACATATACTGTAGCATTATGTGGAGCTCATCATATACGGTTTGAAACATTATATGGGAATAATGATTCCGTATGGAGAAATATATGGGCCTCATTACTCTGTATAGCGCACTAAGCGCTAGCCATAATACTGTATGGAGTTATATACTGTCCGGTTTTGGAGGTATTGGAGAATTTAAAATGGATATCAGTCATGAGATGTAAGAAGTGAAGAATTTTTCATTGTACTATACTGCTATTTCTCTGCCGTATCGGAGCATCATGAGTTGTGGTATGTGTTAAAGGGGCGCTCTTTGGCCCTGGGCCCACGAAAATCTGGAGCCAGCCCTCCCCCCCACAACTGTAGCCAAATAACCCCCATTTTTCAGTGCGTAACTAGTATTATGAAGTTAATTAAGGTTGACAAGCTTCAGTAACAAGAATTTATGCTTTTGGCATTCAAATGGGCACTGTTGGTGTGTTTCCTGTCCTCCTCTCCATGCCGACTTTAATTCTCCATTGACTTACATTGGGTTTCGCGTTTCGGGACGACCCCGACTTTTCCCTATAGTCGGCCGATTTTGCTCGACCCGACTTTTGTAAAAGTCGGGTTTCATGAAACGAAACTCGACCCTAAAAAACCAAAAGTCGCTCAACACTAGTCCTCGGTAGTGCCATTGGCTCTTGTTCCTTCTGCTACCCATCTGGGTTCCAGCACTGTCAGCTGGTTCTCGCCAGAGCCTTTGGCCTATGTGCCTCCATCTCGGTATCCGAAGTCCAGCACCGTCAGCTGGTCCTTGGTAGTGCTTTTGAGCACAGGTACCTTCTGCTTAGTAATCGTGGTCCAGCACCATCAGTTGGTCCTCGGTAGTGCCATTGGCTCTTGTTCCTTCTGCTACCCATCCGGGTTCCGGCACTGTCAGCTGGTTCTCGCCAGAGCCTTTGGCCTAGGTGCCTCCATCTCGGTATCCGAGGTCCAGTAACGTCAGCTGGTCCTTGGTAGTGGTTTCTAGCACAGGTACCTCCTGCATAGTAACCGGGGTCCAGCACCGTCAGCTGTTCCTCAGTAGTGCCATTGGCTCTTGTTCCTTCTGCTGCCACTACGGGTTCCAGTACTGTCAGCTGGTTCTCGCCAGTTTCTCAGCCTTCTTGTACCTTCTGCTACATTTCCAAGATCAAGCTTTTTGAAATTGTCTTTGGTAATCCATATTGATCTCCATGACGACGACCCTGAAGACCACACCAAAGAAGACCAGAAATATGACCCTAAATAATATGAGCAAGAGGACAAAGAACATGAAGACAACCACCAAGATGAAGAACAAGAAGCAGAAGAAGCAAAAGCAGAAGAACAGAAAGCAGAAGAACATTAAGCATAAGACTAAAAATCAGCATAGGAGATATCAAAATTATAAGCAGAAGAAGACTAAGCAGTAAATGGGGGTGAGTCCTTTCCTCCTCGTGGTGCCCCTGGAAAATGCCTGCTGCTGCAGGCCAAACTGAACGCGGACAAATCCTGTTGTAAATCTTTTGTGACAGGCAGAACGTAAGGTGTAATCTTGTAACTTTTATAGATAAGTACTACAGGAATGCCTGTCACCATAAGAAAATGAAGAAAAAGAAGAATAGGAAGAAGATGAAGAAATAGCATATGAAAATTAATAATAGCTGAATAAGAAGAATATGAAGAATGGAAAAAAAAAATAATGGGAAGAAGGTGAAGAAGAAGAGGATGAATAAGGTGAAGAAAAAGTTGATGAAAAAAATGCTACTGCTGCGGATCATGAAGGAGAAAGTGTGGGAGAAGTACAAAAGAAGGTGAAGAGCATGGAAGTTGTGAAACATACATATCTGACAAAATATAAAAAAGTTAACATAGTCAATATCTTTTTAACTACGAACGTCTTGAAAAAAAAATTGGAATTAATGCTATGCCATTTGATTTGAATAAACCACTATGCCTTTAATGTCTCCTCCACCTCCCACAATACATTCTACATGATTCTTATTTGTTTTCAATTATGTAGAATTAGCCAACAAGGAAATAAAGGTTTTTTTTTAATTCCGATACCGGAAGTCCCATTGACTTGAATGGGACTTCCGGTATCGAAATCGGCGATACCCGATATTTTTTTCGTATCGGGCGATACCATCCGATACAGTATTTTTGGGTATCGAACGGTATCGCTCAACACTACTGGTTACCCATCCACTCCAGAATTCAGTATGAGCTTATTACCCTCACCCACAAAGCACTCCATGGCTCAGCACCACCCTAAATCTCCTCCTTCGTCTCAGCCTACCACTCTACCAGTGCCCTCTGTTCTGCTAATGACCTGAGGTTAACATCCTCATTAATCAGAACCTCCCACTCCCATCTCCAAGACTTTTCAAATGCTGTGCCAATTCTTTGTAATGCACTGCCCAGGTTAATACGATTAATCCGCAGTCCCCAGTTTTAAGCGTGCCCTGAAAACACATTTGTTCAGACTGGCCAATCGCCTCAATGCATTAACCTAAATGTCCCTGTGTGGCTCATACATAATTTTTTACCATAACCAGGTTCCTTGCATCATATTCTCACATGCTTTATGCATTTAATAGCCCTCTGTCTGTACTGTTACATATTTAGACTCTTAACTGGTTCATGCAGCAACAGGAACACCCGATTTTCACACAATGGCTGGTCCAATAAAAGCAATTGTTACCATCCACTTTTCGTGTCTTCCCTTTTTCCTTACAGATTGTGAGCTTGCGAGCAGGGCCCTCATTCCTCTTGGTATCTGTTTTGATCTATGTGTTAATTGCTATGCTGTAATGTCTACTGTCTGTAGAAGTCCCCTCTATAATGTAATGTGCTGAGGAATATGTTGGTGCTATGGAAAAATTATTATTATTATTATTATTTTAAGATTGATAGATATACCCAAAATGCACCATTTAGATAGCAGCAATCCAAAGGCACACTCCACAGTACTTCGCGCCCTTGTCAGTTGGTAGTTATAAATCGTTTTGATGTGATTCTAGTCCAGACTTGAGTATGGTTTTATGAGGTTGGCACACATTTGAAATGCCTCACTCCCAACCACAACAAATGGCATTGGCGGTCCTTCAGTGTTCGGAAGAGGTTGTGGCTGTGGGAAATTGAAATTATTACCATACAAACGTTGGCCCATGACTTAGTTTTTGAAAGTCTGGGAGTCAGTTCCTCATCCAAAAGAGCCAATGTCCAGAGCAACAAATCGACAGTCAGCATCTGCAATCGCTATGAGAACAATGGAAAAGTATTTTTTGTAATTGAAATACTAGGATGCACTTCCAGCTGGTTTCATAATCCGAATGTATTTGCCATCCACAGCCCCCAAACAGTTTGGAAAATTTACAAATGTCCAGAAATTTTGCACCATTTTCCAGCTAGAGTTCAGTTGTGAGTTCGGGGAGGAATTCTTTATGCAGAACGTCACATAAAGCATGGCAGGTGTCTCCAACAATCCCAGAAAGGGTGGACACTCCAATCCGGAATTGAAAATGTAGAGATGATAAGGTCTCTCCAGTAGCCAGGAATCTGTGGAACAGAAAATGTGAAAAAAAATTACATGGCTTTTATAACAATAATATTAATGACAGTTGTTTCTTTTTCAACATTACTTACCTTAGGGTCACCAAAAGACGTTTCTCAGCAGGATTTGCTTGACGTAGTTGTGTGTCCTGCCTGGTGATGGATCCTCGGACATATTGCAGCAAGTCATCGAAGCTCTATTCCGACATTCTCGTGAACTTGAAAAACTTTTACTGGTTTTCACACACCTCAGTGTACAACGAGTGGTAAGCTCAACAGCTATCTCGGACTTCAATGATGGGGTGTTGCCAATAGCGACAACTAGAGTTGAGCGAAACGGGTCGGTCAAATTCATAAGTCGCCGACTTTCGCTGAAGTCGGGTTTCATGAAACGAAACCTGACCATAGCGTGAGGTCGGCCACGAGGTTGGCGACCAGAGCGCCAAAGTCGCATTTCAAATGATGCTTCCAGCGCCCTTTTTCAGCCAATGATGGAGGACGCACACTGTGGGCAAGGCGATGACGTGGGCATCGGTCACCACCATCTTTGAGAAGGGCATGCAAGTGATTGGCTTGCTTTGTGTGGCGTCACAGGGGCTATAAAAGGGCGTGCACGCCGACTGCCATCTTACTTCTGCTGATATTAGCATTAGCGAGAGGTTGCAGCTGCTGATTCTGAATAAGGGAGAGCGTTAGGCAGGGAAGAAGAACAAAAAAGCTGCTTCTGCTGTTAGCAATTTCCACTGTACAACACAACAGTTTGTGTGCAGTGACAGGGGAGGATATATTTTTTGTGCATCAGCTCTGTTGGTTATTAGGCTGCCTTATAAGGCCCCCTGATAGCTGCATTGCTGTTTGCACACTGCTGTGCAAACTGCTTTTTTAAAAGCAAAAATACTTTTCTTCCTCTTTTTTGCACAGTTACCAAGCGTTCATTTTTCCACAGTTTTGTGTGCAGCAGTCCTCCTTATTAGGCTGCCTGCTGCCATACTTGGACTGAGAGCATCACTGTCAGCCTCCTAAAATATCTAGGTAGCTTCCAATTCTCCCCAATACTATATACACTCCTTGTACTTTGTCATACACCAGCCAATTTCAGCCTGTTAAATTGAGGTGTAATCTATAGTGGGCCTGAGATAATAGTTCAGCCTCCTAAAATCTCTAGGGAGCTTCCAATTCTCCCCAATACTATATACACACTTTGTACATTGTCATTAGTGTTGAGCATTCCGATACTGCAAATATCGGGTATCGGCCGATATTCGCTGGATCGGATTTCCGATACAGAGTACCGATATTTTTACAATATCGAATACCGGAATCGGAAGTTCTCATAATGCAATGAGCCAGTTGTGTTAGCCATGTTAACTAATAGCTTGGCTGTGATTGACTGCTGAAATGATGTCATCATTATTCGCGGTTTGTGCGGGCCTGCCGGGGGTCTGTGCGGGCCTGCTGGGGGTCTATGCGGGCTGCCAGGGGTCTGTACGGGCTGCCAGGGGTCTGTGCGGGCTGCCAGGGGTCTGTGCGGGCCAGCCTGGGGTCTGTACGGGCCTGCCAGGGGTCTGTGCGGGCCGGCCGTGGGTTGTGTGTGTGTGCAGGCATTGTCCGATGGGATTACAAGTCCCATCGGGCTATGCCTGCTACATTGACAGTGATTGACACATTAGCCAGTGATGGGACAGTAGTAGTCCCATCATCCGGCTAATGTGTTGAATGTAAAAAAAAAAAAAAAAACATACATACTACATACTACATACATACAACATTCACACATACTACATGCATACTTCATATATACTTCATATATACTACATTCATACAACATACATACATACTACATACATACTACATATATACTACATTCATACAGCATACATACTATATACATACTACATATATACTACATTCATACAACATGCATACATACTACATACATACTACATATATACTACATTCATACAGCATACATACTACATACATACTACATATATACTACATTCATACAACATACATACATACTACATACATACTACATATATACTACATTCATACAGCATACATACTACATACATACTACATATATACTACATTCATACAACATACATACATACTACATACATACTACATATATACTACATTCATACAGCATACATACTATATACATGCTACATATATACTACATTCATACAACATACATACATACTACATATATACTACATTCATACATACTACATACTACCTACATACTTTATATACTACATTCATACAACATACATACATACTACATATATACTACATTCATACAGCATACATACTATATACATACTACATATATACTACATTCATACAACATACATACATACTACATATATACTACATTCATACAACATACATACATACTACATACATACTACATTCATACAACATACATACATACTACATGCCACATACATACTACATATATACTGCATTCATACAACATACATACTACATACTACCTACATACTTCATATATACTACATTCATACAACATACATACATACTACATATATACTACATTCATACATACTACATACTACCTACATACTTTATATACTACATTCATACAACATACATACATACTACATATATACTACATTCATACAGCATACATACTATATACATACTACATATATACTACATTCATACAACATACATACATACTACATATATACTACATTCATACAACATACATACATACTACATACATACTACATTCATACAACATACATACATACTACATGCCACATACATACTACATATATACTGCATTCATACAACATACATACTACATACTACCTACATACTACATATATACTACATCCATACAACATTCATACAACATACATACATACTACATATATACTACATCCATACAACATGCATACATACATACTACATTCATACAACATACATTCATACTACATACATACTACATACACTCACTGGCCACTTTATTAGGTACACCTGTCCAACTGTGTGTTAAGACTTAATTTCTAATCAGCCAATCACATGGCGGCAACTCAGTGCATTTAGGCATGTAGACATGGTCAAGACAATCTCCTGCAGTTCAAACCGAGCATCAGTATGGGGAAGAAAGGTGATTTGAGTGCCTTTGAACGTGGCATGATTGTTGGTGCCAGAAGGGCTGGTCTGAGTATTTCAGAAACTGCTGATCTACTGGGATTTTCACGCACAACCATCTCTAGGGTTTACAGAGAATGGTCCGAAAAAGAAAAAAAATCCAGTGAGCGGCAGTTCTGTGGCCAGAAATGCCTTGTTGATGCCAGAGGTCAGAGGAGAATGGGCAGACTGGTTCGAGCTGATAGAAAGGCAACAGTGACTCAAATTGCCACCCGTTACAACCAAGGTAGGCAGAAGAGCATCTCTGAACGCACAGTGCGTCGAACTTTGAGGCAGATGGGCTACAGCAGCAGAAGACCACACTGGGTACCACTCCTCTCAGCTAAGAACAGGAAACTGAGGCTACAATTTGCACAAGCTCATCGAAATTGGACAGTAGAAGATTGGAAAAACGTTGCCTGGTCTGATGAGTCTCGATTTCTGCTGCGACATTCGGATGGTAGGGTCAGAATTTGGCGTAAACAACATGAAAGCATGGATCCATCCAGCCTTGTATCAACGGTTCAGGCTGGTGGTGGTGGTGTCATGGTGTGGGGAATTTTTTCTTGGCACTCTTTGGGCCCCTTGGTACCAATTGAGCATCGTTGCAATGCCACAGCCTACCTGAGTATTGTTGCTGACCATGTCCATCCCTTTATGACCACAATGTACCTAACATCTGATGGCTACTTTTAGCAGGATAATGCGCCATGTCATAAAGCTCGAATCATCTCAGATTGGTTTCTTGAACATGACAATGAGTTCACTGTACTCAAATGGCCTCCTCAGTCACCAGATCTCAATCCAATAGAGCATCTTTGGGATGTGGTGGAACGGGAGATTCGCATCAGGGATGTGCAGCCGACAAATCTGCGCCAACTGTGTGATGCCATCATGTCAATATGGTCCAAAATCTCTGAGGAATGCTTCCAGCACCTTGTTGAATCTCTGCCACGAAGAATTGAGGCAGTTCTGAAGGCAAAAGGGGGTCCAACCCGTTACTAGCATGGTGTACCTAATAAAGTGGCCAGTGAGTGTATATACTACATTCATGCAACATACACTCACTGGCCACTTTATTAGGTACACCATGCTAGTAAGGGGTTGGACCCCCTTTTGCCTTCAGAACTGCCTCAATTCTTCATGGCAGAGATTCAACAAGGTGCTGGAAGCATTCCTCAGAGATTTTGGACCATATTGACATGATGGCATCACACAGTTGGCGCAGATTTGTCGGCTGCACATCCCTGATGCGAATCTCCCGTTCCACCACATCGCAAAGATGCTCTATTGGATTGAGATCTGGTGACTGAGGAGGCCATTTGAGTACAGTAAACTCATTGTCATGTTCAAGAAACCAATCTGAGATGATTCGAGCTTTATGACATGGCGCATTATCCTGCTGAAAGTAGCCATCAGATGTTGGGTACATTGTGGTCATAAAGGGATGGACATGGTCAGCAACAATACTCAGGTAGGCTGTGGCGTTGCAACGATGCTCAATTGGTACCAAGGGGCCCAAAGAGTGCCCAGAAAAAATTCCCCACACCATGACACCACCACCACCAGCCTGAACCGTTGATACAAGGCAGGATGGATCCATGCTTTCATGTTGTTTACGCCAAATTCTGACCCTACCATCCGAATGTCGCAGCAGAAATCGAGACTCATCAGACCAGGCAACGTTTTTCCAATCTTCTACTGTCCAATTTCGATGAGCTTGTGCAAATTGTAGCCTCAGTTTCCTGTTCTTAGCTGAGAGGAGTGGTACCCAGTGTGGTCTTCTGTTGCTGTAGCCCATCTGCCTCAAAGTTCGACGCACTGTGCGTTCAGAGATGCTCTTCTGCCTACCTTGGTTGTAACGGGTGGCAATTTGAGTCACTGTTGCCTTTCTATCAGCTCGAACCAGTCTGCCCATTCTCCTCTGACCTCTGACATCAACATGGCATTTCCGGCCACAGAACTGCCGCTCACTGGATTTTTTTTCTTTTTCGGACCATTCTCTGTAAACCCTAGAGATGGTTGTGCGTGAAAATCCCAGTAGATCAGCAGTTTCTGAAATTCTCAGACCAGCCCTTCTGGCACCAACAATCATGCCACGTTCAAAGGCACTCAAATCACCTTTCTTCCCCATACTGATGCTTGGTTTGAACTGCAGGAGATTGTCTTGACCATGTCTACATGCCTAAATGCACTGAGTTGCCGCCATGTGATTGGCTGATTAGAAATTAAGTCTTAACACACAGTTGGACAGGTGTACCTAATAAAGTGGCCAGTGAGTGTACATACATAATACATACTACATGCATACTACATTCATACAACATACATACTACATACTACATACATACTACATTCATACATACATACTACATACAACATACATACAACATGCTACATGCATACAACATACATACATACTACATACATACAACATACAATACATTCATACAATACACACATATAGACATACAGTACATATAACATAGAGTACATACTCACCATCACTTGTCACTTCGATCCCGGAAGCCAGTGTCATTCTCACTGTAAAAAATATTAAAATAACAAACAACCAATATACTCCCTGATCCGCAGAAATCCACAAGGGTCCCACGACGATCTCCTGCAGTGCATCACTGAGAGGTTACTATAGTTCACTGGTCTCACTTTTTGGCAAAAGCTGCGTGGGAACTTTCTCACACAGCAATGCCAAAAGTGAGACTAGGGACTATTTTTTTTACAGTGGCGGAGGAATACAGTGCGGAAGGATACCTAATGTACCTCCCGTCATTGTATTCCTGGGGCCCCTAGAGAGCGGTCGCATGAGCTGATGTTGCTGTTCTCCATGGGAGATCGTCATGGGACACACGTGGATTTCTGCGGATCAGGGAGTATATAGGTTGTTTGTTATTTTAATATTTTTTTACAGATGACACTGGCTTCGGGGATCAAAGTGACAAGTGATGGTGAGTATGTACTCTATGTTATATGTACTGTATGTCTATATGTATTAAAAACATATGTAACATGCACAAGTGTGAACAAGTCGGTAAGACAATGCTCACACCACCCAATGGCTGAGACACACCAAGAAAACACAAAATAACAAATTTGAAAAAATACTCTGCAGTAAAAACATGACAGTAATCAGCAAGTGCTGTATAACAAATACAGGGTATTTAGTCGATATGTTTTTTGCAAAAAATATATACCAAGCTGTTTCACCACGTCACGGTAACCCTTCACGAAGCAGTCCCTATCTAATGTATTTAAGACCTGAACATCTGAACAGTGTCTAAAATTAACAAGATTCGGACAGGCGCTTCTTAGTATGGGCTTGTGGTGCAGGACAGCTCATTTATGTGCATGCTACACAGGAGAGGGGTGGGGTCTCCCAAACCATGCTGAGCATGGAAAAAACGGATTAAAAACATATGTAACATGCACAAGTGTGAACAAGTCAGTAAGACAATGCTCACACCACCCAATGGCTGAGACACAACAAGAAAACACAAAATAACAAATTTGAAAAAATACTCTGCAGTAAAAACATGACAGTAATCAGCAAGTGCTGTATAACAAATACAGGGTATTAATGAGCTGTCCTGCACCACAATCCCATACTAGGAAGCGCCTGTCCGAATCCTGTTCATTTTAGACACTGTTCATTTTAGACACTGTTCAGATGTTCAGGTTTTAAATACATTAGATAGGGACTGCTTCGTGAAGGGTTACCGTGACGTGGTGAAGCAGTTTGGTATATATTTTTTGCAAAAACTGTATCGACTAAATACCCTGTATTTGTTATACAGCACTTGCTGATTACTGTCATGTTTTTACTGCAAAGGGGTGAATAACGTTTATAGGTGAATGATACGTGACACCACCTGTGGTTTCTGATCAGATTGACCAGCGCTGCAGTGTCGCTTCTCTCGGACAGATGTTGTGGTGCAGCTAAGATGTAGAAGCCCTGCACAGGTAGGGCCAAAGTCGCAGGGCAGATTAAAGAGTTGGTAGATGGTGTGCAGTGCAGGATGTAGCAGGGCCGTGCGCCAGGCGCAGGAGAAAGATGACAGACACAGTCGTGCAGTTCCTTTACCTGTACTTGGTAAGTGCCGTACAGGACCCAGAGTACAGATGGAGAAGGAGTTGGTCAGCCTGGAAGCAAATTAGGAATTCTGTCTCTGCAGATAGGTAGTGTGGCCTCCGTTCTAGCGCTTATCTGAGGTACTCGCAGTACTGAGTTCACTGAAGTTCCCCCTGTTGACTCTCTTTTGAAACTTTCTCGTATGTCAGGCAGCCATAGCCTTTTCCTTCTGGCTCACACAAGTCGCTGCTGGGGCCTCCGACCCTTAGTTGGGAACAGACCATTTCCAGCTGCTACTTCCTCCAGTTTCTGCTGCAGGACTGTCAGTGTCCCTACAAACTCGGAGATCGGAATCCCGACCATGCGCTCCAGCTAGGAGTGAGCCTTAACTCTGCTCATCCTCCAGCTCCCCTTCTCACATCCATACACTTCCCCTTCCCTTCACAGACTGCCCTAACTTCCCTCCTCCCGACCACAGAGAGCAGCTCCTCAGCAGTCAGATTCAGAGCTCTCCCTGCTGGCCTGGAGTGGGAACTGTGTTGTGTGTTGGTTTAACTGCTAGAGAGATCCTTCGTTGCTCCCAAGCATGACATCACACTCCCTAGGAGGAAGTTAATGCCACTGTGGCGACCATACTCCTGGGGGTGCCACAAGTGCACTGATGCCCAGTCACTGCTAGATGATTCTGCTGGTACATTGACCCAGACCTCTACATTCCCCTTGCACTCTACACAGCCAGAATCTGACCCTGATAAAACTCAGGTTCCCCTTCCCGCATACTATACCACCTTACACGGTGACAAAGAGGAAGATGCATATGAAAGTGCAGGTTCCTTGAGCAGGTGGGGGGGCATACTCATGGTTGACGGCACTGGCACAGGGCCCCTCATAGGCCCCTCATAGTACACAAAAGTGTCTCTGCCGGTGGGAGGACCCACCCGTCGTCAGACACACCGCCGTACTATGAGGGGCCCTGTTTCAGTGCCGTCGCCAACGAGTGGGCCCCCCTGCTTGTTCAGGATCACAGCACTTGCAAAGTTGAAATACTTAACTCTCCCTGCTCCACCGCCGTGAAGTCGTCCGGGACAGCAATTTTTGGGGAGCTCTATACTCTGGAGAATGATATATGGGGCCCACCATACACTGGAGCATTCCAAAGGTGGACATCAGACACTGGAGCAGCATTTACAGTGCCCATTATACACTGGAGCATTAATAATGGGGCCCATTATATATGGAGCATTATTTGGGCCCATAACACAGTGGAGCTTCATCCATAGGGACCAACATATACTGTAGCATTATGTGGAGCTCATCATATACTGTATGGAACATTATATGGGACCAATGATTCTGTATGGAGAAATATATGGGCCTCATTACTCTGTATAGCACACTATGCGGTGGCCATAATACTGTATGGAGTAATATACTGTCCGTTTTTGGAGCTATTGGAGAATTTAAAATGGATATCAGTCATGTGATGTAAGAAGTGAAGTATTTTTCATTGTACTTTACCGCTATTTCTCTGCCGTATCAGAGGATCATGAATTGTGGCATGTGTTAAAGGAGCCCATTGACACTCTTTGGCCCTGGTCCCACGAAAATCTGAAGCCAGCCCTACCCCCCCACACAACTTTAGCCAAATAACCACCAGTTTTCAATGCGTAACTATTATTATAAAGTAAATTAAGGTTGACATGCTTAAGTTATAAGAATTGATGTTTTTGGCATTAAAATGGGCACTGTAGGTGTGTTTCCTGTCCTGCACTTCCTGCCAACTTTGCTTCCCCATTGACTTGCATTGGGTTTCGTGTTTCAGTCAGCCTCCGACTTTTCACGATAATTGGCCGATTTCGTTCGACCCGACTTTTGCGAAAGTCGGGTTTCATGAAACCTGACTTGACCCGAAAAAAGCCAAGTCGCTCATCTCTAGCGACAACAATGTCTTCTCCGTCTTTATCTTCTTCCTTCTCCACAAGCCACATCAAAGGCAACAACATCAAGATTAATAAGGAAGCTCTCCACGCCAAGATTCATCTTGCAGCTGGATACAGCAGCAAAAGATGAGGATTTAATCTGTGCAGTGTGTCTATATAGAAATCCCATGAGACATGCCCATGGGGTGTCTGGTGTCAAGGAAACTCTACTAGAAAAGCATTGGAAATATTGAACACATGTGCAGAAACAATGCAAACACATGCAAAAACACATACAAATGCATACACATGCAGCATTTTTTCCATCATGCATAAGATGATGGGGATAAAAAACACTGCTAAGGCTGGTTTCACACTTGCTTTTTTTTGCAGCGCGTTTTCCCGCAAAAAAACGCATTGAAAAAACGCATACAAAAGCATACAACTGCTGCGTTTTTTTCAAGCATTTTTATGAGCATGCATGAAAAAAACGCAGCGTTTTTATGCATTTGTATGCGTTTTTAGTGCGTTTTTACCGCGTTTGCGTTTTTTCCAACATTAGGTGGCCCCTCACACTAACCCAAACCATGACTTTACTAACCCTAACCCTGACCCTAACCCTAACCCTAACCCTGACCCTAACCCTAACCCTAACCCTAACCCTGACCCTAACCCTAACCCTAACCCTTAACCAAACCATACTTAACCTTAAACCAAACCCTACCTAACCCTAACCCTAACCCTGACCCTAACCCTGACCCTAACCCTAACCCTAACCCTAACCCTGACCCTAACCCTTAACCAAACCATACTTAACCCTAACCCAAACCCTAAACCCTAACTAACCCTAACCCTGACCCTAAACCTAACCCTAACCCTAACCCTAACCTTGACCCTAACCCTAACCCTAACCCTGACCCTAACCCTTAACCAAACCATACTTAACCCTAACCCTAACCCTAACCCTGACCCTAACCCTAACCCTAAACCCTAACCCTTAACCAAACCATACTTAACTCTAACCCAAACCCTAAACCCTAACTAACCCTAACCCTGACCCTAAACCTAACCCTAACCCTAACCCTGACCCTAACCCTAACCCTGACCCTAACCCTTAACCAAACCATACTTAACCCTAACCCAAACCCTAAACCCTAACTAACCCTAACCCTGACCCTAACCCTGACCCTAAACCTAACCCTAACCCTAACCCTGACCCTAACCCTAACCCTAACCCTGACCCTAACCCTTAACCAAACCATACTTAACCCTAACCCAAACCCTAAACCATAACTAACCCTAACCCTGACCCTAAACCTAACCCTAACCCTGACCCTGACCCTAACCCTAACACTAACCCTAAACCCCCTTAACTAACCCTAACTCTAACCCAAACCCCTAAATTCCATGGTTAACAAAAAAAACGCATTTGCAAAAAAACGCATACATAAGCATGCCAATGCGCACATATGCGCACCCATAGACTATAATGGGTGTCTTGCTGTAAAAAAAGGCATTGCGCGCGCATGCGTTTTTTTGAGGCAAGTCGGACGCACCAAAAAATGCAACAGGTTGCATTTTGTGCGCCCGAGCGCATACCGCAAAAAAACGCATGCGCGGTAAAACGCGTACAAACGCATGTGTATGCGCACATAAGCGCATCCCATGCAAAGTATAGGAAAAAAACGCATGCGCTATTTAGCGCTAAAATACCGCGAAAAAAAAACGCAAGTGTGAAACCAGACTTAAACTTGCGTTTGCATGCGTTTTTGCATGCATTTTCGCAGGCAGATGCTACGATGCGCACAGAAACGCTAATGTGAACCTAGCCTTAGCACTCATCTCCAGAGAATGCTGTTTGGAAGTTTATCTGGTGTCTTCCTTATTTTTATCTCAGATTTGGTTTGCCTCTTCCTTCCTCTCCCTTTATAACCCATTTCTTAATCTTGGTGTGTTGAGAATGATTTCTGTTCTCTTATACCCTTGTCTGTTTTCTTTTGTGTCTGTTATAAAGCAGGACTAGCGTTCCTGCTGACCCATGCACTGGCTAGGGCTGTATTTAGAGCAAGACAGAGATAGGAACGTGATGGCTGCACTGAGTGAAGAAACCCATGGAGCTCAGGGTTGTGCAGGGCAAGGTTCAGGTGTGTCCCTCCAATCTTTCCCTAGTTGCAGTGCTTCCCTTCCCGTCTGTCTTGCCACACATCGTCTGGCTCTTTGGAGGAGCATGACAGGGGTACTCTCTACAGAAGAGAGAAAGGACCTTGCTGACAATAAGAGCTTAAACTGTGCAGGAGAGGTAGAGAATTACCAGTAACTCTGAAGACAGAAAAATACTTTGATGTACAAGTTGTTCTCTGCTAATCTCAGATGGTCCAGGCGCTGACCATTACTGTACAAGGTCTGATAATCCGTAAGATTTCATAGTAGCATGGCATTAAGGGGAGGCCAGAGCATTAATGTAAAATGATTAGTATGATGCTTCAGCAATGTCCAATATAATGCTAAGCAAGATTTTTTTTATTTCGAACAGTGTATCAAATCTCAAAAAGTTCAAATTTACGTTAAATTGCAAATTTAAGAAAATTTGACCTGATCTCTAAATGTAATTACACCTTAAGGATGTAGTGATAACAGACAAGGGGCCATCTGACACCATATACTACCACAGACAATAAAAAATTTAGTAGAGCGCTAAATAAAAGAAAAAAATAAAATAGTAGGACTTTTTTTTAGTACCTGATTTAAAATAAGAACATTTATTTTATTAAAGTCAATGTACACAGAATAATGAAACAAAAAAGCTATTTTTTCTATTTTAGTTCACTTAGTTTTAAAATGATACCTCTTATGATATATGCATTCTAAATAACATAATGGTAAATAGATCAGTTCTTTTTTAAAAATTACAAACGATTAGTACTCTACAGCTCATACATTGGATGATTTTTTTTTTTCTCCACATACCTTATGCATCAGTAACATATTTTTACTGCATAAATCCAGTTTATTCATCTTCACACTGGAAATGCTGTTATATGTGGGGAACGCAAATGTATGAATTTACATCACCAGAGTAAGGCCGGGGTCACACTGGCGAGGAATACGGCCGAGTGAGAGGCGCTAAAAGCACGCATTAGACACGGACCAATGATTCTCTATGGGGTCCCTCGCACCAGCCGTATATTTCTCATCCGTATTCTACGGTCCGTGCCAATCGCAGCATGCTGCGATTGTCAGCGTACTACGCCCGTAATACGCCAATGCAAGTCTATGGGAGCGCAAAAAATATGGATTACACACGGACCACACATGTGACTTGCGAGAAATATGCACCCGGTGTCTTTTAGAAACCCTGTCATACGGCTCCATTATATGTCCATTTTGCAAGCCTGCGAGAAAATCTCGCCATACGGATGCCATACGGATTACATACGGATGCTGACATGCGCAAAATACGCGACCACACCTTGATTACGGATGACATACGGAGCACTATTTAGGGGTCTGTCATCCGTATTACGCATGTAAAATACTGACCGCCTAAGAGTTTTCTCTTACAAATTCATCAAATATGTCATTTATTTCCATCTGACTGGTCACCTACTGAAAACCACACAACTTTCTGTTGGTATCTCAAGGATGTCAGCAAAAGCACCTGTGATGTATGGCTTCAAAGCACAAAAAACGCATCTTAATATCAGGGACATTATGAGAAAAAGGAAATATGGCGCCACAAAGTGCAGTAATTCATGACAGACAAAGCAATGACAGTTAGAGCACTAGATATAGGGCTTACCCAATGGTGCGCAAATGATAGCCACGATTCTGATAAGTGCTATAAAGTGGAGTATAATATCGATAAGGCCAGGTGCCGCCTTTTCTCCAATCAGACCAATGACTGCGTCAGGCCTTTGGCTTGTAATGGGCCACAGTTGGCCCTTTGCTACATAGGTACAGCGATTACCTAGAATTGGATATAAGCAAGTTCAAGTTACAGATTGCAAAGAGAAAAACATAACAACTCTGAAATAATACAGACTTTGTTATGGGATGGTGGGAATAATATGTTGGATATTTTCTCATTTTATTAGGTTATATCAGAGAGAAAAAAACAGGAATATTTATGCATAGACTTTTAGACTAGTGTTATATTAAGAGTAAAGTGCTGGAAAACAGCAAAGGGAAGGCAAGTCATGACATTTCTTTGTGCAATCATCTAGTGGAATCATACAGAACAGTAATAGCAGGACTGGCAGTTACAATTGATGATTATATTTTTTTGAGCATTTACATTAGTATATCTCCTAAATATTCTCTTTTTTCCAGCTACCTCTGCAAAGTGTGGCAAATTTTCTAACTTTTTTATGCTCCCACCTTAAAAAACACTCTTTGCAAAAAATACAAACATTTTTGTTGTTTCTTTTCTGTTGCATGTTTAATTGGCATTACTTTAAAGTACATTTAAATTATTCGACATATGACATTCAGGATGCTGAATGTAGTCTCCCTCCTTTGTTTTGGGTTTTACAAGCCAGGATTAACAAATAAAACATAAAAAAAGTTTTAAAAAATCTGAAAAAAATCAAAAGAATAAAAAATTCAAATGACCCCATTTTCCTCAGTTAAAAATTAAGGAATAAAAAATACACATATTTGGTATCCCTGCATTTGTAAAAGTCTGATCTTTCAAAATCTAAAATAAATTAATTTAATTGGTAAACGTCGTAATGAGTATTAACCCCTTAATCCCATATGACATACTATCCCGTCCTTGTGCCCTGGGACTTAATTCCCAGGGACGGGATAGTACGTCATAGCGATCAGCGGCGCCCACGTGGTGAGCGCCGCTGATCGCGGCCGGGTGTCAGCTGATTATCAAAAAATAATGATTTATTATCATACCGCCGAACACAAAGTGCATTAACGCGCGATCAAAAAGATGCATATGCCTAATCAAATGGTCATAAACAAGGTTGTAACATGCCCATAATGTCAGCCAAATGGGACACTGCTGTCAGGGAAACCCCAACGCGCGTTTCGTGGTAAAAAACGCTTCTTCCGGGGGCGTGCATTTGATTAGGCATATGCACACTATTTGACTAGGTTGCTCTTTTTCATTCATTTACCACACTATCTAAGATTATTTTGTTTCCAGGTGATTATAGTGATTGGATTTTAGAGAGCCTCCTTCTCATAGCACTTACCGTTCTTTGCCAGTATTACAAATGTGATATCTTTGATGGTAAAACACCCTGTTATGCCACGGGTTCTACTGCTCAAAGGGTTTTTTCCTTGTATCCGGCTGCTAATGACACTGGTTTTGTACATCTGATTTTATCAAGTACTTTCACTGCTTCTGCTCCCTGTTGTTTGCCTTTCTTATTAATAAAGATGTCAATTTGTATGTAGTTTTGGACTCAGTTCCTCCCTTTTATACAAAAACTTTTTTGAGTCATTTCTACCTTTAATATTTGGGGCATTTGTGTGCACTGGCACAGTATGAATTACAACGTATGTTGAGGGTCTTATTTTTGTTTGGATCTGATACATAGAGATGTATTCGGTCCAATGAGTGTTCAAACATCGCAGCAGGGGCCCGAGCACCGCTATGTGTGACACGTAGCGAGATCGCAGGTGAGATCGCTGTTGTGTCACAAAATCGGTGACGCAACAGTGACCTCGCTAGCGATCTCGCTATGTGAGATGGGGGCTTAAGGATGAAGTTCCACAGAAACTTGAAGAATATCTTGCTGAAGTGTTTAACAAATTTGGAAGAATGTGAAAAGCCCTGCATGCAGATAATAGAACTGAATATGCAAGTGGTAAGGTGCAAACCATTTTGAAAATGGATAGAATCATGTTCCAAACTACCATTCTATACAACCCAGAACAAAATGGCATTGCAAAGAGAAAGAACCGTACTCTCTGTGAAAATGGAAGAAGTATGTTGTTTGATGTGAATCTACTTACAACGTATTGGGGTGAAGCCATTTTGACAGCTTGCTATCTTCAAAACAGAGTGCCAGGTAAAGCCACAAATAAAACGTAATTTGAGCTATGGAACTATGAGAAGCCTAACCTGAAGCACCTCAGGATATTTGGAAGCAAAACATTTATGTATGTTCCCAAAGAAAAACGTTCCTAGTGGGAATTACACACAAAGCAAGGAGTCCTGGTGGGCTATAGCAAAACTCAAAAAGGATACAGAATCCTGCACCCAGAGACCAACACAGTAACAATTAGCAAAGATGTAGTGATTGATGAAAACTCTGTATTGCTCAAATTCCATAAACTTACACAAGTTATTCAACCTAAGAAGCAAGAACAAGCATCTTAATCACCAAATCCAGATGCTGAAAAGGAAAACACTGAAGTGTGGATAAGCTCTGAAGCCACCAAGGAAGACACAGAAGAACCAAGGCAACCTCCAGTCAGGAGATCAGAAAGGCCAAACAAAGGTATCCCAGCTAGACGCTTTCTTATATGGTCAGAACACTTCCTGAACCAGAGCCACAGTCATAGCAAAATATGCAAAAACTGCCTGTTCACGAGAATCAGAAGTGGATAAATGCCGCTAATGAAGAGATAAAGTCCCTTCACCAAATCCAGACATGGGAGCTTACTGAGCTACCACATGGAAAAAGAGCTATCTGATGTAATTGGGTCTTCAAAAACAAATATGACTCAGAAGGTAAACTTCACTGGTTTAAGGCAACATTGGTCACAAAAGGGTACTCGCAAAAGTATGGTGAAGATTATGATGCTACATTTTCTCCAGTTGTAGCAGCAGTTCAACAGATGACAGTGAGACATTTTGACATCAAAACAGCCTTCCTACATGGTGACATTGAAGAAGAGTTGTACATGAGCCAACCTGAGGGATTTATTACAAAGGGTGAAGAGCACCTTGTTTGTAAAATGCAAAAAACTCTCTATGGACTTAAGCAGTCGGCAAGAGCTTGGAGCTCAAAACAAAGTTTTGATGGGTGAAGGATTTAGAAGATCTCAAGCTGATCCATGTTTGTACATGAAAAATGTAGGAGGAGTGGATATATGTTCTCCTATATGTAGACGATGTAATCATGTGTATTCAAGCTGAAAAGAGAAATTGCAAAGCTAGGTGAAATTCTCAACCAGCACTTTGAAACTAAGGACCTTGGAAATGTGACATATTATTTGGGAATCCAAATCCAGAGAGAGGAAGATGGGAGTTTTCTTCTCAACCAAAGTTCTAAAAGTTCCGCAATACTAAACCAATTTGGAATGTCAGAAGCCAAATGTGCATCAACACCAAAGGATCCGTACTACTTAAAGTTGGAAGGAGAAGAATATCTGCTACCCAGCAATGAGAGTTAGAGACAAGCAGTGGGGGCACTTCTGTACATAGCAACCACAACTTGTCTGGATATCACAGCCACAGTTGGAATTATCTGCTGACGTTTAAGCTAGCCAAGCCAAAGAGACTGGAATGCAATTAAGAGAATCCTTCAATATCTTAAAGACACTCAAAGGCTAAATCTTAAGATATCAGTATCAGGAGATCTCACTCTCTGAGGTTATGTGGATGCAGATTGGGCTGGAGATTCAAGTGATCAGAAATCAATAAGTGATTACTTGGTCAAGTTAGGAGAAAATTAAATTTCTTGGTTCAGCAGAAAACAAGTGTCAATCACATTATCTTTTACAGAAGCAGAATATATGTCTGCTGCTTATGTAAGTCAAAAAGTAATTTGGTTGAAACAACTTTTGGAAGATTTTGGCAAGCTATTAGCTCAACCAACAGTTATCTATGAGGACAATGAAGGATGCATTAAACGTGCCAGCAGTGATAAGATTAGCGCAAGGACTAAGATCATTGATGTAAAACTTCCCCACTTACTTGACTTAGTGGAACATGGTGTACTCGAGTTTGTTTATTGTGAGTCTGACAAGATGATAGCTGATGGTATGACAAAGCCATTATCAAGAGCCAAGTTTGTGGACTTCAGAACCGCAATGGGACTAACAGGATAAGTAGTTATTGAGTGGGGGTGTTGGAATATGTTTGAGGCAACAACTCCATTACTGTCTGAGTGTTTAGTTTCTAGATTTGTTTGCTGTTTATAAAGTTAGAAAAAAATCTCCCAGAGGCTCAAACAGGGATAGCATGTGACTGTATTTCCTGTTTTTCCTGTATCTGTGTATGAGAAATGCAGCCTGCTGTAGATCTGCACAGATAAAGACACACTAATGATTTATTCCTGATCTATTAAGCTTATCGTATATTGTTCCTGATTCTTCCTGAATAAAGAAGTTCTGTTGTCACATGCTTGGAGAGTATCTTGAATAATCCGCTACCAACACTTACCTTTCCTGATGTCTACTTCTCTCTCCTTAAGTTTCTCCAGCTATCACTAAATGTCCTAGAGTCACACTCTTCTCCTCTCTTATGCTGCTCCTTCTGCCACTTGCCTTTCTGCTCTAACACATTTCTCTAGAACCAAAGCAAAAAGTAAATATTTTCTGTCCTCATATGTCTTGTCTAAGACTTAAAAGATCAAACTGCCTCTTCTTCCCCAGCTTCTCTCACATAGACATCATTGTAGTACGCTGTAAAATCACTACATATTGACTGACTCCTTTCCTATCAGTATGTCTAGTGTTCACATCTCCAGTCGCTTATTTGAAAAACTCTGCCGCCTCTTACCTCCATGGTTCTCTGTAAATAAAAGCACAATGATGCTATCACAGCAGTACTGGTTCAGGAAAAGTGTCCTGTTCCCATGTGTTGTGGTCACAGACCGGTTGAACTACGATCGTGACCAGATGCAAGGGAACTAAAACTGTCTGACTGTCCACTACTTTATCATTGATGACCTATCCTTAGGATAGGTCGTCAATGTCTGATTGGTCGGGGTCTGACACCCGGCATCCCCACCAATCAGCCGTTCTCTGTGTTGGCAGCCACCTAATGGAACTGCTATAATGCTGAGCTGCTTTGTCTTCTTATAATGGCCACTGCAAGGTGCTGCACATCCGCCTCCTGTTTAAATCAATAGGAGGCAAATAAGCAGTACCCTGCCGCGGTCACTATCAGAAAGCGGAGATGCTCCAAAATTGAGCAATTCTGGCTGATGGCCATAGCTTCCGCTGAAAACAGCTGATCTGCTGGGTGCTGCATGTCAGACTTTGACCAATCAGACATTGATGACCTATCCTAAGGATAGATCATCAATGATAAAGTAGTGGACAACCCTTTAACCCCTTAAAGACTTTGCTCTTTTTCATTTTTGCATTTATGTTTTCACGCTCCTTCTTACCAGAGCCATTTTTTTTTATTTTTCCATCAATATGGCCATGTGAGGGCTTGCTTTTTGTGGGATGAGTTGTACTTTAGAACAACACCATTGGTTTTACCATGTTGTGTACTAGAAAACAGGAGAAAAATTCCAAGTGCAGTGAAATTGCAAAAAAAAGTGCAATTCCACACTTGTTTTTTTGTTTGGCTTTTTTTTACTATGTTTACTAAATGCTAAAAATGACATGCCATTATGATTCTCCAGGTCATTAAGAGTTCATAGACACCAAACATGTCTAGGTTCTAGGTAATTTTTTATTTAAGTGGTGAAACAAAAATCCAATGTTTGTTAAAAAATAAAAAAAATTGTACCATTTTGCAATACCCGTAGCTTCTCCAATTTTCGTGATCTCTGGTTGCGTGAGGGCTTATTTTTTGTGCACCGAGCTGAAATTTTTAAAGATACCATTTTGGTGCAGATACGATCTTTTGATTGTCAGGAATTGCATTTTAATGCAATGACGCAGGGACCAAAAAAACATAATACTGGTGTTTTGACTTTTTTCTCACTACACCATTTAGCGATCAGGTTAATCCTTTTTTATTTATAGATCAGGCGATTCTGAATGCAGCAATACCAAATATGTGTATGTTTGATTTTTTTTATTGTTTTATTTTGAAAGGGGCGAAAGGGGGGTGATTTAAACTTTAATAAACAGTATTTTTGATTTTTATATTTTTAAAAACGTTTTATTTTTCACTTTCGGCATGCTTCAATAGTCTCCATGGGAGATTAGAAGCTGCCATAATGTGATCGGCTCTGCTACATAGAGGCGATGATCAGATCGTGAACGCTGCAGTACTAATACAGCTGAGATTGTGAAGGGTTTAAGAAACTAAAGTTAATCAGGTTTTCTGGGTGGAAAATGGGCAAAAAATATGATAGTTTAAGAAGACAAGCTAGGGTTGAGCATCTAAAGGGAACCTGTCACCAGGAAAATGCAGTTCAACCTGCAATCACCATGTTATAGAGCAGGGGGAGTTGAGAAGATTGATATATAGTTTTGTGAGAAAATATTTAGTATAATCTGAGTTTTAAACATTTCAACCTATCTTCTTTCTTGGATTTTTGGTCCAGTGAGCAGTCCTATCAGACACTGACACGTACATATGTATGCATTGTCACAAAAAGAAACATAAAAAGAAACCGAAAATCCTAGAAAGAGCAGAGGTTTAAATGTTAAGTTAGACTGAATCTTATCTCATAAAACTATATGTCAATTTTCTCAGCTAACCCTGCTCTAAGACATGATGCCTGCAGATTAGATTGCATTTTCATAGTGACAAGTTCTCTTTACAGGGGTTTTCCAGTCAACCAGACCGCAATAAAAAACACAATGATCTAAGTTTTTCCTCCTTTCTTTAACTCTATTTTCATATTTTAGCTCCCATTTACCGACTGTAGCCATCCTTGTAGTTTATTATTTGCATCCAAAACATCCTTCCAGTTCTCCTTCTCCCACAGAGGCAGTGCTGTATATGTTCCAAAATTCCCACCCACTGTGCCTGTCCACCCCACCATCAAAGCACTAAAGACTCATATACAGCCTCAAGATGAAAAAAATCACTACTCACACCTTCTTCCTTCCAATAAAAAGTGATTTTCCACCACATATGGGTAACGGTGTACTTAGAAGAAATTGCACAATAAATTGTATGGTCGATTTTCTCCTGTTAATCTTATAAATGAAAACTTGGGGCCAAAACAAATTTATCTTTTAATTTTCACGGCTCGATGTTATAAAATTCTGTGAAGCAGCTGTGAGTTCAAGTTGCTCAAGACTCCTCAAAATAAATTCCAGGAGGGGTGTAGTTTCCAAAATGGGGTCACTTGTGGGGGTTTCTATTGTTTATGCTCATTAAGGGCTCTTCAAATGCGACATAGTATCCCTTATCTATTCCAGACAATTTTGTGTTCGAAAAGTCAAATGGTGAACTTTCTCTTCCGAGCCCTCCCTACCGTCCACTCAAATAGTAGTTTTCCATATCAGATACTGGCGTACACAGGGAAAATTGCACAACAAAATGTACAGTCCATTTTCTTCTGTTACTATTCTGAAACTGAAAAATTTGGACTGAAGCAACTTTTTTGGGGTAAAAAATGTACTTTTCCAGTTTCACGGCTTAACATTATAAAATTCTATGAAGTAACTATAGGTTCAATATGCTTACCAAAGCTCTAAAGAAGTTCCTTGATGGGTGTTATTTCCAAAATGGGGTCACTTGTTGGGAGTTTCTACTGTTTAGGCACAGCAGGTGCTCTGCAAATGCAACAAGGCATACGCTACCACCCAATTTTCCACTCCAAAAGTTAAATTGTTCACATTCTCTACTGAGCCCTATTGTGTGCCCAAACAGTAGTTTTCCACCACATATGGGGTATCAGCGTACTCTGGAGAAATTGCTGATCAAATTGTACAGTCCATTTACTCCTGTAAAAAATGTAAAATGTAAGCCTACATCAACATTTTTGCTGGAAAAAGTAAAATGTTCTTTTTTTTCCTTCCAGATTGCTTTAATTCCTGTAAAGAATCTGATTGGTTAATAAACTTATTGAATGTGATTTTGAGCGCTTCTGGGGGTGTAGTTTTTCAAATGATGCGATTTTAGGGTATTTTCTTACTTATAGGCCCCTCGAAGTCACTTTAAATGTGATGTGATCCTTAAAAAACAGTTTTGTAAATTTTATTGGAAAAATAAATAACAAAATTAAGATTAAAAATGATGCTGTTGTAAAGTAGACATGTGGAATATATGTTATTTAATAACTATTTTATGTGATATTACTATCTGTTTTAAGGGCATAAAAACTAAACTTTAAAAGTTGCAAAATTTTCTAAATTTTTGCCAAAAGTAAACGCAATAGATATTAGCTCAAAATTACCACTAACATAAAGTACAATGTGTCATGAAAAAAAAACAATTGCAGAATGACTGGGATATTTTGAAGCGTTACAGAGTTAATACCACATAAAATTACAATGGTCAGAATTGTAAAATCTGGCCTGGTCAGGAAGGTTAAAACGGGCTCGAGGGTGAAATGATTAAACATAAGCCATAATTTATATTTTTATTTTATAGTTTGTGTGAAATTAACCCCTTAACCCCCAAGGGTGGTTTGCACATTACTGACCTGCCCAATTTTAAAAATTCTGAGGTAATAACTCTGGAACGCTAACATGGATCTTGGTAATTCTGACATTGTTTTCTCATGACATATTGTACTTCATGTTAGTAGTAAAATTTCTTTGATATAACTTGTGTTTATTTGTGACAAAAACAGAAATTTCGTGAAAATTTTGAAAGTTTTGCAATTTTCTAACTTTGAATTTTCATGCCCTTAAATTACAGAGATATGGCACATAAAATACTTCATAAGTAACATTTCCCACATGTTTACTTTACATCAGCACAATTTTGGTACCAATATTTTTTTGTTAGGAAGTTATAAGGGTTAAACGTTGACCAGCGATTTCTCATTTTTACAACACCTTTTTTTAGGGACCACATCACATTTGAAGTCACTTTGAGGGGTCTATATGATGTAAAATACCCAAAAGTGACAATATTCTAAAAACTGCACCCCTCAAGGTGCTCAAAACCACATTCAAAAAGTTTATTAACCCTTCAGGTTCTTCACAGGAATTTTTTGATTGTTTAAAAAAATGAACATTTAGCTTGTTAAAAATTACTTCAGGTCCAATTTTTTTATTTTATCAAGGGTAACAGAGAAATTGGACCTCTAAAGTTATTGAGCAATATGTCCTGAGTAAGGTGATACCCCATATGCGGAGGGGAGCCACTGGTTCGGCACATGGCAGACCACGGAAGGGAAGGAGCGCTGTTTAACTTTTTCAATGCAAAATTGGCTGGAATTGAGATCGGATACCATGTCATGTTTAAAGAGCCCTTGATGTGCCTAAACAGTGGAAAACCCCTACAAGTAACCCCATTTTGGAAACTAGAACCCCCAAGGAACTTAGATGTGTGGTGAGAACATTTAACACCCAAGTGCGTCACAGAAGTTTATAACGTACAGCCATAAAATTAAAAAATCATATTTTTTTCCACAAAAATGATCTTTTCACCCCAATTTTTATTTTTCCAAGGGAAACAGGACCCCAAAAGTTATTGTGAAATTTGTCCTGATTACACTGATACCCCATATGTGGGGGTAAACCACTGTTTGGGCGCATGGCAGAGCTCGGAAGGGAAGGAGCGCCGTTTGACTTTTTCACCGCAGAATTGGCTGGATGCCATGTCGTGTTAAGAGAGCCCCTGATGTGCCTAATCAGTGGAAACACCCCATAAAGGACACGATTTTTGAAACTAGACCCCCACAAGGAACTTGTCTAGATATGTGGTGAGCACTTTGAACCCCCAAGTGCTTCACAGAAGTTTATAACGCCCAGGTGTGAAAATAAAAAAATCAGATTTTTTTCCACAAACATGATATTTTAGCCCCTATTTTTTTCCCATGGGTAACAGGAGAAATTGGACCACAAAAGTTGTGGTCCAATTTGTCCTGAGTACGCTGATACCCCATATGTTGGAGAAAACTACTGTGTAGGCACACGTCGGAGCTCAGAAGGGAAGTAGTGACGTTTTGGAATGCAGACTTTGATGGAAGGGTCTGCGGATGTCATGTCGCATTTGGAGAGCCCCTGATGTGCCTAAACAGTGGAAACCCCCCACAATGACACCATTTTGGAAACTAGACCCCACAAGGAACTTATCTAGATGAGTGGTGAACACTTTGAACCCCCAAGTGCTTCACAGAAGTATATAACATAGAGACATCAAAATAAAAAAATCATATTTTTTTCGACCATAATGATATTCTAGTCCCAAATTTTTTATTTTCCCAAGGGTAACAGATGAAATTTGACCCAAAAGTTGTTGTGAAATTTGTCCTGAGTAGGCTGATACCCCATATGTGGGGGTAAACCACTGATTGGGCGCATAGCAGAGCTTGGAAGATAAGAAGCACCGTTTGACTTTTTCAACACAGAATTGGCTGAAATTGAGATCAGACACCATGTTGCATTTGGAGAGCCCCTGATGTGCCTGAACAGTGGAAACCCCCCAAGTCTAACTCCAAGCCTAACCCAAACACACCCCTAACCCTAATCCCCACCCTAATCCTAGCCCTAACCCTAATAGGAAAATGGAAATAAATATATATTTTTTAATTTTATTATTTTTCCCTAGCTAAGGGGGTGATAAAGGGGTTTGATTTACTCTTTATAGCAGGTTTTTATGTTTGGCAGCTGTCAAACGTTAAAAGATGCTTTTTATTGCAAAAATTAGTTTTTGCGTCACCACATTTTGAGAGCCATAATTTTTCCATATAGAGTCACGTGAGGTCTTTTTTTGCGGGACAAGTTGACATTTTTATTGGTACCATTTTCGGGCACATGACATTTTTTGATCACTTTTTATTCTGATTTTTGGGACACAGAATGAACAAAAACAAGCAATTCATGAATTTCTTTCGGGGGGCGTTTACACCGTTCCACGTGTGGTAAAATTGATAAAGCAGTTTTATTCTTCGGGTTAGTACGATGACAGCGATACCTCATTTATATCTTTTTATGTTTTGGCGATTTTATACTATAAAAACTATTTTATATAAAAAATAATTATTTTTGCATCGCTTTATTCTGCGAGCTATAACGTTTTTTTATTTTTCACTGATGATGCTTTATGGTGGCTTGTTTTTTGCGGGACAAGATGACATTTTCAGCGGTACCATGTTTATTTACCATATATACTTGTGTATAAGCCGACCCGAGTATAAGCCGACCCGAGTATAAGCCGACCCGAGTATAAGCCGATCCCGTAATTTTGCCACCAAAAACTGGGAAAACTTATTGACTCATGTATAAGCCGAGGGTTAATCGTGGTCCAAGAAGATGCTCCATAGATAAAAGACCCAATATGCTGCTGCACAAGGGCTAATGCTGGCCCAAGAAGATGCTCCATAAATACCCCCGTATACTGCTGCACAAGGGTTAATGCTGAACCATAAGATTCTCCATAAATACCCCCCATATGCTGCTGCACAAGGATTAATGCTTCCCATTAAGATGCTCCATAAATACCCCTTAGTTGCTGCTGAAATTATAAAAAAAATGACATACACACCTTTCCGTCTCCATCCCTGTCCTGCGCCCCAAGCACTGGTGATATTTACCGGTCCCTTTCCATCGCCGTCCACCGCTCTGTCTCCCGGGTCTCTGCAGTGACGTTCAGCAGAGGGCACGCACTGACTACGTCATCGCGCCCTCTGCTGAACGTCACAGTAGGAGGACCCGGAGACACAGCGGTGCACAGCGGTGGAATAGGGACAAGTGAATATTGCTCTGCCCCTTGTCATACTCACCCCCTCCTGGTGCACGGTCTTCTCTGCAGTCCCTGCTTTTCCCTCGGTCATCTTCTTCCTGCATTCAGCGGTCACGTGGTACCACTCATTAAACTCATGAATATGAGTTTAATGAGTGGTACCACGTGACCGCTGAACACAGGAAGAAGACGACCGAGGGAGAAGCAGGCGCTGCAAAGACGTGCCAAGAGGGGGTGAGTATGGTCTCTGACACCCATGCTCCCCCTTCCCCACCCATCCCCGGTATATGACTCGCGTATAAGCCGAGAGGGGGACTTTCAGCCCCCCAAAATGGGATGAAAATCTCTGCTTATACACGAGTATATACGGTATATCTGTGTTTCTGATTGCCTGTTATTGCACTTTTTGTTCAGGCAGGTCTTTACGGACATGGCGATACTAAATATTTGTACTTATATTGTTTTTTTATTTCCATAAAGAAATTAATTTATTGGGGAATATTTTTTTTCTTTATTTAGGAATTTTTTAAAATTATTTTTACACTTTGTTTTTTTACATTTTTACATTGTCCCAGGGTGGGACATCACTGTGTAAAGTCAGATCGCTGCTCTAACACTTTGCACAGCACTGTGTCAGATCAGCGATCTGACAGGCAGTGTAGGAGGCTTCTCAGCGCCAGCTCTCAGCAAGCACTGAGAAGCCACATTCCTGCAGGACCTGGAAGGACCCTGTGGCCATCTTGGATCTGGGGGCCTGCAGGGAGGAGGCCCTCAGAACAACGCAATCACATTGCATTGTTCTGAGGGTCTCAAGGAAGTATACAGGGAGCCTCCCTATGCCCCAGGAATACTGTAATCATGTTTGATCGCAGTGTGTTGGGGGTTATTGTGGTGGGGGCGGTCCGTGACTGCTCCTGGCACATAATGCCGGGTGTCAGCTGTGATAATCAGCTGACACCCGGCCGCGAGCAGCTGCACTCCCCCCCGTGAGCGCAGCTGATTGCTATGACGTACTATCCTGTCCATGGGCATTAAGACCCAGGGCACATGAATGGGATAAAATGTCAAATGTAGGGAAGGGGGCTAAACAACTTTGCAATACATGATATCAGAGAAATCTGCTTCTTTTACCTCCCTGACTGATCGTAAACTCTCAATTTAGGAGTAAAACCTGTAAAATTTGCACTTAGTGAAGACAGATTTTCACATTATTTACACAGAAAATCTACTTAGTCCTTTTAAAATTAAATATATTTCCACAATTAGGGCCTGAACAAACATGGCACTTCCCAACAAATGTATACACCAAACAGATCAAGGGAGCATATTGCCATAAAATACATATTGCTTTATTGAAGTACATACAAAAGACACAGACATGATAAAAAGAGATGGGCATATCAATGGATATCACAAATACATATGTACTAATTAGATGTAGAAAGTGTACACCAGAGGTAATGTATCAAAAAGTCATAATAAAATACATCCAGTATGGAACATAGGGGGTATACAGGACACGAAAAAATCATAGGCGGAAAAAACTGTAGTCTACTGCAATAATGGTAATGCCTGACAGAGATACTATAAAAGCATCCAAGATTACAAGATGATATGGTAGGTACAGCCAAAACAGTTAACCCTGCAATGGAAGGGAGGCTCTCTACAGACTATGTAAAATGTCGCCAAAATCAGTGCATAACACTAACTAAGTATTAGTTAGTATTAATCTGCTACAATAGCAGTAGCACAGAAAGCATATAATAAAAAAGTGCTAATAATTTATATTAATCTGCTGCAATAACAATGACACTGGACAATAGTATTCCAATGGCATGCAAAATCATAAAATAATACATTTAAATATGGCCAAAGTAGTAAACATGAAAGTGAAAATAGAGAGACTCACTCTAATGTATGTAAATATGCCGCCGGACTCAGTGCCCAACACTATCTAGATTAGGAGCAAAAGATATTATGTATACTCAAAGTTGAATGCCATCAAAGCAATATAATGAACAACACAGATGTGCACATGACATGTATTCCCCTGTTCAGAGTATGTGACAGCAGCCCCTAAGAAAAAATGCACATATGACCTGTGATACCGCGATCCCCGATGCGCGTTTCACCTTAGCTTCATCCTGGGAGGTAAGTGAGTATGGCTACAAGATGCATAAGGGCATATATAACGGCATGATTACAAATCTCTCACACCTAGGAAGTCGCCCAGTGCCAGACGTGTGACGTCATCATGGCGCGCGTCTCCTGGCCGTACAGCCACTCCTCATCACACACGTCACGATGTGGAGACGGCTGGGTTAAGCCAGGGAGAACGCGCTACCAAGGCAACGCACCACGCTGCAGGATGACGCTGCGGACAGGCAAGCCACTCCTCCGCCCAACGTGTCAGGGCAGAGAGGCGGTCTTGGCCCGTCCTGCAGACGTTTCCACACAGAGTGTGCACAGTGCTCTGGGTAATACATTAAAATGTCGGTATATCAAAAGTGTAATGTTATACCAGCAAATAGAGAGCTTTACTACTCAAATGCATGAGATGCAAGTGCATATGAGATGCAGAAATCGCCCTATTAGATTGTGTTTAGAGATCCATGTACCCAATGGTCCCTCCATTTGGATGCATAATAAATAGATAATTTGTCTTGCAATACAACACAATAAAGGAGAACAATTCCAAAGAAGTATATATATATAAAAAACCATGCTGATAACCCCTACAGGATGGATTCAATGTTGCCATTTCATATGTACCAAAGGTTGAGAGTCTCTCCAACAAAGATATTAATCACAAGATACATGGGAAGTCATTATAACATGGAATATCCCCTAATCCTCAATATGTTGCAAATTATACAGTATATAGTGTATAGCAGTATGGAAGTTAATCCCTAAGAAACATATAACATGCATAATAAAACCTGAAAACACAGGCCTGTTACTCTATAGGGACACTATCCTATAGGCACAATTATCCGCTAAACAAAAATGCATGAAAAATAATTGCTGCTAAAATGTCCATCAATTTTCAATATATTACAGACTTCTTGGCGCATAGTGTGTCGAAATTGAAGGGATAAAACCCTCCAAAAAGTGTGTAATTCTTATTGTGGGAACCTAAAGAGAACACGTAAGCATGCTGATGTATACACCTTTTTGTTTAAAAAGGAAACCCCCAATTTTTGCATACAACAGTCCTAGGAGACAGACCACAGGATAATCAGGTTTTCTCTTGATTTCTCATAAATGTGGATCAAATACTTTCGGATATCCTCCAATGTATGATGGCTTGTGACAACTTCTCCAACAATTTGCTTGAAGACGTCTTCCCAACCCATTGTCCATGCGCACCACGTAGCAATGATGATATGAAAGATGATAAACTAAAAATAAAACTAAGAATATAAAAGTATATTAAAAACAAGTAAACCTTCACCATATACCTATAGCATCCTACAGAAATGGGGCAAAGCTCAGAACCTCATTAAGTCCTCTTAGTTGGACCGTTCCCAGCTTATATATCCACTCAGCCTCTTTTTGAGCTAATATTTTCCTCCAATTTCCACCACGATGGTCAATGTGGACCTTGTCTATCCCACAGACTATAAGTAATTTGGGATTACGCCCATGGAACAATTTAAAATGTCTCGGAACTGGCTTGAGAGTTGTGTTGTCCTCAGTCTCAGAGGCATTCCTGATGTCCCTATAGTGTTCCCTTACTCTGATTTTTAAGGGTCTGGAGGTCATGCCGACATAAATTTTTTCACATGGACATACGACATAGTAAACTACACCGATAGAGTTACAAGTGATGTGCTGCGTGATATTATATGTTATACCGCCATCACTAGATAAAAAAGAAAAAGCCTGTTTCATATTGGGACATGCAATGCACTCCATACACGGAAAAAATCCCCACTTGGGACCCTTGGACCCAAATGTTTTCTCAGGCCTTTGGCCCGCATGATAACTGTGCTCTAATTTGTCCCGTAGGTTGCTTGACCTCCTATATGTAATAGAAGGATGTCTGGGGACATATTTTTCCAGGATTCTGTTGGTCATGAGGATTGGCCAGTATTTGTCTAAATCCTGCCTCATTTCATGCCACTTATCATTAAACGAGGAAATGAATCTCACTTTTTGTGTTTCTGTAGGCCTATGTTTTGGAACAAGTAAATCTGCTCGCTTTGCCTGATTGGCTTTCCTCATTCCTCTATGAATGCTGCGTCTGGAGTAACCTCTAGACGCAAACCTTAACGTAAGATCCTCCACTTGCCCCCGATATGCTTCCTCGCTTGAACAAATGCATTTTGCCCTAAGAAATTGTCCTGTTGGAATACCTTCCACCAATGGTTTAGGATGTGAGGAAGCAGTGTGTAGAATTGAATTTACCGCTGTTTCCTTCCGAAACATGTCAGTGTGTAAAAAACCATTTGGTCCCTTGAAGATTTTGATATCCAGAAAATCTATGTCAGACTGACTGTACTTACACTTAAGCCTGACATTGATGGAATTGTTGTTGAGTATACTGAGGAAGCTGAGAAGGTCCTGTTCTGTCCCCTGCCAAATCAGGAGAATGTCATCTATGTAGCAGGCCCAGAACAGGACCTTCTCAATGAAGGCAACAGGGCGGGTGAAAAAGATGTCCCTTTCCCACATGCCCAAAAACAAGTTGGCGTATGAGGGGGCAAACGCCGCCCCCATAGCCGTACCTTGTTTTTGCAAATAAATGGTTTCTTTGAACATAAAATAATTGTGTTCAAGGGCAAATCTTAGTAATGTCACCAAAAGGCTGACAAACTTCTCATCATAATCAGCCATCATCAAATATGTCTGGGTGGCCCGTACACCATCCTGGTGTTGGATGGAGGTGCATAGGGAAGGGACTCAACATCAAAACTGACGAGCCACATATCATCTTCAATTGGGATGCCCTCAATTTTTCGGAGGACATCGCTCGTATCTTTCACATAGGATGGCAGGTCAGAGACTAGAGGTTTCAAATGGAAGTCCAAGTATTTAGACACAATTTCACATAAACTCCCATTACCCGACACAATCGGTCGTCCAGGTGGAGTAGTGCAATTTTTGTGAATTTTTGGTATAAAGTATATTCACGCCACCTTATGGAATTCAGGTACAAGATTGTCCCTGAGCTCCCGATTAATCAACCCATCTACAAAGGCACGTTCCAAAATTGTTTTAATTTCCTGCTGATATGCTAAGGTAGGATTAAAAGTCATTTTCTGATAACACCTCCTAGAGCCAGACATTGAAATTCTACTGCAAGTTTTCATGAAATGACAGTTACAGTTCTTCATAGAACTTCATGTCCTCTTCTTTCTCAGTAATGGGAAAATCTGTATTCACTGTAGATAGGTTAGAATTTTTAGAATGACTGAGCTGTTCAGGAGGAGAAAGAAGATGCGTTCTTTAATAAGATATATTACAAAGTTTCTCATTTTCGTGTTTTATCATTTAAACCACTGTGTTGTGTTGTGTGCTTCTAGATGTTGTAGAAACCATTTAATTTGTAAGTTTTGAATCCATCAATATTACAATAAAATAACATGTCAATTGACAAAAATATATGGCTACAATTTCCTCTGCTCAGTGTATGATGCTATTAGGATTGAAAAAAAATTATGTTTTCCACGATTAGGTCTCTTCATAGATTTGGAATCTTGTTGTTTTCATTCTTCTCTTGATAGTCTACCTATATTATATTATTTTGACTTGAATGTTTTGGCTTTTTTCTATGTGGTTAAAAAATAGAAAAGAAAGTAAATATAATAATGGCAATGTATTTCTTCTTCATGGTAATAGCATTTTCACTGATGCCCAGGTGTTCTTTAAAAGATGAGATACATCTATATTTTATTATGGAGACACACGTTAAAACTCAATGCTTTTCAGACAGGAATTTGAAAGCCTTTTGTGTGCATAGAACTACAAAAGCATGTAACCTGAAATGTCCTTGTTTCTGTAGCTGTATATGGATTCTGACTAATTCTGAGAGAGACACATTTACTTGCAATGATTTTTTCACTTTAATCTTAGAAATAGCATTCTGTGTGTTCCAGAAACGTGCTAATATTGTATTCTATTCCTTCGAATAATAAATGTCAAAGCATTTTTTGAGTTACTTTTTGCAATAATAAATGTAAGTAAATTATTTTCTATGCCTGGTGTGCAGTAATAAGAAATAAAACTCTTGTATGTTTGGAAACTCTGCTCTTCTCATCGTGAGACTTATTATTTATGGTACCATCTTTACTGTATACATACCAGATTTCTTACTGTTACAAACCACTAAATGGTTTGATGTTTAATCAACTCCAAACCAATTAGTGATTACATACTATTTATAGATAAACGATGTCTTTGTTAACTTTCTGCAACATGTACAAATTATTTTTTACTTGGGTAAATAACATAAATAGATATTTATTAGTTTCTCTGTCCTAATCATTTTCCTATGTATTACGCTTTTATTAGTAGGCTGTGTTTCCTTATTCAAAATCTTCAAATAATACATGTATGAATGAGTAAGCAAAGAATGAATTCCTAGTTGTTTATAGCCACAACCAGGAAAAGCCTAGGATTAGGCATGAGCGAACGTGCTTGGTAACACTCAGTTATCACTTAAAGGGAAGGTTCCTCGTTTGTAGATCATTAATAAATCAATGTAATGTAGCATATCATGCTGTTATAACCAAGTTTTCCTTGCATTTGAAACACATTTCACGTGTTATAGGAGTTTAACCCCTTTACCCCCAAGGGTGGTTTGCACGTTCAAAACCGAGCCAATTTTTACAATTCTGACCACTGTCCCTTTATGAGGTAATAACATTGAAACGCTTCCATGGATCCTGGTGTTTCTGACAGTATTTTCTCATAACATATTGTACTTCATGAAAGTGGTAACATTTCATTCAAATAACTTGTGTCTATTTGTGAAAAAACAGAAATTTGGTGAAAATTTTGAAAATTTTGCAATTTTCCAAATTAGAATTTTTATGCCCTTAAATCACAGAGATATGGCACAAAAAACTTAATAAGTAACATTTCAAATACGTTTACTTTACATCAGCACAATTTTGAAACCAAAATTTTTTTTGTTAGGAAGTTATAAGGGTTAAAAGTTGACCAGCGATTTCACATTTTTACAACACCATTTTATTTTTACGGACCACATCACATTTGAAGTCACTTTGAGGGGTCTATATGATAGAAAATACCCAAATGTGACACCATTCTAAAAACTGCACCCCTCAAGGTGCTCAAAACCACATTCAAGAAGTTTATAAACCCTTCAGGTGCTTCACAGGAATTTTTTGAATGTTTAAAAAAATGAACATTTAACTTTTTTCAGAAAAAAATTAATTCAGGTACAATTTTTTTTATTTTACCAAGGATAACAGGAGAAATTGGATTGCAAAAGTTATTGTACAATTTCTCCTGAGTACACTAATACCTGATATGTGGGGGGGAACCACTGTTTCGGCGCATGGCAGAGCTCAGAAGGAATGGAGCGCCGTTTGACTTTTTCAATGCAAAATTGGCTGGAATTCAGATCGGACGCCATGTCATGTTTGGAGAGCCCCTGATATGTCTAAACAGTAGAAACCCCCCACAAGTGACCCCATTTTGGAAACTAGACCCCCCAAGGAACTTAACTAGATATGTGGTGAGAACTTTGAACCCACAAGGGCTTCACAGAAGTTTATATCGTAAAGCCGTACAAATAAAAAATCATATTTTTTCCACAAAAATGAACTTTTCACCCCCAATTTTTATTTTCCCAAGGGTAACAGGACCCTAAAAGTTATTGTGCAATTTGTTCTGAGTATGCTTATTCCCAACATGTGGGGGTAAACCACTATTTGGGCTCAGAAGGGAAGCAGCGCCATTTGACTTTTTTGGGATTGGACGCCATGTCGCCTTTGGAAAGCCCCTGATGTGCCTACACAGTGGAAACCCCCCCACAAATATCACCATTTTGGAAACTAGACCCCCCAAGGAACTTATCTAGATGGGTGGTGAGCACTTTGAACCCCCAAGGGCTTCACAGAAGTTTATAACGCCCAGGCGTGAAAATAAAAAATCATATTTTTTCCACAAACATGATCTTTAGTCCCCAATTTTTTTTCCCAAAGGTAAAAGGAGAAATTGGACCCCAACACTTGTTGCCCAATTTGTCCTGTGTACACCGATACCCCATATGTGGGAGAAAACTACTGTATGGGCACACGCAAAAGGCTCGAAAGGGAAGTAGTGATGTTTTGGAATGCAAACTTTGATGGAATGGTCTGCGGGTGTCATGTTGCCTTTGAAGAGCCCCTGATGTTCCTAAACAGTGGAAACCCCCCAGAAGTGACCCCATTTTGGAAACTAGACCCCTTATGGAACTTTTCTAAATGTGTGGTGAGCACTTTGAACCCCCAAGGGCTTCACAGAAGTTTATAACGCCTGGGTGTGAAAATTTAAAAATCATATTTTTTCCACAAACATGATTTTTAGTCCCCAATTTTTTATTTTCCCAAGGGTAACTGTTATGATTGAGTCACCGTAGGAGGCAAAAACAGAAATGCTAGCTAAGTCCAGAAAACCAGAGAGGTTGGCAGCTATCGGATTGCAGACCCCTGATCCTATCCACAACAACTAACAGTAGCCGTGGGGGGTTCCTACGATGCCCTAGACCCCTCGATCACAGCCGGAGAATTAAATAGGCCTAAAGAAAGGAAGGGGAAATCTAAACTGCCCCAGAGCAGACCCCAAAGCAATAGGCAGCCCCCAACATATAATGACGGTGAAGCAAGATGAAAACACTAACACAGACAGAAAGATAGACTGAGCAAAGACGGGGCCCAAGCTAACTAGATAGGAAAGGACAGGAAGGCTGCTGTCTGCAATCCGTGAAAAACCCGATGAAAATAAGAGCCAACAGACTGACAGTGAAAAAGGCCCTGAAGACGCTAGGCTTCAAAAAAAGCTATGTCAGTACTCAGGAATATTCTGAAGACAGAGCAACCGGCAAAAGGAGATTCAGCTCACCCCAGCAGGGAATGGCAGAATCCAGAAAAGCAAGGCAAACAAAAGCAAAACACAAATGCTAACAGGCAAAGCAGAAAACTTAGCTTTAGAGGAGCAGGAATCAGACTGGTGTCCTAGAAGTCCACAGAGAAATCACCCACAGGGCAGAAGGGCGTCGGCAGCCTTATATCCAGTCCGTGACTCCACTCAGCCAGTCATCCTCATTAGGCTCAGGTGCCTGATAATCAGGCTCATTACCTTCCTTTACCAGAATAGGGAGTTCACCAGACCTCAGTGACGAAGGGGAAAATGAACTCACAACAGTACCTCCCCCTTGAGGAGGGGTCACCGAACCCTCAACCACGCCACCAGGGCGATCAGGGTGAGCCCGATGAAAGGCACGCACCAATCTTTTGGCATAAATATCAGAGGCAGAGACCCAGGAATTATCCTCCTGACCATAACCCTTCCACTTAACCAAATACTGGAGTCTCCATCTAGCCAGACGGGAATCCAGTATTTTCTCTACCTCATATTCCATGTTACCTTCAACCAATACAGGGTCTGGAGGTGCCACCCCAGGAACAACTGGTTTAACAAACCTCTTCAACAAGGACTTATGGAACACATTATGGATTTTAAATGTGACAGGAAGAGCCAAACGAAAAGAGACCGGATTAATAATCTCCAAAATCTTGTAAGGTCCAATAAATCTAGGCTTAAACCTAGGAGAAGCCACCTTCATAGCAATATTTTTTGATGATAACCACACCATATCACCAATCTTAAACTGGGGACCAATGGTCCTATGTCGATTGGAAAACCGCTGGGCCTTTTCCTGGGAGAGAGATAACTTATCCACCACTTGGTCCCAGATCTGGTGCATTCTCTCCACCACAGTGTCAACACCTGGGCAGGCAGAAGGCTCCACCTGCCCTGAAGAAAATTGAGGATGAAACCCAAAGTTACAAAAAAAAGGTGACATCAAAGTGGCAGAACTAGCTCTATTATTTAAAGCAAATTCGGCCAAGGGCAAAAATGAAACCCAATCATCCTGATCAGCGGAAATAAAACATCTCAAATACGACTCCAACGTCTGGTTTGTTCTCTCTGTCTGCCCATTGGTCTGAGGGTGAAAAGCAGAGGAGAAGGACAACTGAATTCCCAGCTTGGAACAGAAAGTCCTCCAAAATCTAGACACAAACTGAACTCCTCTGTCAGATACAATGTTCTCAGGAATCCCGTGTAAGCGAACCACCTGTTGCAAAAACAGGGGCACCAACTCAGAGGAAGATGGCAACTTAGGGAGTGGTACAAGATGAACCATCTTAGAGAACCTATGACAAATCACCCAAATAACAGTCATTCTTTGAGAGACCGGCATATCAGAGATGAAATCCATTGAAATATGGGTCCATGGCCTCCTGGGGACCGGCAAAGGCATCAACAACCCACTAGAGCGAGAACAAGATTTAGACCGGGAGCAAGTCCCACAGGACTGCACAAGATTCCTGACATCATGAGACAAGGTGGGCCACCAAAAAGAGCGACTCACCAGATCTCTAGTACCAAAAATACCTGGATGACCAGCCAATGCAGAGCAATGAACTTCAGACATCACTCTCTTCTTCCACTGGTCAGGAACATACAACTTTCCACTGGGACAATGCTCAGGTTTGTCCTCCTGGAACTCTTGCAGAGCAAGTCTCAAATCGGGCGAGATGGCAGAAAGAACTACCCCTTCGCCTAAGATGGTAGCAGGCTTGGTCACCACAGGAGAATCAGCAAAGAAACTCCTAGAGAGGGCGTCTGCCTTGACATTCTTAGTTCCAGGAAGAAAAGAGACCACAAAATCAAAACGTGTAAAAAACAAGGCCCACCTAGCCTGTCTAGGGTTCAAGCGTTTAGCCGACTCTAGGTAAATCAAATTCTTGCGGTCAGTGAGGACCACAACTTGATGTTTAGCTCCCTCCAACCAATGTCTCCACTCCTCAAATGCCCATTTCATGGCCAACAGTTCCCAATTCCCCACATCATAGTTACGTTCAGATGGAGAGAACTTTCGGGAAAAGAAAGCACAGGGATTCATTTTAGATGTTACAGGATCCTTTTGGGACAAAACAGCTCCTGCACCAACCTCAGAACTATCCACCTCTACCTGGAACGGGAGTGAGACATCAGGTTGCCGCAAAACCGGGGCGGAGGTAAATCTTCGCTTCAGCTCCTGAAAGGAAGCAACAGCCTCCGGAGACCAATTCAACATATCAGCACCCTTCTTAGTCAGATCAGTCAATGGCTTGGCAATACTAGAAAATTTTGCTATAAATTTCTGATAAAAATTAGCAAAACCCAAAAACTTCTGGAGGGCCTTCAAAGAAGTGGGCTGAACCCAATCATAAATGGCCTGTTCCTTGGCCGGGTCCATTTCAATAGTTGACGGAGACAAAGTAAATCCCAAAAATGAAATCCTTTGTACTCCAAAAAGGCATTTCGATCCTTTGACATACAGGGAATTCTCCCTCAAGATCCGGAACACAGTCCGAATATGTTCCACATGAGAATCCCAATCCTTGGAGAAGATCAAAATATCATCCAGATAGATAATCAAAAATTTATCGACAAAGTCTCGGAAAATATCGTTCATGAAGCACTGGAAGACAGAAGGGGCATTAGTGAGCCCAAAAGGCATCACCAAGTACTCAAAATGTCCCTCCGGGGTATTAAACGCCGTCTTCCATTCATCCCCCTGCTTAATGCGGATAAGATTATACGCCCCCCTGAGGTCAAGCTTAGTAAACCAGCAAGCACCTCTAACTCTAGAGAATAGATCCGAAATCAGGGGTAACGGATACTGATATTTAATAGTAATTTTATTGAGGGCACAATAATCAATACAAGGCCTTAAAGAACCATCCTTTTTTGCCACAAAAAAAAAAACAGCACCTAAGGGTGAAGAGGATGGTCTAATATGACCCTTCTCCAACGCCTCCTTAATATAGGACCGCATAGCCTCGTGCTCGGGTACAGATAAATTGAAGAGCCGACCCTTGGGAAATTTACACCCCGGGCTTAGTTCAATTGCACAGTCATAACTCCTATGAGGAGGCAAGGACACAGACTCATTCTCACTAAATACATCATAAAAGTCCGCCAAATAGTCAGGAACTTCATGCGACTGAGGAGAGGTGGAAAAAACCGGAGCCTCACTAAAGGCACCCCGACAACCCCAACTCACCACAGACACAGATTTCCAATCCAAAACTGGATTATGAATTTGCAACCAGGGAAACCCCAGAACAACGGCATCATGCAGATCATGCAACACCAAAAATCTGCAGTTTTCTTGATGGTCTGGGGCGACCCGCATGACCACCTGGGTCCAAAACTGAGGTTTATTTTTAGCCAAAGGAGTAGCATCAATCCCCCTCAAAGAGATAGGCGTCTGCAGAGGTGTCATCGGAAATCCACAACGTTTAGCAAAATCCAAGTCCATTAGGTTTAGCGCTGCTCCCGAATCCACAAAAGCCTTGGCGGAAAATGTGGACAGGGAGCAGATCAGAGTAATTGCCAGAAGAAACTTAGGTTGAACACCACCAACAGAAAACGTGTGTGCAAAGCGTTTCTCTCGTTTAGGACAAACAGAAATAATATGCGAGGCATCTCCACAGAAAAAACACAGCTTATTACGCCTTCTGAACTCCTGACGTTGCGCCTTAGACAAAACTCTATCACATTGCATAGGTTCAGACGTCTGTTCAACCGGTGGCAACACCTCTCATGCAATCCTGCATTCACGTAAACGCCGATCAACCTGAATGGCTAATGACATAGAATCGTCCAGACCAGAGGGAACAGGAAATCCCACCATAGTATCTTTTACGGCTTCTGACAAACCCTTCCGAAAGAGAGCAGCCAAGGCATTATCATTCCAGGTAGTAAGGACCGCCCACTTTCGGAACTTTTGACAGTACAACTCTGCAGAATCTCGACCCTGGTTCAATGCCAACAGGGTCTTTTCAGCCTGATCAATAGCATTAGGTTCGTCATACAACAACCCCAAAGCTTGAAAGAATGCGTTCACATTAGTCAGAATAGGATCATCTGGTTTCAAAGAAAACGCCCAATCCTGGGGATCGCCACGCAGCAAAGAGATGACAATTTTAACCTGCTGCGCGGAGCTCCCTGACGAGTTAGGCTTCAAGGCAAAAAATAATTTACAATTATTTTTGAAACTCAAAAATTTAGATCGATCCCCAAAAAATACATCAGGTGTAGGGATCTTTGGTTCAACAGCATGCGAACGAGCAAGGTAGGCAGAAATTCCCCGCACTTCCGCAGCGAGCTGCTCCACACGATCAGACAATTGCTTTATTTCCATTGAGAGAAAAAAAAATTCCTCCTACGGCCTCAGAGATATAGAGGAAAGAATATACACACACTTTTTTTTTTTTTTTTTTTTAAACACAATTCTTTCCTGCTATTGAGTACCCTAGGATCTGCGGTATGGCGGGTGATTCTGTTATGATTGAGTCACCGTAGGAAGCAAAAACAGAAATGCTAGCTAAGTCCAGAAAACCAGAGAGGTTGGCAGCTATCGGATTGCAGACCCCTGATCCTATCCACAACAACTAACAGTAGCCGTGGGGGGTTCCTACGATGCCATAGACCCCTCGATCACAGCCGGAGAATTAAATAGGCCTAAAGAAAGGAAGGGGAAATCTAAACTGCCCCAGAGCAGACCCCAAAGCAATAGGCAGCCCCCAACATATAATGACGGTGAAGCAAGATGAAAACACTAACACAGACAGAAAGATAGACTGAGCAAAGATGGGGCCCAAGCTAACTAGATAGGAAAGGACAGGAAGGCTGCTGTCTGCAATCCGTGAAAAACCAGATGAAAATAAGAGCCAACAGACTGACAGTGAAAAAGGCCCTGAAGACGCTAGGCTTCAAAAAAGCTATGTCAGTACTCAGTATTCTGAAGACAGAGCAACCGGCAAAAGGAGATTCAGCTCACCCCAGCAGGGAATGGCAGAATCCAGAAAAGCAAGGCAAACAAAAGCAAAACACAAATGCTAACAGGCAAAGCAGAAAATTTAGCTTTAGAGGAGCAGGAATCAGACTGGTGTCCTAGAAGTCCACAGAGAAATCACCCGCAGGGCAGAAGGGCATCGGCAGCCTTATATCCAGTCCGTGACTCCACTCAGCCAGTCATCCTCATTAGGCTCAGGTGCCTGATAATCAGGCTCATTACCTTCCTTTACCAGAATAGGGAGTTCACCAGACCTCAGTGACGAAGGGGAAAATGAACTCACAACAGGTAACAGGAGAAATTGGACCCCAAAAGTTGTTGTCCAATTTGTCTTGAGTACGCTGACACCCCTTATATGGGAGAAAACTACCGTATAAGCACACGTCGGGCTCGGAAGGGAAGTAGTATGCTAAAAGACGCTTTTTATTGTAAAAATAGTTTTTTCATCACTATATTTTGAGAGCTATAATTTTTCCATATTTTGACCCAGTGAGTCATATGAGGGCTTATTTTTTGCGGGACGAGTTGACGTTTTTATTGGTACCATTTTCGGGCACGTGACTTTTTTGGTCGCTTTTTATTCCGATTTTTGTGACGCAGAATGAACAAAAACCAGCATTTCAAGAATTTCTTTTGGGGGGGTGCGTTTACACCGTTCCGCGTGCAGTAAAATTGATAAGGCAGTTTTATTCTTTGGGTCAGTATGATTACAGCGATACCTCATTTTTGTCGGGTTTTTTTGGCGCTTTTATGCAGTAAAAACAATTTTATATGAAAAAATAATTATTTTTGCATTGCTTTATTCTGCGAGCTATAACTTTTTTATTTTTTCACTGATGACACTGTATGGCAGTTAGTTTTTTGTGGGACAAGATGACGTTTTCAGCGGTACCATGGTTATTTATAACCGTCTTTTTGATCACACGTTATTGCACTTTTTGTTCGGCAGTATGATAATAAAACATTATTTTTTGCTTTGTTTTTTATTTTTATTTTTTAAGGGGTTCGCTAAAGGGGTTAACTAATGGGACGGTTTTATAGGGCGGGTCATTACGGACACGGCAATACTAAATATGTGTACTTTTATTGGTTTGTTTTTATTTCCAAAAAAATGAATTTATTAGGGAATATTTTTTTTTTAATTTATTTAGCGATTTTTTTATAAATTATTTTTACACTTCTTTCTAAACTTTATTACAATGTCCCAGGGGGGACTTAACATGTGACAGATCGCTGATCTGTCACATCACAGATTGCTGTGACAGATCAGCGATCTGTCACAGGCAGTGCTGGAGGCTTCCTCATGCCGGCGCTTTGCAGGTATGAGGAAACCAGCTCCCTGCAGGCCCCCGAAGGTCCCCGTTGCGATTTTGGATCCGAGGACCTGCAGGGAAGGAGGCCCCCTCCGGGGGGCTCAGGGAAGCACGGTGGGGCCCCCTACCTGCCGATGCTTCCCTAAACCTGTACACTGCGATTGTGTTTGATAGCAGTGTACCACGGGTTAACGTGTTGGGGCTGGTCCGTGACCGCCCCTGACACATAGTGTCGGGTGTCAGCTGTGATAATCAGCTGACACCCGGCCGCTGATCGCTATGATGTACTATCCCGTCCATGGGCATAGGGACCCAGGTCCCATGGACGGGATAGTACGTCAGATGTCAGAAAGGGGTTAAAGAAGGCACTGGGGCTGACATCTTGCTTTCACAGTAGCAGCACAACACTTTCAATGTCATAATATGGCACCCCATGGTCAAAGCAGATAACAGACAGACGCAGGCCCTATTATATTGGAGCTGTCACTGCTGGGAACTGGGTACGCCTCTATGGGCAGCACAATTCACAGTAGTGGGAATGTTCTGCTGCCATTTTCATGGATCCCTTGGCATACTACATATGTCTCTCTCTCTCCCATCAGGCTCAATATTTCTCTCAGTCAGACTACATGTATCTCTCACCCCCCTCCACAATGCCTGGCCATTCACTGCAGACCTGCAGCTCCTTATCTTATCTTACTGAGGGATGAATAACAGCTCCTGCTCAATAATGCTGCTCCATACACACCAGATGTCTTCACTCTTCCTCTGGTCCATGATGCTGTGGAGTCCACTGTCTTCTGCTCCTCTGTAAAGAAGCTGTGATTCCAATGCAGTAACTGTTGGTGATAGTAGATCACAGGACAGTCACACACAAAATTTTGCTGCCCTGTGATGTAACTCTTCATTCTGCCCCAGGGATACTAGAACACCCAAAAGGGGAGGGAAATGGTGATGTCAGCAGTTACTGCTCCAATTATCCAGCTAACAGTAAAGCTGGTAAGTCTTACCATAGCTGCTTGTGGTCTAAAACGGAAAATGCTCCCCCTAGTAGTAATTATATATTTGTAAAAAAAAATATTTTTCATATAGAAATGTGTGCAAACAGTGCATTAATGCATTTGAATTACTATTTCAAGCTTAATTTCCCAAAAAAAACAAACTACAAAAAAAGATAGCAACTTCCCTTTAAGGTATTACAGTGTTCAGAAATGCTCGTTAATCAGCAAGCATTGGGCAGTGCTCAATGTACAACTCAAAACCCCACCCCACATCTTTGGTTCCAGTTATGTAGCTAATAAGCATGCAGGGAATGCCTGTAAGTCACTATAATGCCATAGCCATCTTAGTTGTGGCATTTCTGGGATTGGCTTGCTGTGTGACATCATCAGAGATTCTAAAAGGACAGACGCCACCCGTCTCAGCACAGTGATGCCATTGCATAGCTCTGTGACACTTTGTATTGGAGGGAGAGAGTGCATGTTAAGACCTGTGTACACGGGATAACGAATCAGAAGTCAGTATTGTTGAAACTAGTGCTGAAGCTGAGCCATCATACTAACAGCCCTTCCAAGGGCTAATGGTTTGCAGCACATACAATCTGCATTTAGCCTGTCACTTTGTCTGTGAATATTTCTGTGATATCTAACAGTGAGCAAAAGCTCTTAAAAATTTTGTTGGCTTTCATTTCTCAATTAACTCAACATTGTTCTGGATGGAATTTGACTGTCATCCATACACTTTTGCATTCTTTCTGCTTCGTTACGGTGGAGAAAACTCCCAAAAACCACTTTCATTGCTGGAGGTGACCAATTTATTTGTTTTTATTTTAACAAACTTGGTTTCAAGAGACCTAGCAATTACAAAATGCATAAGGCATGCGTTAAGTGATGGAGAAGTGAAAGTGCTGATGATGGAGCACGCAGATGCCAAGGACTTGGTGCAGGTGCAACTACACCTGTTGCTGTAATACAAGAAACACGCCCATCCACAACATCCTGTCCCACATTGCAGCTGTTTACCACAACATTTCTTGATTGTGGCCTCTCAACCTATATGCTCCAAGAAACACAGGATGACATGCTGTTTAGCGACGCACAAAACTTAGAGCAGCCATGACCTCAAGAATATACCGGTCGGGAACGGCAAATTTGGGATAACGAGGAGCAAGATGATGAAACACAGTTGTCACTAAGTCTTATTGAGAAGTCACAAAGTCAGGACGTCTAGGGTGCAAAAGTGCAAAACGAGTTAGTGGGTGACGAAGTCATCGACCCAACCTGGGAAGCTGGCATGAAGAGCGAGGCCCGCAGCACTGAGAGGGGAGAGATCTGCAGAACTGAAACAGACAGGTAGAAGTAGTGCAACTGTTCCACAGAGCACCAACAGTCCTTAATTTCTCCGTCAAACATGTAGATGTTCCCGTCTGGGACTTTTTTAAAGAGAGTTCTGTGAAAAACAAAATGGACATTTGAAACCTGTGCCATGCAAAAAGAATGAAGTGAAAACTAATAAAGATGCTTCTTGCCCTGCACCTATCCTTGCACATTCTGACTAACCATTAGAAATGGATGCACACCTTGATGTTCGGGTCTGACAGGTTCAGCCGAACAGTAACAAAAAGTTTGGGTTCTGGTACCAAAACAGTACCGGAACCCGGACCCCATTCACTTGAATTGGGTGCCCGAGCATCTAGTGTTTGCTACGTTGTCATGTGCATGACAGTGAGTCAAACACTGTTTCTGATCAGTGGGGAAATCATCACCGCCCGTCAGAAGGTGGTAAAAATTTCATCTCTGGTCACTGGTGTCAGCTGATGGGACTACTGCTCCCTTCAGTCAATGCCTGCTGCCGCTAATAACAGTAAGAGCAGGAGCGGCTGATGGCAGTATTCATCAACAGACTCCTGTGCTGTAAATAAATAATTAAAAAAAAAAACGCCTCATGGGTTCCCTGTATTTTTGATAACCAGACAGGAAAAACTCACAGCTGGGGCTACAATCCTCAGCTGTCAGCTTCAGCAAGGCTGGTTATCAAGAATAGAGGGGTCCCCAGGCCCTATTGTTTAATTATTTAAATAAATAATTTAAAAATCGGTGTGGGGTCCCCCCACTTTTGACAATGAGCCTTGCTAAAGCAGACAGCTGGGGGGCTGTTATTCTCAGGCTGCTAAAGGGCCATGGATATTTCCCCCCAGCTTAAACATAGTATCCCACAGCCACCCAAAAAAGGTGCATCTATTTGATCCACCAATTCTGGCGCTTTGCCTGGCTTTTCCCACTTCCCCTGTAGTGGTGGCAAGTGGGGTTCATATTTGTGAGGTTTATGTCACCTTTGTATTGTCAAGTGACATCAAGCCCATGGATTACTAATGAAGAGGCCTCTATAAGACACCTATCCATTACTAATCCCATAGTTATATGGTAAATAAAAATACAACAAGAATAATGTCCTTTGTTTGAAATAAAACAAAATACACTTTTACGTTTTTATTTAAAAATAACAAACACAGTTATACTCACAATGCCTAATTCCATTGAATCCCTCGTATCCTGTAAGAAAACAAACCAAAAGAAAAACAATACCCTCACCTATCTGTTGTTCTGTCCCACTCTGTAATTTATGTCTGGGGTAAAAACAGTTTTTAACATGTATGATGCCAAGATGCGACCATCTAAGCTGAGAACCACTAGTGACTGAACTGCTGTGAGCACAGTTTCAGTGTCTGGCGGTGACATCATCAAGGTTACCTCTGGTCACTGAGGCTGCATTCCCAGCCAGGCTGCATTGCGGTGACCTCAGTGAGATCCCTACTAGCACTGTGAGAAAGTCCACCTCTTGATGAAGATAGGGAGAAACGTGTGAAGGGGGCGGCATGATAGGGTCCTTTAGTTAGCTTTACTCAGTAAGCACTTTATCAATATATGCACTTTATCATACCTTATGTCTTTGCTCCTAAAAGCACTTTATTCTCATATAGACACATGCATGCAGCTATGCGTGTCACCCTCCCCCTCACATGAGAAGATTGTCTTACATCAGGTTTAATGGAGCAGTTTGTCAGCTATAAATAGCATTTTTCTGGTGGTTTCATATATACTTGGAAAAAAATCCATTTTTTCTAATGTGTACATATAGATTTAGAGTATCTATTCTCCTCTTGACATTTTTATAAGTATTGCTGTTTGCACAATTTTTTCATTGATCCCTAATTATGTCCTGCTTTGGCAGTTATTCTGTTTACATAATATACTGTATAAAATTTACTTGGTTTAAAATACTCTGATTTCCATTTTTGTGCTCTAATCAGCTTGCTGGGGTTGTTGTTTTTGCATTGCCTATTGAATGTTTATCTCTATTTAATCCCATTGTTATAGGGATATCTTGGTGTCTATAGTTGCTATTTAAGTCTACAATAACTTGATTCAAATTTATCGGTATCATATTGCTCATCCGTAGGGTATTACACATTCTTGGGTACACTTAGCTGCTATATAAGCCTCAAAAAACTTGTTCATAATTTATCAGTATTATACTGCTCACCCATAAGGTACATATTATATCTTATTGGGTAGATTTAGTTGTTACATAAGTTTCAAAAAAATTGTTTAAAATGTTACCGGTATTATATTGCTCACCCATAGGATATTCCATTGTCTGGATTACATTTTGTTGGTATATAACCCTCAAAAAAATGTTAAAAATTTTATGGGTATTATATTGCGTACCTATAATTTATTATATCTGCTGGCTCCTCCTCCTCATCTGTATACTGGCTTCCCCTCCTCTCATCTTCCCCTTATTGTTGGGATTCCTCAAGGATCAGTTCTAGACCCCCTCCTCTTCTCTATGTATACTGTCACTATAAGTAGATTTGGTTTCCAGTACCATCTCTACGCTGATGACACCCAATTCTACACTTCTTCTCCTGATAACATGCCTGCCTTTTTAGAAAACACTAGTGATTGACTTACTGCTGTCTCTAACATCATGTACTCCCTCTATCTGAAACTGAACCTGGCAAAAACTGAACCCCTTGTGTTTCCTCCCTCTACTAATCTACTTATACCCGACATTGCCATTTCCGTGTGTGGTTCCACCATAACTCTCCAGTAACATGCCCGCTGTCTTGGGGTCATACTTGATTCCGAGCTTAAATTCACCCCCCTCATCCGATTACTGGCTCGATGTTGTTATCTGCACCTCAAAAACATTTCTAGAATTCAACCCTTTCTTACATTCGAATCTGCAAAAACTCTTTCTGTTTCTATTATTCACTCTCGTCTGGACTATTGTAACTCTCTACTAATCGGTCTCCCTTGTATCAAACTCTCCCCTCTCCAATCTGTTTTGAATGCTACAGCCAGGATTATATTCCTCAACAGTCGTTATACCGATGCCTCTACCTTGTGCCAGTCCTTACACGGGTTTCCCATCCACTCCAGAGTCCAGTATAAACTTATTACACTGACCTATAAAGCACTCCACGGCTCAGCACCACCCTACATCTCCTCCATCGTCTCAGTCTACCATCCCACCTGTGCCCTCCATTCTGCTAATGATCTGAGGTTAACATCCTCAATAATCACAACCTCCCACTCCCGTCTCCAAGACATTTCAGGTGCTGCGCCAATTCTTTGGAATGCAATACCCAGGTTAATATGATTAATCCCCAATCCCCACAGTTTTAAGCGTGCCCTAAAAATGCATTTGTTCAGACTGGCCTACCGCCTCAACACAGTAACCTATCTATCCCTGTGTTGCCCATTCAAAATGTTTAACATAACCAGGTTCCTCGCATCCTGTCCTTTATGAATTTAACAGCCCTCTGTGTCTGTACTGTTACATATTTAGGCTGATAACTGGCATGCAGCATTAAAAGAACACTTGATTCTTACACTATGGCTGGTCCCACCAATGACAGCAATTGTTACCATTCACATTTCGTATCTCCCCTTCTTTTTCATAGATTGTAAACTTTTGAGCAGGACCCCTATTCCTCTTGTATCTATTTTGATCTATGTGTTTATTGTTATGCTGTAATGTCTATTGTCTGTACAAGTCCCCTCTAAAATGTAAAGTGCTGCGTAATATGTTGGCGCTATAGAAATAAAATTATTATTATTATTACATCTTCTGGGGTTCATTTTGTTGCTATAATAGCCTAAAAAAACTTGTAAAAAATGTATTATTATATTGCTCACCCATACAATATTTAATGTTCTGGAGTTAATTTCGTTATTACAAAAGCCTCAAAAACTTGTTCAGAGTGCTATTGAAAAAAAAATGTATCTATTATATTGCTGATCCATAGACTAATCTGTGGTCTGGAGTACATTATGTAGGTATGTAACCCTCAAGAAACTTGTTGAAAAATGTATTGGTATTAATTTGCTCATTCATAGGGTATTACATCTTCTTGAGAAAAGTTTGTTGCTATTAAAGCATCAAACAACTTATTAAAAAATTGATTGATATAATAAATTGCTGATCCACAGACTTTTACATATTCTTGGGTATATTTTGTTGCTATATAAGTCTCAAAAAGCTTGTTTAAAAACAGTATTATTTTGCTCACCCATAGACTATTCCATGGTCTGGAGTACATTTCCTTGCTATTTAAACCTCAAAAAGGAGCGCCATTTGACTTTTTGAATGGAAAATTAGCTACAATTGTTAGCGGACACCATGTCACGTGTAGAGAGCCCCTGTGTGCCTAAACATTGTAGCTCCCCAACAAGTGACCCCATTTTGGAAACTAGACCACCCAAGGAACTTATCTAGTTGTGTGGTGAGCACTCTGAACCCCCAAGTGCTTCACAGAAGTTTATAACGCAGAGCCGTGAAAATAAAAAATCATTTTTATTCCTCAAAAAACGATCTTTTAGCCTGCAATATTTTATTTTCACAAGGGAAATAGGAGAAATTGGACCACAAAAGTTGTTGTCCAGTTTGTCCTGAGTATGCTGGTACCCCATATGTTGGGGGGAACCACTGTTTGTTTGGGCACATGTCGAGGCTCGGAAGGGAAGTAGTGACATTTTGAAATGCCAACTTGATGGAATGGTCTGCCGGCGTCATGTTAAGTTTGGAGAGCCACTGATGTGCCTAAACAGTAGAAACCCCCCACAAGTCACCCCATTTTGGAAACAAGACCCCCCAAGGAACTTATCTAGATGTGTGGTGAGCACTTTGAACCCTCACATGCATCACAGAAGTTTATAACGCATAGCCACGAAAATGAAAAATATTTTTTTTCCTCAAAAAATTATTTCTAGCCCGCAATTTTTTATTTTCACAAGGGTATCAGGAGAAATTGGACCACAAAAGTTGATGTCCAGTTTGTCCTAAGAAAGTTGGTACCCCATATGTGGGAGTGAACCACTGTTTGGGCGCACGGCAGGGCTCTGAAGGGAAGGAGCGCCATTTGACTTTTAGAATGGAAAATTATCTCCAGTCGTTAGTGGACACCATGTCATGTATGGAGAGCCCCTGTGTGCCTAAACACTGGAGCTTCCACACAAGTGACCCAATTTTAGAAACTAGACCCCCAAGGAACTTATCTAGTTGTGTGGTGAGCACTCTGAACCCTCAAGTGCTTCACAGATGTCTATAATGCAAAGCCGTGAAAATAAAAAATCATTTTTTTCCCTCAAAAAATGATTTCTTAGCCCACAATTTTTTATTTTCACAAGGGTAAAAGGAGAAATTGGACCCCAAAAGTTGTTGTCCAATTTGTCATGAGTACGCTGATACCCTATATGTGGGAGAAAACTACTGTAAGGACACATGTCGGGGCTCGGAAGGGAAGTAGTGACGTTTTGAAATGCAGACTTTGATGGAATGGTCTGCGGGTGTCATGTTGCCTTTGGAGAACCCCTGATGTGCCTAAAACTGTGGAAACCCCCGATAAGTGACCCAATTTTGGAAATGAGACCCTCCAAGGAACTTATCTAGATGTGTGGTGAGCACTTTGAACCCCCAAGTGCTTCACAGAAGTTTATAGCGTAGAGCTGTAAAAATTAAAAAAAAAACAGGAGAAACTGGACCCCAAAACTTGTTGTGCAATATGTCCTTAGTACACTGATGCCCCATATGAGGGGAAAGCCACTGTTTGGACGCATGGCAGAGCTTGGAAGGGAAGGAGCACCGTTTCCCTTTTTCAACGCAGAAATGGTTGGAATTAAGTTCAGACGCCATGTTGCGTTTGGAGAGCACCTGCTACACATAAACAGTGGAAATCTCCCAATTCTAACTCCAACCCTAACCCACAACACACCCCTAACCCTAATCTCAGCCCTAGCCCTAACCCAAACACTAGCCCGAGCCATAACCTTAGTGGGAAAATGGAAATAAATACATTTTTTTTATTTTATTATTTTTTCCTAACTAAGGAGGTGATAAAGGAGGGATTAATTTACTATTTATGATGGTTTTTATGCTTAGCAGCTGTCACACACTTTTATTGTAAAAAATAGATTTTATATCACCACATTTTGAGAGCTATAATTTTTCAATATTTTGACCCACAGAGTCGTGTGAGGTCTTATTTTTTGCAGGACCAGTTGATGTTTTTATTGGTACCATTTTTGGGCATGTGACATTTTTGATCGCTTTTTATTCTAATTTTTGGGGCGCAGAATGAGCAAAAACCAGCATTTCATGAATTTCTTTTGAAATGGCCTTTATACCATTCTGCATGTGGTAAAATTGATAAAGCGATTTTATTCTTCGGGTCAGTACGATTACAGTAATACCTCATTTATATCATTTTTTTATGTTTTGGCGCTTTTACAGCGATACCTCAATTATACCTTTTTTATGTTTTGACACTTTTATATAATAAAAGCTATTTTATATAAAAAATAATTATTTTTGCTTCTCTTTATTCTGACAGCTATAACTTTTTCATTTTTTTGCTGATGACGCTGTATGGTGGCTCGTTTTTGCAGGACAAGATAACGTTTTCAGTGGTACCATGCGTATTTATATCCTTTTTTTTGATCGCGTGTTATTGCAATTTTTGTTCGGCCTTTGATGATAAAGCACTGTTTTTTGCCTTGTTTTTTTTAAGGGGTTCACTAAGGGGTTAACTAGAGGGACAGTTTTTTAGGACGGGTCGTTGCGGATGTGGCAATACTAAATATGTGTATTTTTACAGTTTTTTTATTTACAAAAAAATAATTTATTAGGGATTTTTTTTATTTATTTAGAATTTTTTTTTTAATTATTTTTACACATTTTTTTAACCTTATTATATTGTCCCAGTGTGGGACATCACTGTATAGTGTCAGATCACTGATCTGACACTTTTCAGTGCATTGTGTCAGATCAGCGATCTGGCAGGCACTACACAGGCTTTCTCAGTGCCTGCTCTTAGCAGGCACTGAGAAAGCTGCCTCCCTGCAGGAACCCAAAGGCCCGCGCGACCATATTGGATCCGGCGGCCTGCAGGGAGGAGGCCCTCAGAACAGCGTGATCACATCGCACTGTTCCGAGGGGCTCAGGGAAGCATGCAGGGATCCACCTCCCTGCGCGATTCTTCTCTGTTCCCCCGGTACTCTACAATCATGTTTGATCACAGTGTGCTAGGTGATAATGTGCTGGGGGCAGTCCATGACCGCCCCTGGCACATAGTGCCGGGTGTCAGCTGTGAGAGCCACTGATCGCGTTAGACGTACTATTCCGTCCATGGGACTTAAGTCCCAGGTCACATGGATGGAATAGTACGTCCAATGTAAGGAAGGGGTTAATGAGAGCAAAATGAACTTCTTTGAATTTACCAAATAGCTGCAATTAAAAAAAAGGGAAAAATTTAAAGAGGTTTGAATACTTTCCCTACCCACTGTATATAAATGTACAACCTTAGGCATTTCTGTTTACAATGAGGCACTCCCTTATGTCTAATACAGGATGTATCTGAATCCCTTATGTTTGGCACTTATCGCTTTCTTCATAAATTACACTGAGTTTTTTTATTAAAATGTAGGAAATTTCAATTTAGGTTTACTTAAATTATACATTTTTTTCAAATAATTTCTAAATTTTGCCTTACAATACAGGAAAAAAATGTTTCTTAACTTTTTTTCCTGTAAAATGCAATATAGCTTCGATTTGGAATGTTTTATTGTCACTCCATAAAGTGGAGAAAAAATGTGACACCATCGTTCTCAGCAGCGATCTTGGCATCAGATATGCTTTCAGGGTAATTCCCATGCAGTTCTCCTTCCATTCAGCACTTTTCCCATCTATTTGAACACTTTCACTGCCCCCCAGACCTTTTTGTAGGGTCTGCCAGAAAAAAGCTAGGCTATACCATTGACTCCCATTCAACTTGTTACTTGAAACTAGCACCCGAGCATCTTAGTGCTTACTTATCCCTATGTATTACCTTTACAATCATAAGTCCACATATTCAAGTCCCCAAGGGGGAACACTAATACATATTGTCCAAAAATTCTTCAGCGTTTTAAAGGAAATGTTTTTAAATGATTAAAAAAGTAAAAATACTGTCTTTAAAATTATGATTTCTTCCATTAAAAAAATATTGAATCTAGAAAAATCAATGTCCTTTAAAAACTAAGGTCTTAAGGGGTAAGGTTTCACCTTGTGGATAGTGACATACCAGCTCTGGCTTGTCAAGGTAAGGAGGCTTATTCGCCGTGCAATGCTCCTCTGGGAAAATAATATGCAAATTGCCTCTTCAGAGAGGAAGAGGACTTGAACTCTATGGTGCCACCTGTTAGTTGTAGCAAACCTAAAAGTCACAATCAACCCTTTAACGAGTCTTGTAATATGACAATATTGTAATATTTATCCTAAGTCATATTGCAAGACTCGTTAAAGGCTTGATTGTGACTTGTAGGATTGCTACTACCAACAGGTGGCTTTAAAAACTGCGCATATTTGGTGTATCTACAACCGTAGTGACTAGTGTTGAGCATTACGATACTGCAAATATCGGGTATCGGCCAAAATTCGCTGTATCGGAATTCCGAGTACCGATATTTTTTCAATATCGGATACCTGAATCGGAAGTCCCCATAATGCAATGAGCCACTATTGTGGCTGTGATTGGCTGCTGAAATCATGTCATCTTGATGCGCGGTCTATGCGCATCATGATGCGTGGTCTGTGCCGACTGCGGGGGTCTGTGCCAACTGTCGGGGGTCTGTGCCTGCTGCCGATGGTCTGTGCCGGCTGCCAGTGGTCTCTACGGGCCTCTCGGGGGTCTGTACAGGCCTGTCGGGGGCCAGTACCGGCTGCCGGTGGTCTGTACGGGCCTCTTGGGGGGCCTGTGCCGGCTGTCGGTGGTTGCTGCCGGGGGCCTGTGCCGGCCGCCGGTGGTCTGTACGGGCCTCTCGGGGGCCTGTGCCGGCTGCCGGTGGTCTGTGCGCGCCTGCCGGGGGTCTTGTGTGTGTGCAGGCATCGTCCGATGGTACTACAAGTCCCATCGGGCGATGCCTGCTACAATGACAGTGATTGACAGTGATTGACACATTAGCCAATGATGGGACAGTAGTAATCCCATCATCTGGCTAATGTGTTGAATGTAAAAAAAAAAAAAAAATCATACTACATACATACTACATATATTCTACATTCATACATACATACTACATACATGCTACATATACTACATTCATACAACATACATACATACTACATACATGCTACATATATACTACATTCATACTACATACATACTACATAAATGCTACATATATACTACATTCATACAACATACATACATACTACATACATGCTACATATATACTACATTCATACAACATACATACATACTACATACATGCTACATATACTACATTCATATAACATACATACATACTACATACATGCTACATATATACTACATTCATACAACATACATATATTCTACATACATACTTCATATATACTACATTCATACAACATACATACATACTACATACATGCTTCATATATACTACATTCATACAACATACATACATAGTACATACTACATGAATGTAGTATACATGTAGTATGTGTGTATGTTGTATGAATGCAGTATATACACTCACTGGCCACTTTATTAGGTACACCATGCTAGTAAGGGGTTGGACCCCCTTTTGCCTTCAGAACTGCCTCAATTCTTCGTGGCAGAGATTCAACAAGGTGCTGGAAGCATTCCTCAGAGATTTTGGACCATATTGACATGATGGCATCACACAGTTGGCGCAGATTTGTCGGCTGCACATCCCTGATGCGAATCTCCCGTTCCACCACATCCCAAAGATGCTCTATTGGATTGAGATCTGGTGACTGAGGAGGCCATTTGAGTACAGTAAACTCATTGTCATGTTCAAGAAACCAATCTGAGATGATTCGAGCTTTATGACATGGCGCATTATCCTGCTGAAAGTAGCCATCAGATGTTGGGTACATTGTGGTCATAAAGGGATGGACATGGTCAGCAACAATACTCAGGTAGGCTGTGGCGTTGCAACGATGCTCAATTGGTACCAAGGGGCCCAAAGAGTGCCCAGAAAAAATTCCCCACACCATGACACCACCACCACCAGCCTGAACCGTTGATACAAGGCAGGATGGATCCATGCTTTCATGTTGTTTACGCCAAATTCTGACCCTACCATCCGAATGTCGCAGCAGAAATCGAGACTCATCAGACCAGGCAACGTTTTTCCAATCTTCTACTGTCCAATTTCGATGAGCTTGTGCAAATTGTAGCCTCAGTTTCCTGTTCTTAGCTGAGAGGAGTGGTACCCGGTGTGGTCTTCTGCTGCTGTAGCCCATCTGCCTCAAAGTTCGACGCACTGTGCGTTCAGAGATGCTCTTCTGCCTACCTTGGTTGTAACGGGTGGCAATTTGAGTCACTGTTGCCTTTCTATCAGCTCGAACCAGTCTGCCCATTCTCCTCTGACCTCTGGCATCAACATGGCATTTCCGGCCACAGAACTGCCGCTCACTGGATTTTTTTTCTTTTTCGGACCATTCTCTGTAAACCCTAGAGATGGTTGTGCGTGAAAATCCCAGTAGATCAGCAGTTTCTGAAATTCTCAGACCAGCCCTTCTGGCACCAACAATCATGCCACGTTCAAAGGCACTCAAATCACCTTTCTTCCCCATACTGATGCTCGGTTTGAACTGCAGGAGATTGTCTTGACCATGTCTACATGCCTAAATGCACTGAGTTGCCGCCATGTGATTGGCTGATTAGAAATTAAGTCTTAACACACAGTTGGACAGGTGTACCTAATAAAGTGGCCAGTGAGTGTATGTAGCATGTATGTAGTATGTATGTTGTATAAATGTAGTATATATGTAGAATGTATGTAGAATGTAGTATATATGTATGTTGTATGAATGTAGTATATATGTAGCATGTATGTAGCATATATGTATGTTGAATGAATGTAGTATATATGTAGCATGTATGTAGTATGTAGTATGTATGTATGTTGCATGAATGTAGTATATATGTAGCATGTATGTATGTTGAATGAATGTAGTATATATGTAGCATATATGTAGTATGTATGTTGTATGAATGTAGTATATGTAGTATGTATGTAGTATATATGTATGTTGTATGAATGTAGTATATATGTAGCATGTATGTAGTATATATGTATGTTGTATGAATGTAGTATATATGTAGCATGTATGTAGTATGTATGTATGTTGTATGAATGTAGTATATATGTAGTATGTATGTAGTATGTATGTATGTTGTATGAATGTAGTATATATGTAGCATGCATGTAGTATGCATGTATGTTGTATGGATGTAGTTTATATGTAGCATGTATGTAGTATGTATGTATGTTGTATGAATATAGTATATATGTAGCATGTATGTAGTATGTATGTATGTTGTATGAATGCAGTATATATGTAGCATGCATGTAGTATGCATGTATGTTGTATGAATGTAGTATATATGTAGTATGTATGTAGTATGTTTTTTTTTTTTTTTTACATTCAACACATTAGCCGGATGATGGGACTACTACTGTCCCATTTTTGGCTAATGTGTCAATCACTGTCATTGTAGCAGGCATCGGCCGATGGGACTTGTAGTCCCATCGGCCGATGCCTGCACACACACAAGACCCCCGGCAGGCCCGCACAGACCACCGGCAGCCGACACAGACCACAGACAGCCGGCACATGCCCCCGAGAGGCCCGTACAGGCCACCGGCAGCCGGCACAGGCCCCCGGCAGCCGGCACAGACCACCAACAGCCGGCACAGGCCCAAGAGAGGCCCGTACAGACCACCGGCAGCCGGCACAGGCCCCCGACAGGCCTGTACAGACCCCCGAGAGGCCCGTACAGACCACCGGCAGCCGGCACAGGCCCCCGACAGGCGGCACAGACCCCCGAGAGGCTTGTACAGACCACCGGCAGCCGGCACAGGCCCCCGACAGTCGGCACAGACCCCCGAGAGGCCCGTACAGACCACCGGCAGCCGGCACAGGCCCCCGACAGTCGTCACAGACCCCCGAGAGGCCCGCACAGACCCTGCCCGCACACGCAGACACGCAAAGTGTTCGCCCACGCACCGCCCACACTCTTCCCCCCTCCCGAACAGGATGTGCAAGGCAAGAAAGGGTTTTTTTTAATTCTGATATTTCTGTCCCATTGGCTTGAATGGGACTTCCGGTATCGGAATCGGCGATACCGATACTTTTTGGGGTATCGGGCCGATCCGATCCGATATTTCTGAATATCGAATGGTATCGCTCAACGCTAGTAGTGACGTGTACAATAAAACTATATCATTATTTATTCTACACTGTGAACGCCCCATCCCCAGAAAAGTATAAAATTAAGAGTCCCAGATGTGCTTTCTTTGATCATAATTACATAGACATACAAACTGAAACAAGGCACAGGTCTATCAAGTTCAACATTTCTCCACCAGTTATACTTTATTGCTAGACTATTAATACTCCACAATGCTATTTGTTGTGAGAAAATAATCCAACCCTTTTGTAAATGCTGTTACTGTAACTGCAATTACTACCTCTTGCTGTGAGCAATTCCACAGTCTCACTGCTCTAACTGTAAAGAACTCTTTCCTATTTAAAAACCAAAATCGCTTTTCCTCCACACGTAGTGAATGTCCGATAATGCTTTGTAAGATTTTTGGAAACAATAAATTATGCGGCATTGCTGGTTTTTGCTCTTCCAGCTTCAAAAAAAATGAAATACAATGATTGAAAAGCTGCATGCATAGCAGAAGTGAAAAATTGAAAAATACAGGTGGTCCCACAACAATGAGCTACAATAGCACTTTTTTTATGAAGAAAAAAACTAAAAAACTCTTCTCGGAATATCGAGAACACCAACATTAATTTTTTTTCATCATTTTTTTCTGTATGTAAAATACTATTGTAAAACACAAAAACCCTACATAAATGTGATATTATCATTGTGGCATTGCGGAATCCAGTTAACAACTATTGGCATGTCAAATAAACTGAATAGTGAACATTGTTTAACACAAAAAATCAAAAATTGCTGTTTTCATTGTATTTTACACCTCCCAAAAATATGACAAAAAATGATCAATAAGAAGTATATACCAGAAAATGGTACCTCTGAAAACTACATTTTATGACTCATAAAAAGAAGCTCTCAAACTGATACAGAAAAGTAAAAAGCAAAAGAAATTACCTGGAATATAAATTGGTATGCATGCAATGTGTTAGCACTTGTTTACACTGGCCACTAAACAAACAAAACCCGAGATAAAAAAAATGAGCAAATACCCTGCAGTAACTTAATGAATAGCAATAGTGTCTTAAAACAATATCGGTTACTTAATTAACTTTGTTTTGATTAAAAAAAGCATAAAAGCCATCACACTGCGTCAAGGTGACCCTACTTGGGAAGGTCCCAACCTCTTGTATTAAAACCTTTCCATGTGTCAAATGACATAAATGTCAATAAAAGGCTCAGTCCTGCTTTATTTATTAAAAAACATATATAAATTAATAGATTAGCCTTTTTCCACTGTTAAAAGGAACATATTTGGTATCACTGTATGTGTAATAGTTTGATATATCAAGTTATATTAATTAATATATATGGCAAAAAAGAAAGCATAACAAAAAAAATGCATTAAAAAGCTATGAAAATGTCATATTTACTCTAAATTGATATGAAAAAAATTGTCCCATTAGATAATTACATGATTTTACCTACCTGGAGGACCAAATTTTAAGATTTTCAGCACAATTTAATACCATGAAAAAATCCACATAACAAAAGTTCAGTGTTTCTCAATTTACTTCCATCTTTTCTCATTTTCAGAAATTTTACTGCGCAAAGAATGGTGCCATTCAAAAGGATAACTTGTTCTGCTAGAAAACAAGTCATTTTACACCGATGTTGATGGAAAAATAGAAAAGTTATGGAAGAGGGCAAGGAAAAAAGGAAAGTGCGAAACAAAAAAAAATTCCTGGTCATTAGTGAGATAAGAAGCTTAATTCTTGATGACAATATTTAGCCACTTCGTTAAAGTCAAATGTACGTAACTTCTCATAAAATATGGACATATATTGAATTTATCAACAAAAACATTAACTTGTTGCTAAGTTGATATTTGAATGATTACTCCAAGGCAGATCATGAAGGGGAGTGCACAGCTCCCTTTGGCCGTGCACCAGACATACAATAACCTTTATGTCAGATTTACCTGGGGTGTTCATTAACAGTAGATTATAGAAAAATTGAAATAATTTTTTATTAGAAGGACATCAAGAATGAATGAAGATGTGTAATTTTCAAAAACTTGGAATAAAACCCAGTAATTTTAAATTGTCTGTACTAGGGATGAGTGAGTATACTCGTTACGATTCATTAATCTGCGAGAAATGCGGCACTCGCGGTACTCGAATCCTGGCGAGTAAATTTCACTACTCGCCTCGCAATATTCGGCACAGCCAGCACAGTCCCCGCACAGCCCAGCACAGTCCCGCACAGCCCGGCACAGTCCCCACACAGTCCCCGCACAGCCCAGCACAATCCCATACAGCCTGGCACAGTCCCCGCAGAGCCCAGCACAGTCGCACACAGCCCGGCACAGTCCCCACACAGTCCCCTCACAGTCCCCGCACAGCCCAGCACATTCCCATACAGCCCGGCACAGTCCCTGCACAGTCCCCACACAGTCACACAGCCCGGCACAGTCCCCGCACAGTCCCACACAGCCCGGCACAGTCCCCACACAGTCCCCGCACAGCCCAGCACATTCCCGTACAGCCCGGCACAGTCCCCGCACAGCCCAGCACAGTCCCACACAGCCAGGCACAGTCCCCGCACAGTCCAGCACAGCCCCGCACACACACACAGCCCATTACTCGCATTTCCCATAGACTTACATTAGACACGCTACTCGTTAAGAGTACCCTAGTATTAGGTCTCCCGCTGGCCAGCACGCATCGTTGCATGTGGCAGCGGTAAAACAATGATCAGCGAGCTCCCAGAAGCTGGGAGCTGGTATCTAAGGTAAATATCGGGTAACTAAGTACGCGCGTCGCTTAGTTACCCGCTGTGTACCTTGAATACCAGTGTCCTCGCTGGTCTTGATCGCTGGTGAAATCTGTCTGTTTGACAGCTCACCAGCGATCATGTAGAGAGGCACCAGTGATGCTGACAAGGTCGTATCGTTGTCGGGATCGCTGGTGCATCGTTTAGTATGACTGGACCCTAAGGGTTTACTCAAACGAGAGATGATTCTATCAATCAGATGATTCTCTCTCATCAGTGTTTGAGCCAAGTGTCAGTTTACTGTGATCTGATTTTCTCGGGTGAAAGAATAGTGGCACAGGTACAGACAAGACGAAGAGCTTAATTTCTCCATCATCTCCATTCTCTGCGTCCACATAAATTGGCATGCATTTGATGATTTCCGAGTGCAGTCTGATGTTTCACACAAACCCATAGACCTGAATGACTGTGGAACATGCTGCCATTATTTCCACAGACTGATTTGGTCTGTAAAAAAAAATGCAGATCTGTACTGCCCCATAGTATAACATTGTTCCGAGTATTATTCTATAAAACACTGGCTAGTACTTGTTCGAGTTACACGCTCGTGTGTGTGAGCAAGCCCTAAGTCTTTCTATCCAGTATATTCTTTTTGAAAGTAATGAATTCCATTCATATATAGTCTGGAACTCTTGAAAACATTCCTTAAAGGGAAGGTGCCGTGTTTTTTCATAATTTAATGTAAAAAAGAAAATAGTATAAAAAGATATTGTCCCCTAAGCTTGACTCAGTGGTGTGTATGTTTTTTTTTACTGTATTAACCCCTTCCCGACCTGTGACACAGCGTATGCGTCATGAAAGTCGGTGCCAATCTGACCTATGACGCATACCCTGTGTCATGAATTCAAAGCCCCCCTGCGGGTCGGGTGACCGGGGTCAATGAAAGGTCACCTGACCCGCAGATACAGGGGGCTTTGTAATTCACCACAGGGGGCGTGGCTTCGCCCCCACGTGGCTACGATCGCTCTGATTGGCTGTTAAAAGTGAAACAGCCAATCAGAGCGATAGTAATATTTCATCAATGTAAATTGATGAAATATTACAATCCAGCCATGGCCGATGCTGCAGTAGCATCGGACATGGCTGGAGACACCGATTTGACCCCCCCACCGGCGATCGCCCCCCCTGCCACTGAATGACTGCGGCGATCTGCCGCCGCTGTCATCATCCGCCCCCCCTCCCATTCCCTTCGCTCCCCGCCAGCTTCCGATCCCCCCCTCACCCACTCTCACCGCCCCCGGCACCTTCCAAGTCCCCCCGTCGCTCCCGGTGTGCGGCGGGTCCGGTTCATGGGTGCCGCCATCTTAGAAAATGGCGGGCGCATGCGCAGTGCGCCCGCCCGAATCGGCCGGCTGCAGATTCCATTATTTCATTTTGATCACTCTCAGAGTGATCAAAATGAAATAAAAAGTAAATGAACCCCCCGATTATCACCCCCATAGGTAGGAAGAACTAATAAAATAAAGAAAATATTTTTATTTTTCCATCAGGGTTAGGGTTAGGGTTGGAAAGAGGGTTAGGGTTAGGGTTGGAAAGAGGGTTAGGGTTGGAAAGAGGGTTAGGGTTAGGGTTGGAAAGAGGGTTAGGGTTGGAAAGAGGGTTAGGGTTAGGGTTGGAAAGAGGGTTAGGGTTGAAAAGAGGGTTAGGGTTGGAAAGAGGGTTAGGGTTGTAATTAGGGTTAGGGTTGGAAAGAGGGTTAGGGTTGGAAAGAGGGTTAGGGTTGGAAAGAGGGTTAGGGTTGAAAAGAGGGTTAGGGTTGAAAAGAGGGATAGGGTTAGAATTAGGGTTAGGCTTGTGGTTAGTGTTATGGTTAGTGTTGGGGTTAGGGGTGTGTTGGGGTTAGGTTTATGGTTAGGGTTGGGATTAGGGATGTGTTGAGGTTAGGGTTGTGGTTAGGGGTGTGCTGGGGTTAGGGTTGGAGTTAGAATTGAGGTGTTTCCACTGTTTAGGCACATCACTGGGTCTCCAAACGCGACATGGTGCAACCTTTGATTCCAGCCAATTTTGCGTTCAAAAAGTCAAATGGTGCTCACTCCCTTCCAAGCCCCGACGTGTGCCCAAACAGTGGTTTACCCCCACATATGGGGTATCAGCGTACTCAGGAAAAATTGCACAACAACTTTTGGGGTCTAATTGCTCCTGTTACCCTTGGGAAAATAAAAAATTGGGGGCTAGAAAATTATTTTTGTGGAAAAAAAATGTTTTTTTCATTTTCATGTCTCTGCATTATAAACTTCTGTGAAGCACTTGGGGGTTGAAAGTGCTCACCATACATCTACATAAGTTCCTTGGAAGGTCTAGTCTCCAAAATGGGGTCACTTGTGGGGGGTTTCCACTGTTTAGGCACATCAGGGGCTCTGCAAACGTAATGACGACTGCAGACTATTCCATCAAAGTCTGCATTTCAAAACGTCACTACTTCCATTCCGAGCCCTGACGTGTGCCCAAACAATGGTTCCCCCACACATATGGGGTATCAGCGTACTCAGGACAAACTGGACAACAACTTTTGGGGTCCAATTTATCCTGCTACCCTTGTGAAAAAAAAAATGCGGGCTAAAAATCATTTTTTTTGAGGGAAAAAAATGATTTTTTATTTTCACGGCTCTGCGTTATAAACTTCTGTGAAGCACTTGGGGGCTCAAGGTGCTCACCATACATCTAGATAAGTTCCCTGGGGGGTCTAGTTTCCAAAATGAGGTCACTTGTGGGAGGTTTCTACTGTTTAGGCACACAGGGGCTCAGCAAATGTAACATGACGCCCGCAGACCATTCCATCAAAGTCAGCATTTCAAAATGTCACTACTTCCCTGCTGAGACCCAACGTGTGCCCAAACAGTGGTTTCCCCCCACATATGGGGTACCAGTGTACTCAGGACAAACTGGACAACAACTTTTGGGGTCCAATTTCTCCTGTGACCCTTGTGAAAATAAAAAATTGAGAGCTAAAAATTCATTTTTTGAGGAAAAAAAAAGATTTTTTATTTTCATGGCTCTGCGTTACAATTTTCTGTGAAGCACTTCGGGGTTCAAGGTGCTCACCACACATCTAGGCAAGTTCCTTATGGGGTCTAGTTTCCAAAATGGGGTCACTTGTGGGGGGTTTCCACAGTTTAGGAACATCAAGGGCTCTGCAAATGTAACATGATGCCCGCAGACCATTCCATCAAAGTCAGCATACCAAAACGTCACTACTTCCCTTCCGAGCCCTGACGTGTGCCCATACAGTGGTCATCCCCCACATATGGGGTATCAGCGTACTCAGGACAAACTAGACAACAACTTTAGGGGTCCAATTTATCCTGCTACCCTTGTGAAAAAAAAAATTGCGGGCTAAAAATCATTTTTTTTTAGGGAAAAAAATGATTTTTTATTTTCACGGCTCTGCGTTACAATCTTCTGTGAAGCACTTGGGGGTTCAACGTGCTCACCACACATCTAGATAAGTTCCTTGGGGGGTCTTGTTTCCAAAATGGGGTCCCTTGTGGGGGGTTTCTACTGTTTAGGCACACAGGGGCTCAGCAAATGTAACATGATGCCCGCAGACTATTCCATCAAAGTCAGCATTTCAAAATGTCACTACTTCCCTTCCGAGCCCCGACGTGTGCCAAAACAGTGGTGTCCCCCCACATATGGGGTACCAGCGTACTCAGGACAAACTGGAAAACAACTTTTGGGGTCCAATTTATCCTGGTACCCTTGTGAAAATAAAAAATTGCAGACTAAAAAATTTTTTTTTTAGGAAGAAAAAAAGATTATTTATTTTCACTGCTCTGCATTATAAACTTCTGTGAATCACCTGGGGGTTCAAAGTGCTCACTATGCATCTAGATAAGTTCCTTAGGGGGTCTAGTTTCCAAAATGGGGTCATTTGTGGGGGAGCTCCAAAGTTTAGGCACACAGGGGATCTCCAAACACGACATGGTGTCCGCTAACGATTGGAGCCAATTTTCATTTCAAAAAGTCAAATGGCGCTCATTCCCTTCTGCACCCTGCCGTGCACCCCCCCACATATGGGGTACCAGCGTACTCAGGACAATCTGGACAACAACTTTTGTGGTCCAATTTCTCCTGTTACCCTTGTGAAAATAAAAAATAGCGTGCTAAAAAATCATTTTTGAGGAAAAAAAAATGATTTTTTATTTTCACTGCTCTATGTTATAAACTTTTGTGAGGCACTTGGGGGTTCAAAGTGCTCACTACACATCTAGATAAGTTCCTTAAGGGGTCTAGTTACCAAAATGGTGTCACTTGTGGGGGAGCTCCAATGTTTAGGCACACAGGGGCTCTCCAAACGCGACATGGTGTCCGATAACGATTGGAGCTAATTTTCCATTCAAAAAGTCAAATGGCGCTCCTTCCCTTCCGGGCCCTGCCCTGCACCCAAACAGTGGTTTATGACCACATATGAGGTATTGTTGTGCTCCGGAGAAATTGCCCAACAAATTTTAGGATCCATTTTATCCTGTTGCCCATGTGAAAATGAAAAAACTGAGGCTAAAAGATAATTTTTGTGAAAAAAAAGTACTTTTTTTTATTTACAGATCAATTTGAGAAGCACCTGGGGGTTCAAAGTGATCACTATGCATCTAGATAAGTTCCTTGGGGGGTCTAGTTTCCAAAATGGGGTCACTTGTGGGGGAGCTCCAGTGTTTAGGCACACAGCGACTCTCCAAACGCGACATGGCAACCGCTAAATATTCCAGCATATTTTCCATTCAAAAAGTCAAATGGTGCTCCTTCCCTTCTGAGCCCTGCCGTACGCCCAAACAGTGGTCTATGACCACATATGAGGTATCGGTGTACTCAGGGGAAATTGCCCAACAAATTTTAGGATCCATTTTATCCTGTTGCCCATGTGAAAATGAAAAAATTGATGCTGAAAGGAAATTTGTGTTGGAAAAATTAAAATGTCCATTTTTTCCTTCCACATTGCCTTAGCTGTTGTGAAACACCTGAAGGGTTAATAATCTTCTTGAATGTGGTTTTGAGTAGCTTGAGGGGTGCAGTTTTTAGAATGGTGTCACTTTTGGGTATTTTCTGCCATATAGACCCCTCAAAGTGACTTCAAATGTGAGGTGGTCCATAAAAAAAATGGTTTTGTAAATTTTGTTGTAAAAATGAGAAATCGCTGGTCAACTTTTAACCCTTATAGCTTCCTAACAAAAAAATATTTTGCTTCCAAAATTGTGCTGATGTAAAGTAGACATGTGGGAAATGTTATTTAGTAACTATTTTGTGTCACATAACTCTCTAGTTTAACAGAATAAAAATTCAAAATTTGAAAATTGCGAAATTTTCACCAAATTTCTGATTTTTTCACAAATAAACGCAAAAATTATCGACCTAAATTTACCACTAACATGAAGCCCAATATGTCACGAAAAAACAATCTCAGAATCACTAGGATGCGTTGAAGCGTTCCAGAGTTATTACCTCATAAAGGGACACTGGTCAGAATTGCAAAAAATGGCCAGGTCATTAAGGTCAAAATAGGCTGGGTCATGAAGGGGTTAATGCAGCCACTGGGGGCTGCCATCTTATCTTTCTGGCTGCTGAACGACACTTTCCATGCTCATTTATGGCAGTCCTTGGGCATAATAGACAATAGTCGGCTCCCGACCTCTATCTGTATCATTGCAGCAGCATCAGCTGTAAACTGGGCACGCCTCTGTGGGCAGCTCAATTCACAGCTGTAGGTGTGGCCAGGCGCCATCTTATTAGAGCCCAGTGCTTTCCTTTTAGCACCATTTACACTCTATTGTAAGCCCTGGATGCTGAACTGTTCCAGCATAGCAGGGCTTAGGCCGGGGTCACACTAAGGCTAGTTTCACACTTGCTTTTTTTTGCAGCGCGTTTTTCCCGCAAAAAAACGCATTGAAAAAACGCATACAAAAGCATACAACTGCTGCGTTTTTTTCAAGCATTTTTATGAGCATGCATGAAAAAAACGCAGCGTTTTTATGCGTTTGTATGCGTTTTTAGTGCGTTTTTACCGCGTTTGCGTTTTTTTCCAACATTTTTAGGTGGCCCCTCACACTACCCAAACCATGACTTTACTAACCCTAACCCTGACCCTAACCCTAACCCTAACCCTGACCCTAACCCTTAACCAAATCATACTTAACCCTAACCCAAACCCTAAACCCTAACTAACCCTAACCCTAACCCTAACCCTGACCCTAACCCTAACCCTAACCCTGACCCTAACCCTAACCCTAACCCTAACCCTGACCCTAACCCTAACCCTAACCCTGACCCTAACCCTTAACAAAACCATACTTAACCCTAATCCTGACCCTAACCCTGACCCTAACCCTTAACAAAACCATACTTAACCCTAACCCTGACCCTAACCCTAACCCTGACCCTAACCCTAACCCTAACCCTGACCCTAACCCTAACCCTAACCCTAACCCTGACCCTAACTCTTAACCAAACCATACTTAACCCTAATCCTGACCCTAACCCTGACCCTAATCCTTAACAAAACCATACTTAACCCTAACCCTGACCCTAACCCTAACCCTGACCCTAACCCTAACCCTAACCCTGACCCTAACCCTAACCCTAACCCTGACCCTAACTCTTAACCAAACCATACTTAACCCTAATCCTGACCCTAACCCTGACCCTAATCCTTAACAAAACCATACTTAACCCTAACCCTGACCCTAACCCTAACCCTGACCCTAACCCTAACCCTAACCCTGACCCTAACCCTAACCCTAACCCTAACCCTGACCCTAACCCTTAACAAAACCATACTTAACCCTAATCCTGACCCTAACCCTGACCCTAACCCTTAACCAAACCATACTTAACCCTAACCCTGACCCAAACCCCAACCCTAACCCTGACCCTGACCCTAACCCTAACCCTAAACCCCCTTAACTAACTCTAACTCTAACCCAAACCCCTAAATTCCATGGTTAAAAAAAAAAAACGCATATGCAAAAAAACGCATACATGAGCATGCCAGTGCGCACATATGCGCATCCATAGGCTATAATGGCCATTTTTAGCGCAAAACGTGCGCATATGTGCGCATGCGCTTTTTTGCAGGGCCAAAAAATGCAACATGCTGCGTCTGGAAAATACAAACGCACACCCCAAAAAAACGCAGCGCATGAAAATCGCATACATGCGCTTACAAGCGCGCAGGTATGCGCACCCATGTTAAATATAGGGGAAAAAACGCATGCGCACATATGCGTTTTTTTCCAGCGCTAAAAAACGCAAATGTGAAACCAGCCTAACCGACGCAAAATACGGTCCGTAGTTTACATGCGTAATACGGATGAATGACCCCTAAATAGTGCTCCATATGTCATCCATAAGCAAGGAGTGGTCGCGTATTTTGCGTATGTCAGCATCCGTATGAAATCCGTATGAAATCCGTATGGAATCCGTATTGCGCGATTTTCTCGCAGGCTTGCAAAATGGACATTTAACGGTTTTGAGGCCTGCAAACTATTTAAATCATTGGCCTGCACCCTATTTATTGCCTCAGGAACAGGTGGCAGCCTCCATTCTGTCCATTTGTGACCTTGCCTTTACTAGGTGTGTTGGTGTTGTATGTGCAACATGGCAGACAGTCTGAGTTTCAACACAACTGAGCAGGTTCTCTTCAACTGGCTTTTGTCATGCCGCTTTGGTCAACCATACCCAGAGATAGTGGATCCGCGGAGGAGGAGACGCATGTGGGTCCATACACTTTTGAGACAACGACTCACAAGAGGTCATTTTCACCGCCTCTATTCTTCTCTGCGGGAGCATCCTGCAAAATTCTACCAATACTGTCGCATGAGCCTTGCAACATTTGATCGACTCTTGGAGACAGTGCGCCCTGGGATAACCTTTCAGGACACAAGGATGCGCAAAGCTATATCTGCAGAGGAGAGACTACTACTCACATTACGATATGTACTACACAACCACATTCTCTATGTTCATGATGTGTTGCCCAAAGTCTGTATTTATTGCTTCATGGACTAATTTTAATGCCCTCATCTTATTCCAGATATGTTGAAACCTACAGACCAGAATGTTATGTGTAATATGTAATGAATATCACTTAGTCATTGTGCGACCAAATATGTGTGTGTTAGTAGATCTGAAATCCTAACAAGTTTGGTATGAATGTACCTGTTTTTTGCTTAATTTGTGCATTCTAAAATGTTCATTTTCTGTTGTTCTTCAGCTTCCTGTCCACTGGCCTGTCTTATGCCGCCCTCCACCATGAGTTTCTGATTGGAAGATCTACCATTTCTGGCATAGTAAGGTCGACATGTAGTGAAATATAGTCAAGACTACATCAACTCGTCATGCCCGAGCCCAGGATGGAAGACTGGTTGAGGATATCAAGGGACTTTGAGGAGGAATGCCACTTTCTTAATTGTATTGGGGCCCTTGATGGCAAACATATCCGGGTGCGTAAGCCGCCGAACTCTGGCTCCCAATTCTTCAATTATAAACAACTAGATTATGGCCCGATGCTATCACATCGGGAGGATGCGATAGCATCACACCTCTTGCCATGTTAACCCTCAACACACACACTCCTCAACACACACTCCTCTCACCTTTCACCATCTACACTCACTCTTTCACTCCACATACGACCCCTTCTCTCACTCCGTCTCTCATACTCACGCCATCATCGCCGCTGCTCCACGATCCCCGACATCTTCTTCCGCCGGCGCCATCCTGGATCCAGACGTTGTCCACGCCGGCGACATGTTCTTGCGGCGACGCCATCTTGAGTATCGTGAAATCTCGCGAGTTTTCGCCGACACCATTTTGGATCCCGACGTCATCCTCGCCGGCGACATGTTCTTGCGGCGACGCCATCTTGACTATCGCGGGATTTCGCCGATCCAAAATGGCGTCGCCGCAAAAACATGTCGCCGGCGTGGACGACATCGGGATCCAAAATGGCGTCGGCGTAATCTCGCGAGATTTCGCCGACGCCATCTTTTTGGATCCCGAGTCGTCCACGCCAGCGACATGATCTTGCGGCGATGCCATCTTGAATCTCGCGGGATTTCACAAAATCCAAGATGGCGTCGCCGCAAGAACATGTCGGCGGCCTGGAGAACGTCTGGATCCAGGATCGCGGCGGAGGAAGATGTCGGGGCAGCGACGATGACGGTGTGAGTATGAGAAACGGAGTGAGAGAAAGGAACGTATGTGGAGTGAAAGAGTGAGTGGACGTGAGTGGAGGTGAAAGGTGAGAGGAGTGTGTGTTGAGGCGGTGTGGTGTGTTGAGGGTTAACATGTGCGTGTGTGTGGTGACGTCACCGGTTACAACTGGACGGAAGTTGTTACAACTGGAAGCTGCTTAGGGCATTTATTATTATAGATGATGAGGAAGAAGCCGTCTGTTGTTGGCGGTGATGGCGTGTAGAGGCTTCTTCAGCCAATGTAATAGATTTAGAGTTAGGGGATTCATGTGTGAGACGACGGCGTTTATAAGCCTTAATCTTGTCAAGTCGATGCTGTTTTTCCTCAGGAGTCTCATTAGCACGGCGTTGTTTTTGTCGTAGTGCTAAAGCTGCTTTCCTTTCACTGGCATTGGCATACTGTGCATCGGTATTGAATGGTGGTATTGATAGGGCAGAAACAGATTGCTGATTAGTTATGTCAGTGAACGGCATATGGGATGAAGTGTAGCAGTAAATTGTTCCACATGCTGATGTGGAAGCATCCTGTTGTGAGTCTAATAATAATGATGAGGAAGAGGCCGTCTGTTGTCGGCGGTGACGGCGTGCAGAGGCTTCTTCAGCCAATCTTATGGATTTAGAGTTAGGGGATTCGTGTGTGAGGCGACGGCGTTTATAAGCCTTAATCTTCTCAAGGCGATGGTGTTTTTCCTCAGGAGTCTCATTAGCACGGCGTTGTTTTTGTCGTAGTGCTAAAGCTGCTTTCCTTTCACTGGCATTGGCATACTTTTTGTTATGACTCCTGTTGGCACAGGTAAAGGAGTCTATTTGGCAGTTATCTGGCAGTGAAGAAGGCGTCCTGGAGCATTGTAGAGTAAACAGATACTAATTGACCCTGTAATTGCCCAGCAGTAGTTATGAAGTGGTAGTGGCAAATTGGCCCTGTAGTTAGACACCGGCAGAGGAGCAAGGCAGCAGTAATTATGGCGGTAGAGGCAAATTGGCCCTGTAATTAGACACAGGCAGTGAACAGTCAGAGGAGCAAGGCAGCAGTACTTATGGCGGTAGAGGCAAATTGGCCCTGTAATTAGACACCGGCAGAGGAGCAAGGCAGCAGTAGTTATGGCGGTAGAGGCAAATTGATCCTGTAATTAGACACCGGCAGAGGAGCAAGGCAGCAGTAGTTATGGCGGTAGAGGCAAATTGGCCCTGTAAATTAGACACCGGCAGAGGAGCAAGGCAGCAGTAGTTATGGCGGTAGAGGCAAATTGGCCCTGTAATTAGACACCGGCAGAGGAGCAAGGCAGCAGTAGTTATGGCGGTATAGGCAAATTGGCCCTGTAATTAGACACAGGCAGAGGAGCAAGGCAGCAGTAGTTATGGCGGTATAGGCAAATTAGCCCTGTAATTAGACACCGGCAGAGGAGCAAGGCAGCAGTAGTTATGGCGGTATAGGCAAATTGGCCCTGTAATTAGACACCGGCAGAGGAGCAAGGCAGCAGTAGTTATGGCGGTATAGGCAAATTAGCCCTGTAATTAGACACCGGCAGAGGAGCAAGGCAGCAGTAGTTATGGCGGTATAGGCAAATTAGCCTTGTAATTAGACACCGGCAGAGGAGCAAGGCAGCAGTAGTTATGGCGGTAGAGGCAAATTAGCCCTGTAATTAGACACCGGCAGAGTAGCAAGGTAGCAATAGTTATGGCAGTACAGGCAAATTGGTCCAGTAATTAGACACCGGCAGTAAACAGGCATAGGACCAAGGCAGCAGTAGTTATAGTGGTACAGGCAATGCCAAGCGTCCGCACAGCAAGTCGGCGTGAGGTAAATGACGCAATTTCACGAATGCAAGATGGCGTCGGCGAAATCTCGCGAGATTTCGCCGACGTCGTTAACACCTCTTGCCATGTTAACCCTCAACACACCACACCGCCTCAACACACACTCCTCTCACCTTTCACCTCCACTCATGTCCACTCACTCTCTCACTCCACATACGTTCCTTTCTCTCACTCCGTTTCTCATACTCACACCGTCATCGTCGCTGCCCCGACATCTTCCTCCGCCGCCGCGATCCAGGATCCAGACGTTCTCCAGGCCGCCGACATGTTCTTGCGGGACGCCATCTTGGATTTCGTGAAATCCCGCGATATTTAAGATGGCGTCGCCGCAACAACATGTCGCTGGCGTGGACAACATCGGGATCCAAAAAGATGGCGTCGGCGAAATCTCGCAACATTACGCCGACGCCATTTTGGATCCCGATGTCGCCCACGCCAGCGACATGTTCTTGCGGGACGCCATCTTTGATTTTGTGAAGTCCTGCGATATTCAAGATGGCGTCGCCACAACAACATGTCGCTGGCATGGGCGACATCGGGATCCAAAATGGCGTCGGCGTAATCTCGCGAGACCACAAGTTTATAATTGTTGACATTGGGGCCTATGGAAGGACGGGAGACTCTCGAGTCTTCAATACTTCCTTTATGGCTCGGCGGCTACACACCAACCAGTTGGATCTATCACCACCACGCCAGCTACCAGGCTCCACTCAAGAATCTGTCCCTTATGTCCTTGTGGCAGATGAGGCGTTTCAGTTAATGCGCAATGTCATGAGGCCATATCCCCGGCGCAACCTTGACCACCGGCGCAGAATTTTTAACTTGCGCCTATCACGTGCTCGGCGACTGGTGAAGTGTTCCTTTGGCATTCTTTGTGCCAAATGGCGGGTACTCCAGTCTGCCATTCAGCTGAGTGAACAAAATGTTAATGAAGTAGTTAAAGCCTGTGTGGTTCTTCATAACTTCACCAGGATACATGATTGTTTCTCCTCTGCTGGTGTTGTGCGTGGGTTGGACAATGTGCATAGGGCGAGACCACCTATCAACTCTCAACATAGTCCACTCTCTGGCCTCAAAGTGCTTGATATTTTTACAAATTACTTTGTCACCTGAGGGTGAAACTTCTTGGCAAGAGCATGCTGTGTCTATGTTATAATTTTTTGGTTTATGTGTGTTTAAATATAAATATTTCTACCCCTTCTGATTCTTTAGTGCTTAATTGCATTAGTAAGCGTGTGTTAGTATGCTGACACCGTTTTTTAGAATTGAGACAGAGACGCAAAATGTAGTAGACAAATGTTTACTTTTGCCTTTTTTTGTGTGTTTTTTTAATGCAAAACATATTATTGCCATATGACAACTGTGGCAATGGTCCAAATTGGCCTTTTTGCAGTTGCGAACATTTTTTCCAAATAACATTTTCACACATAGAAAAAAAAATATTATGCAATACCAAAATGGCTAAATTATAAATTTTGGTAAGTTGGAGAAGGAGAAGGCAGAAGACCAGCCTGTGGTTGCTGCTGGCCACTTTGCCCAACATCGCCCTGTGTGGGGGCATACTGTTGCCCATGATGTGGGTAGTGTACTGCCTCCTGGGATTGTTGTGGGTACTGGCCAGAGTGAAAATGAAGAGGGGCATCTTGTTGGGTCTGGTAGGCCCGTGTCTCATACCCACCAATATATCCATGTGGTCCCCAACCAGGTTGGGACCAGCCTCCAACACTGGGTGGGAACAAGTGGCCATATTGGTGAGGTTGGCTAGAGCCAGACATATGTGGCTGCTGTTGGGAAGGTTGGGTACGGGGAGGAAGGGGGTGAGGTGTAGGCCCACGTATTTGAGGATCCTCAGAGCCTGCTTGAGCAAGCATGTGTGTGAGGTGTCTAAGGTGCATTAGATTTCTGGGTGAAAGCTGCCACCTCTCCAGATATTCAAATAATTCATATGGGGTATTGGGGTGTGTGCAAGCATCCAACAGGATCTGAAAACATCCTCGAATACGGAGCCTCACCTCATGGGAAAGGGCACGAAGTTAAAAGGCCAGGCTGTGTGAGTATGCCTCCTCGCCATCATCATTATTGACTCTAGCCAAATAGTTGAGGACCCCAGTGTCCACATTTGTACATGCATCTTGGGCAGGGAACTAGCGCCTTCTTCTTCCTTGCCGGGATGGTCCAGCAGGCTATGGGGAGCCCCGGATCTGGGCAGTTGGGCTGCTGCTCATGTTGCCCTGCTCCTCCTGTATGGCTGATGGTGCAGCAGCAGACGGTCCTGGCTGTGGATGTGGTCCTGGTGGTGGGGTTTGTTGCGCAGGCACTAGGTTTTCCTGAGCGGATTCTTCACCCATGCTTCTTGTAGGGAAGAAGATGGGTGAGCCACCTCATCCCCTATAGGATAAATGATGGGCTCTGTATCTGAGCCAGTTCCTCTCTCCATAAGGTTGGACTGAGTTCTGTTATGGAATAGAACAGAGCCAAAAATAAATCTATATTTTTGGCCCTGTAAAGAATCTGTGTAATGTGGTGTGGTGGTCTCAGATCCAGAAAAGGGGCGAGGAAGGAGAGGTGGTCATAATAGATGTACCTCTTTAGGTGGCCCGCATCACCACTCCTGGACCGCTGCTGACATTCCCGCCTGTATTGGTCGCGGATGCTGCATCAGTGTCTCATCACATCTTCCACTGCAATGTGACAGGAAATTTTCTCAATTTCACATATTTGATATGTCAAATTTGCTACCAGTAGCCTAGGCATGTGGCCTTCTGGGGTGTGCTTTCTACCCAGGGTGGCATGTATAATTGGGGCATCCAGGCCAGATACACAGGGTCACAGTAGTACATGTATCAAGTAACTACACTTACTAACTTGGTAGGCTAGGAGGATGAGGAGCTTGTGGCCTGGCCCAAATGATGGCAGTGTAAAACCATGGGTCACATCAAAATCTACCCGCCTCATGATGAAGAAAGTACAAGCATAGGAAGGGGAGGCTTATTCTATATGCATTTTTTGATGTGAGGTAATTTTAAACAGGTTTTGGGTTGTGCTTACTCAGCTGCTGCTGCTCCTCACGTGGCCGATCACCAAAATCGTGGAACATCTGGCGACATATGCACCTCCATGACGCCTCCTTTCTTGCCCGGTTGGCATAATGGGCATCATGTTGGTCCCAGATTTCCAGGCGCTCCTGAACTAGTACAAACAGCATCTCCACATTGATGAAATATGGCGCCATGATGCTGCAGAACTCCGTGGAGGCGTACTTCCTGGATGTCTGGAGTGCTTTTTGCGCTCATTTGCATGTCTAAGCTTCCTGATGATGGATTGGCCCATTTCCTGTCACCTGCCAAAAGACCTGCGTATTTCTCGCAAGTCACACGTGTGGTCCTTCATAACTTCACCAGGATACATGATTGTTCCTCCTCGGCTGGTGTTGTGCGTAGGCCGGACAATGTGCGTAGGGTGAGACCACATATCAACCCTCAACGTAGACCGCTCTCTGGGCTCAAAGTGCGTGATATTTTCACTAATTACTTTATCTCACCTGAGGGGGAAACTTCTTGGCAAGAGCATGCTGTGTCTATGTTATAATTTTTGGTGTTATGTGTGTCTAAATATATATATTTATACCCCATCTGATTCTATTGCTGTTTCATTGCATTGCTAAGCGTATGTTAGTATGCTGACACTGTTTTTGATAAATCACACAGATATGTAAACTGTAGTAGATAAATTTTTACTTTTGCCTTTTTTTGTTTGTTTTTTTAAAGGCAAACATATTATTGCCATATGAAAACTGTGGCAATGGACCAAATTGCCCTTTTTGCATAAGAAAACACAAAATAACATTATGCAATAACAACATTGCTACATTAGAAAATTTCAATCCAAAGGAAAAAAGAGGTGGTCTGCAGCACCAAAATTATTGATAAAAGATAACACTCACATTTCTTCTGAATGTTTTCCAATCATATTAATAATCCACCATGACAGGCAAGGCTACCTTACGCCTTTCAGACAGATATTACATGTCTGTACAAAAGAGAATATTTCACCGCGCTATTCTGTAAAGTCAAAGGATGAAAATACACTACTCACTTGCTAATGACTAGAAAAGGCGTGCTGGCCTTAGTGAAGTAGTAATTTTTTTTGACAGCTATCTATAGTCACAAATCAAGGCGACCAGCCTTAAGAACATCACGCTCTCTCTATGTCTTAACAAGTGAGTAGTGTATTTTCATCCTTTCACTTGACCAGTATAGCATGGTTAAATATTCTCTTTTGTACAGACATGTAATATCTGTCTGAAAGGCGTAAGGTAGCCTTGCCTGTCATGGTGAATTATTAATATGATTGGAAAACATTCTGAAAAAATGTGAGTTTTCACTTTTTTCACAAAGTTTGGTGATGGAGACCACCTGTTTTTTTTCCTTTGGATTGGTACTTGTATCACCAGTGAAACCGCACTGGACATCTCCTGGCATCAGACTGATTGTGGACACAGAATTATAAATTCTCATACGTTGGGGAAGGAGAAGGCGGAAGAGCAGCCTGTGGTTGCAGCTGTCTACTCTGCCCAACATCACCCTGTGTGGGGCCATACTGTTGCCCATGATGTGGGTAGTGTCCTGCCTCCTGTGATTGTTGGTGGTACTGGCCAGAGTAATAATGAGGAGGGGCATCTTGTTGGCTGTGGTAGGCACGTGTCTCATACCCACCAAGATAGCCATATCGTCCCCAACCAGGTTGAGACCAGCCTCCAACACTGGGTGGGAACAAGTGGCCATATTGGTGTGGTTGGCTAGAGGCAGATATTTGTGGCTGCTGTATTCAAGGTTGGGTAGTGGGAGGAAGGGGGTGAGGTGTAGGCCCACGTATTTGAGGATCCTCAGATCCTGCTTGAGCATGCATTTGTGGGGGGTGCCTAAGGCGCATGAGATTTCTTGGGGAAAGCTGCCACCTCTCAATATATTCAAATAATTCATACGGGGTATTGGGGTATGTGCACACATCAAGCAGGAGCTGAAAACATCCTCGAATACGGAGCCTGACCTTACGGGAAAGGGCACGGAGATAAAAGGCCAGGCTGCGTGAGTATGCCTCCTCCCCATCATCACTATTTACTCTGGATAAATAATTTAGGACCCCGGTGTCCACATTAGTGCGGGTATCAGTGGCAGGGATTTGCCGCCTTCGGCTTCTTCCTCGCCGGGATGTGGCAGCAGGCTGTGGGGAGCCCCGGATGTGGCCAGTTGGGCTGCTGCTGATGTTGCCCTGCTCCTCTGCTCTTGCTGATGCTGCAGCAGCACCAGATGGTCCTGGTGGTGGGCTTTGGGGCGCAGACAATGGCAATTCCTGACTAGAATCTTCAGCCATGCTCCTAGTAGGTGGAGAAAATGGGCCAGACACCTCTTCCCCTGCAGACACAGGATCGATGATGGGGTCGGTTTCGGAGCCAGTTCCTCTGTCCGTAAGGTTGGAGTGAGTTCTGTTATGAAATAGAACAGAGCCAAAAATAACTAAATATTTTTGGCCCTGCAAAGTATCTGTGTAATGTGGTGTGAGGTATCTACTTACGGTCTGAGATCCTGAATTGGGGCGAGGAAGGAGAGGTGGTCATAGTATATGTACTTTCTCTTGACGTAGCCCGCATCCCCACTCCTGGACCGCTGCTGACGTTCCCAGCGGTATTGGTCCCGGATGCTTCGCCAGCGTCTCATCACATCTTCCACTGCAATGTGACAGGAAATATTGTCAAATTCACATATTTGATAGGTCACATTTGCTACCAGTAGTCTAGGCATGCGGCCTTCCGGGGTGTGCTTTCTACCCTTGGTGGCATATCTAATTGGGGCATACAGGCCAGATACACAGGGTCACATTAGTTGATGTATCAAGTAACTAAACTTAATAACTTGTTTGGCTAGGAGGATGAGGAGCTTGTGGCCTGGCCCAAATGATGGCAGTGTCAAACCACGTGTCACATCAAAATCTAACGGCCTCATGAGGAAAAAAAGTACAAGCACAGGAAGGGGGGTGCTGATTCTATATTCATTTTTTGTTGTGCGGAAATTTTACTAATTTTTTGGCTTGTACTTACTCAGTTTCTGCTGCTCATCACGTGGCTGATCACCAAAGTCATGGAACATATGCCTACATATGCGCCTCCATGACGCCTCCTTTCTTGCCCGGTTGGCATAATGGGCATCACGTTGGTCCCATTATTCGGGACATTCCTGCACCAGGACAATTAGCATTTCCACATTCAGATAAAATGTCGCCATGACGCTGCTGTACTCCGTGGAGGCTGACTTCCTGGATGTCTGGAGCACTATTTGAGGTGATTTGCATGTATCTGCTTCCTGAAGATGGATTGGGCCATTTCCTGGCAGCAGCCAAAAGACCCGCGTATTTCACGCAGGTCACACGTGTGGTCCTTGTGTAACCCATATTTTTTGCGCACCCATAGACTTGCATTGGCGTACTACGACCGTAGTACACTGACAATAGCAGCATGCTGCGATTGCCACGGACAGTAGAATACGGATAAGAAATATACGGCTGGTCCGAGGTACCCCATTGAGAATCATTTGTCCATGTCTAATGCGTGCTTTTAACGCCTCTCACTCGTCCGTATTCCTCTCTAGTGTGACCCCGGCCTAACTTGTGTGATACTGTCTGCTGAGCCGTGTATCTAATCCTATCCCGTGTGATACTGCTCTCCTGAAATACTCTGTGCTGCTGTCACCCTGCTGGTTTTATGTGTGATCTACATGGTGGTATTGTGTGTGAACTATATGGCGGCATTATGTGAGAAGTATATGGTGGTATTATGTGAGAACACTATGGCAGTATTATATGCTAAAAGGGGACCCATTCTAGGGTGGTTCTCGAAGAGCACCTGCACACGGATCAGGGGTAATAGTTAGGTGCAGTCAGGGGAGGGCTGGTGAGGCAGCTGAAGAGAGGGGTCTCATTTTTAGGCTAAGTGCACACGTAGCAGAAAATTTCTGCTGGAAAACCTGACTCCCTTCCCAGAAACCGCGCATTTATTTCTGCGCGTTTTCGGCGCGGTTTTTACGCAGAAAACGCGCAGTATTTATGCGTTTTTTTCCGCGCGTTTTCAAAACGCATAGAAATAGCCAGAAACGCGGAAAAATACGCGAAATAAGCATGCTGCACTTTTCACCGCAATGCGTTTTTTCGTGGTAAAAAACGCATCAGTAAGCACAAAAAGTGCAAAATGCATAGAAATGAATGGGAAGCTTATTTTTAGCAGTTTTATAGGAAAAAACTCTAACAATACCGCTAAAAAAACGCTGTGTGTGAACACAGCCTTATCATTACTGTATGGCTACGTTTCCCCCAGCCTCCTTCCCAGCATCACCCCGGACTGCGCCTGTCGCCTCGCTTTCACATATCTCCAGGACAGGATCTGAGGAGGGGAATGGGGTCTTTGAATGCAAAGTCTTGATCAGAACAGGCCATCAATCAGCAGAAATGTTTCCTGGATTTCTGTGGTGCTGTCACCCTGCTCCTCCCCCATATATCTTCCTCTGTGCCCCCCACAGACCAGCACACTGCTCTCCTGAAATACTCTGTGCTGCTGTCACCCTGCTCCCAGAATCCTTGCTGCCTGCCATCCTCAGTGACTGAAGACCCCATTCCTCTCCTCAGATCCTGTCCTGGCGATGTGTGAAAGTTAGGCGACAGGGGCCTGACATATGGTGGAAGGAGCAGGGTGACAGCAGCACAGAGTATTTCAGGAGAGCAGTGTGCGGGTCTATGGAGGTTCACAGAGGGAGATATATGGTGGAAGGAGCAGGGTGACAGCAGCACAGAGTATTTCAGGAGAGCAGTGTGCGGGTCTATGGAGGTTCACAGAAGGAGATATATGGTGGAAGGAGCAGGGTGACAGCAGCACAGAGTATTTCAGGAGAGCAGTGTGCTGGTCTATTGGGGGCACCCTGTTTGGTGCCAGGGATTGTACATAGAGCGCTGTGTTTTATACACATGGATGGACCATCTGCTTGTCTGCCCCACAGAAATCCAGGAAACATTTCTGCTGATTGGTGACCTGTTCTGATCCAGACTTTACATGCAAAGACAGTCAGTAACTTTGCAGACCCCATCAAAATGGCTGCTCACTGTGTTCCTAAAAGTCATCCTCTCTTCTCCCTTAGCAAACACCCAGAAGGGGAGGAGAGGAGTGACACCACACCCATGTCTGCAGATTCCGCCCATCATTACTGCAGGGCAATAATGTAAGCTAGTTGTACACTAGGTTTTTGTGCCAAATTTCAGTAGCTGCTCCCCCTAGTGTTAACAAGTGGAAATGCCAAACTTTTTAGAATTATTTTTCATATTTTACAAAACTAAAAACAAATGATAATATTTTTTAACAAAATGTAAACATTAATTCTTTAAATTTTTTCAATTGCTGAAAAACATTTTTTTGGATGGCACCTTCCCTTTAAGTTCATAAGAAGTTAGCAGCACTGCTGAGAAGCTTTCGTTACCTTCGTTGTATATCCTTTCACGGTCTTATATTTTGTGCAGAAGCAGAAATCTCAAGCTACAAAAGCAGTAGTAGTAGTGAAATAAATTATTCAGCACCATATCAAATATTAAATATATGCCTGACGCAATAAACTGCAGATATTGAGAGGTAGTCTGTACAGTAAATAAAAAAATCTACATTTGAATCCATTAGACATTTCATTGACAGACTATTAAAGTCAAACATTACATAAAAAATAAATTATAGCATAAAGTAAAACAAGCCAAAGTATTTATTACTCCAAAAATGTATTTTTTGATATGTATGACAACTGATTGTAAAATGACATAATGACAACTCATCTGGCACAATTTCAGTACAGTAATATTTACGGCAATCCTTACATATATTTCTTTTCTTGAATTTGTTTAGTTCAATATTTAAAGGGGTAGTCTCCAGTTATTAATATGCTATTATTCACTAGACAGCATGAAAATAAGCAACGTTGCAATTAATTTGCTTTTTTATCTTTCATTCTCTGACTGTGAGAGCTTTTATCTTACATAGGTTTCAGCTTGTATCAAAGGATATCAACTATTAGTGCCCTGCTGAGTGTGCTCAGTAATTGCAGTCCAGAGGAGGCGTTAACTCCTAAAATCCCAGCAACCTCCCTGCAGACTATTTGTTATGGACGGCGGAACGCACTAAATAAAAATAAATGATAAAGTGCGTTCGCCGCTCGGGGTCCACCATGCAGTAGGTGTGAACACTGCTGCTAAGTAGTGACAGATGAGCAATATGGCGGAAATGCGCACGCGGGTTGAACGTCACCCAAGTGTGGTAAGCAATCTGTTTGCTCACAGAGATGTCAGCAGAGGTAAACAAAAAAGGCTGAGCCTGTTAGTGTCACAGGTCTCAGGTAAATGCACACACGGTATCCGGTCACAGGAGCAGACCCCAAGACAGAGGAGCTGCATCTGTCTAGACCTACCGTGCGTGCGGCGTCGCTACTGCGGACGCCAAAGAGGGCTGCAGCGCGGCGTAAGACACTGCCGCTAGTCGGCAAACTATGGAAGCAGGCGCAATGTCGGGCGCTAGCATTGTGGATGATGCTGTAGTGGCTTGAGGCTTGCCAAGTGCTGGCGCTGACTCTAATCTAAGTCCCTGTACACATTCATAATATCAGAGGGAGGGGATCTTTATGAGTCATTCGCAGGTTCATACATCCATCATCATTCACACAGTAGCAACTAGAGACTATACTAGCGCATGGCCGAATGGTCATGCGCGCTTTTTATAGCCGGGACCTTCTGGAAGCTTCCAGATCTCTGAGATGGACCAATGAGATCTGGAGCAGGACCTAGGCACATGACTCCCAATCTCCAATGGGAGATCGTCTCATGAGCATGCCCAGTAGGAGAACAGAGGGACTTAGTCTCTGGAGCGATCTGCTGCAAAGTAATATCCTCTGCGGTAGATAGACAGCAGGAGACCGCAGAATGTGAGGCTCTGGATTCCTGCAGAGAAGATGCAGAGACCTGATGCCTAACATTACCCCCTCCTAGGGCCCCCTCCCTTCTGGAGTCTTCCAATCCACCACCTTGTGCCCATCAGAGGCATAGGCCTCAGACTCGTCCGAAAGCAAGTCTGATGTCCCGGCAGGTGACACAGAAAACTGGGACACATGGAAGGTATCAGAGGCGGCAAGATCACCAGGTTTAAGAAGGAATATGTGGGAGAAAACGGGAGTGGAAAAATTACCAGGAGCAGAAGTTGAAGTGGAACGCTGCAGTGTGTCGGCGGGCATCATCACTTTCTGTTTATGGAAGGTATTCTGAGCACAAGAGGCATATGCCCGAATATACTTTTGTGTCCCGAGCCCTGTGCGGCCACCAATAAGACCCTGCCAGGAGTTTTTTGGTCTGCATGTAGCCACAGTGACCACCCGCCCTGGATGCGTGTGCCCACGTGAGAACCTTCGGCCGAAGGCGAGGGGGGACAAAGGTTTTGCCCGGCGGCACCGAGTTTGGCCATTGCGGGGCCCCATTATCCTGGGGAACAGAATGCTGACATTGGTAACCACGAGTGGAGTTTAGTGCCGGATGCGCCTCAAGACTGGCGCGACACCTCCATGGGCTCTGGGAATGAACACTCTGGCTCGGGTAATTCCGGAGGTTCAAAAGGGTTGGGAGCCGAAGTAACCTTCTGTCTGGTTTGAGCATGCTCCAGCCCGCGCTCCGAAAAACAGAGATCAATGCGGGTGGCAATGGCAATCAGCTCCTCCAGACTTACAAGCACCTCTCTAGTAGACAGAGCATCCTTAACATGCTCCGCTAAACCTCTCCAAAACACAGGGATGAGGGCTTTATCAGACCACTCCAGCTCGGAAGCCAGTGTCCGAAAACGAACGGAGTACTGGCTGACCGAGAGAGATCCCTGAGTTAATGCAAGTAGCTGAAGAGAGTTATTGTGCGTGACCAGTGGTCCCAGGAAGACCTGCTTGATAGATGTTAAGAACTGAGCATCGGTCTGAACCTCTTGGTCACCACACTCCCATAGTGGCTAAGCCCACTCCAACGCCCTGCCCAACAGAAGGGAAACAATAAACCCCACCTTAGCCCATTCCATAGGGAATCGCGCAGCCAGTAACTCCAGCAGGATAGAGCACTGGCTGACGAAACCCCTACAGGAGGCACCATCGCCAGAAAATTTATCTGGCAACGGGAGGCGGGAAACTGTCGGTGCAGGGGAGGACGTGGACATACGTGAAACCGCTTCTGCGATTGCCTGTACAGCAGCCTCAGTAGACTTCGCAGCTGAGATAGCAGTCTCAAGAGTAGCCAACCGGCCCTCTAGCTGCCGAGTGTACTATTGGAGTTGCTGCTGATCTGCCATTACTAGCAATACCCTGATGCTAGAATAATGTTAGGAACGGCAGAACACACTAAATAAGAATAAATGATAAAGTGCGTTCGCCGCTTGGGGTCCACCGTGCAGTAGGTGTGAACATTGCTGCTAAGTAGTGACAGATGAGCAATATGGCGGAAATGCGCACGCGAGTTGAACATCACCCAAGTGCAGTAAGCAATCTGCTTGCTCACAGAGATGTCAGCAGAGGTAAACACAAAAGGCTGAGCCTGTTAGTGTCACAGGTCTCAGGTAAATGCACACACGGTATCTGGTCACAGGAGCAGACCCCAAGACAGAGGATCTGTGACCATCTAGACCTACCGTGCGTGCAGCGTTGCTACTGCGGACACCAAAGAGGGCTGCAGCGCGGCGTAGGGCACTGCCGCTAGTCGTCAAAGCATAGAAGCAGGCGCAATGTCAGACGCTAGCATTGTGGATGATGCTGTAGTGGCTTGAGGCTTGCCACGTGCTGGTGCTGACTCTAATCTAAGTCCCTGTACACATTCATAATATCAGAGGGAGGGGATCTTAATGAGTCATTCGCAGGTTCATACATCCATCATCATTCACACAGTAGCAACTAGAGACTATACTAGCGCAAGGCCGAACAGTCATGCACGCTTTTTATAGCAGGGACCTTCCGGAAGCTTCCAGACCTCCGAGATGGACCAGTGAGATCTGGAGCTGTTACGGTGTTGAGAAAAAATAAAGAAGCACCTGAAAGTGGATCCTCTGGGTCACGACTCCAGAGCCCCCGAAGGCGAGTGCCCAGGTGAGGACCACCCCCTATACAGGGAGTGTTAGGGACAGGCCTCCAGGGGATAGAGCCGCAACTGCTAGAACCAAAGGGACAACTGAGGGAATAGGAAGCAGGCACAGACGTGGACGACAGGCAGGCCACTGGGCACGGCAGGGACCAGTGGGGTACAGGACCGGAGAGCCGGAGGAGCACAGGACCGGAGGCTGTAACGGTAGAGAAGCACAAGATGTAGCACTGCAGATAACCGAGACGGAGAGGGGGAAAGCAGGAGGCAGGACAGAGGAGGGAAAGCCCTAGGGAGACTGGGAGGGCAGAGTACAGGAGAGACAGACCGAGAACCAACAGGCAGAGAGACAGGCAGAACCAAGGCGCTAGAAAGCACGGACAGAGGAAGAGAAAGGCCTGAGGATGCAGAGAGCACTGCAGCAGACAGCGTCACCGCATAAGACAATCAGACGTCTTACCTAAGCTGGCGCCGGGCATAAGTAGCGGTGGGCGCCACCATGTTGGGGGTGGGGCCAATGCGTCACCTTACCCAGGAGGCCGCGCTCTGTGTGCTCGTGCCCGACGCCAAGGGAGCCGGAGGCCGGGCGCGGGGAGGCACCGAGAAGCAGGAGCGCGCCGGGCAGAGCACGCAGAGAGGTAAGTAGGAGGAGCAGGGGCCTGCGCCATGACAGTACCCCCCTCTTTACGCCCCCTCCTCCTAATGTTGGAGAGGAACTGTCTCATAATGCGGGGAGCGTCAATATTCTCCTGGGGTTCCCATGATCTCTCCTCGGGACCAAAGCCCTTCCAATCAACCAAAAACAGAGTTTTCCCTCTAACAGTCTTTCTAGCCAAAATATCCCGCACCTCAAACGTGTTATCCGTGGTACATGGTTGGGAGGTTTGAGAAGGTGCAGAATGAAAGTGGTTAAACACGGCTGGTTTAAGGAGAGATACATGGAAGGTGTTGGGAATCTTTAGTGAGGCGGGTAATTTTAACTTGTAGGCCACGTTGTTGATCCGGCTTTTGACCTCAAAGGGACCAATGTAACGTGGACCTAACTTGTAAGAGGGAATTTTCAACCTGATATATCGAGAAGCTAGCCAAACCTTATCCCCAGGGCGATACGGGGAAACGTCTAGCCGTCTCCTGTCGGCAGACCATTTCATTCTGAGGCTGGCACTCTCAAGGGCCCTTTTGGTCTCCCTCCAGATCTGAGAGAAGTCTATGGACAAGGAATCCGCTGCCGGCACACCGAGGTGGGGGACACAGGAAGAGGAATGTCGGGGTGTTGACCAAAAACCACAAAGAAAGGAGATTTGGAAGAGGCTTCACTTGGATGGTTGTTGTAGGCGAATTCTGCCCAAGGAAGGAGAGAGACCCAGTCGTCGTGATGAGCATTGGAAAAGTGCCGATGGTAAGATGTTAAGACTTGGTTGACTCGCTCGACTTGACCATTTGACTGAGGGTGATAGGCTGAGGAGAAATCCAATGTTATCTTCAGTAATCCGCAGAGAGCTCGCCAAAAACGGGAGGTAAATTGGACTCCTCGATCCGAGACAATATGTTGAGGAAAGCCATGAAGGCGAAAAATGTGCCGCAAAAAGATCTTCACCAATTCGGGAGCGGTAGGCAGACCAGGCAGAGCGATGAAGTGGGCCATTTTGGAAAATTGATCCAAGACCACCAAAATCACAGTACATCGAGATGAAGGAGGCAAGTCAGTGACAAAATCCATGGCAATATGAGTCCATGGGCTTGCAGGTACTGGTAACAGATGCAGGAGTCCCACGGGAGCATGCCGGGGAACCTTGTTCCGGGCGCAAGAAGGACAGGAGACAATAAAGTTTTGAACATCCTTGCGAAGCGAAGGCCACCAGTAATGGCGGGAGACAAGCGAGAGGGTCTTATTAATTCTGGCATGTCCATAGAATCTAGAAGAGTGACTCCAGCGTAAGACTTTTAATCGATCTCCACTCCGAACAAAGGTCTTACCAGATCGTGGGGAGACCAGGCTTACAGGGGCTACAGTAAGCATCTTGGCAGGGTCAATGAGATGGTTTGGACCCTTCTCCTCGTCAACAGACAGGAAGGACAGTGAAAGAGCATCCACCTTGATGTTCTTCTCCCCAGGTCGGAAGTGGAGCTCAAAGTCAAATCTCTCGAAAAACAGTGACCATCTGGCCTGTCGAGGGTTGAGCCTCTGGGCAGACTGAAGATAGGCCAGATTCTTGTGATCCGTAAAAATGATGAATGGGTGGAGAGCACCCTCGAGAAGATGGCGCCATTCCTCAAGAGCCATCTTTATGGCCAAGAGTTCTCTATCTCCAACGGCATAGTTTCTTTCGGGAGTGGAGAAAGCCTATGAAAAGAATCCACAAGTAAGAGTGCGGCCCGAGGAGGATTTCTGCAGTAGAACTGCTCCAGCTCCCACCGAGGATGCGACCACCTCGAGGATGAATGGCCTGCTGGCATCCGGGGGATGAAGTACTGGAGACTTAGCGAATTCTTGCTTCAGGGTCGCGAAGGCTACTTCAGCCTCAGAGGGCCAATGATTGGAATCTGCCCCTTTGCGGACAAGAGCCGAGATGGGTTTAGTCAAAGAAGAAAAATGAGGGATAAATTGCCTATAATAATTGGCAAAACCCCAAAACCGTTGAATCGCCTTGACTCCGGAGGGACGCGGCCAATTGAGAACTGCTGAGACTTTCTCAGGGTCCATCTCGAGACCCGAGTTCGAAACAATAAAACCAAGAAAAGGCAATGAAGTTTGCTCAAAGAGGCATTTCTCCAACTTGGCAAATAGATGGTTTTCTCTGAGACGTAGAAGGACTTGGCGGACGTCTCGGCGATGTGTGGCCAGATCGGGTGAGAAGACTAAGATGTCGTCTAGGTAGACCACGACACAGGAGTAAAGGAGATCTCGAAAGACATCATTAACGAGTTCTTGGAATACTGCCGGTGCATTGGCATTGCAAAGCCCAAAGGGCATAACCAGATACTCATAGTGTCCATCGCGCGTGTTAAACGCCGTCTTCCACTCGTCCCCGGAGCGTATGCGAACCAGGTTATAGGCCCCTCGAAGATCAAGCTTGGTGAATACACGCGCCCCTTTCAAGCGATCAAAAAGTTCAGAGATGAGTGGTAGTGGATATTTATTCTTCACCGTGATACGGTTTAAGCCACGATAGTCGATGCACGGGCGCAGGGACACATCTTTCTTTTTCATGAAAAAGAAGCCTGCTCCTGCAGGAGACGAAGGTTTCTGAATGAAGCCCCTGGCCAAGTTTACCTTAATGTACTCAGACATGGCTTGAGTCTCTGCCGGAGAGAGTGGATAAATCCTACCACGGGGCAGAATGGTTCCAGGAACAAGCTCGATGGGGCAGTCGTAGGGACGGTGTGGAGGAAGAGTCTCAGCGTCTTTTTTGTCAAAAACATCCAAAAAATCATGGTACACCGATGGCAATCCACGGGGGACAAGGGAAGGACGGGGGTCACCTACGGGACGTACCGACAGCAGACACCGAGCCCGACAAGACTCCCCCCAGCGCAAGACGTTGCCATTATGTCAATCTAAGGTGGGTTCGTGGAGCCGCAGCCAAGGAAGCCCAAGCAGGATAGGGTGAGAAATGCCTGCTAAGACGTAAAACGTAATCTTTTCCTAGTGCAGCGCCCCTACTTGCAATTCTACTTCATGAGTAACTAGAGTAACTGTTTCTAGCAGGGGTCGACCATCTACAGAGGCGAGAACTTGCGGTTTTTGCAAAGCCCTCACGGGAACAGAAAGCTTATTAACCTCGTCTAGCCTAATAAAATTCCCGGCGGCACCCGAGTCCAGATAGGCCACCAGGGAAGCCCGCTTCCCACCAACATGTAAGAGGACAGACAAAGTGAGGGAGAGAGAGGTATCCTATACACCTAGGGAGGCCTCTCTTACCTGGCCTAGGCGAAGTTTTCCGGACGTTCCGGACAGGTTCGGATGAGATGGGAGCCGCTACCGCAGTAGAAACATTGACCTTGGAGGCTCCTCTCCCTGCGACGCTGGTCAGAGAGCTTTAGGTGATCCACCTGCATAGGTTCGGTTGCCGGAGGTGCAGGGAGACTCCTAGGTCGAGGACTGGGTGGTCTGCGGACAGAAGAAAATGGACGAGAGGCCCTTCTCTCCCTAGCACGCTCTTGAAAGCGGAGGTCAATTCGCGTACCTAACGAGATCAAGTCTTCGAGAGCCGTTGGGGTGTCACGACCAGCAAGCTCATCCTTTATACGACTAGAGAGACCTCGCCAGAAGGCGCCCACCAAGGCCTCATTATTCCAACCTAACTCTGAAGAGAGAGTCCTGAACTGGATAGCATACTGGCCCACCGTTAAAGAACCCTGACATAGCCTCAGTGGTGGAAGCTAAACGGCCCAGTTCGTCGAAAACTCGACGAAACGTATCCAAAAAAACAGAAAGCTGAGTAACTACTGGGTCATCATGTTCCCAGAGTGGATTGACCCAAGCCAAGGAGTCCCCCTCAAGATGAGAGATGATGAAGGCCACTTTGGCTCGGTCAGTGGGATACTGCTGGGGCAGCAGTTCAAAATGGAGACGGCACTGATTTAAAAAACCTTGACATAACTTGGCGTCTCCGCTATATCGGGGTGGTTTGGCCAACCACGGAGGAGGATGGGAACTAGCGGCTGGGGGGGCAGATGCGGCCGAGTGCAGAGCGAGCAACCAACCGTCCACCGAGGCCATGTAGCTGAGGATATGCGACTGGGTGTCTCGCTGCTGTGCCAATTCCTGTTGCAAGCCAGCCAACTGGGCGGCATTTCCAGGGTCAGAGTACTGGAGAGCGGACAGGCGTGAGTCCATAGTTTTCATGAAGGACATCATGCGCGTCTGATTCTCCCGAAGGAAAACTAACTCCTTCTGTGTGGCCGAGGCTCCAGCGGGGTCCATGGCCTGATTGTGCTGTTACGGTGTTGAGAAAAAATAAAGAAGCACCTGAAAGTGGACCCTCTGGGTCACGACTCCAGAGCCCCCGAAGGCGAGTGCCCAGGTGAGGACCACCCCCTTACAGGGAGTGTTAGGGACAGGCCTCCAGGGGATAGAGCCGCAACTGCCGGAACCAAAGGGAAAACTGAGGCAAAAGGAAGCAGGCACAGACGTGGACGACAGGCAGGCCACTGGGCACAGCAGGGACCAGTGGGGTACAGGACCGGAGAGCCAGAGGAGCACAGGATTGGAGGTTGTAACGGTAGAGAAGCACAAGATGTAGCACTGCAGATAACCGAGACAGAGAGGGGGAAAGCAGGAGGCAGGACAGAGGAGGGAAAGCCCTAGGGAGACTGGGAGGGCAGAGTACAGGAGAGACAGACCGAGGACCAACAGGCAGAGAGACAGGCAGAAACGAGGCGCTAGCAAGCACGGACAGAGGACGAGAAAGGCCTGAGGATGCAGAGAGAACTGCAGCAGACAGCGTCACTGCATAAGACAATCAGGCGTCTTACCTAAGCTGGCGCCGGGCATAAGTAGCGGTGGGCGCCGCCATGTTGGGGGTGGGGCCAGCGCGTCACCTTACCCAGGAGACCGCGCGCTGTGTGCTCGTGCCCGACCCCGAGGGAGCCGGAGGCCGTGCGCGGGGAGGCGCCGAGAAGCAGGAGCGCACTGGGCAGAGCACGAAGAGAGGTAAGTAGGAGGAGCAGGGGCCTGCGCCATGACAGGAGCAGGACCTGGGCACACGACTCCCGATCTCCAATGGGAGATCGTCTCGTGAGCATGCCCAGTAGAAGAACAGAGGGACTTAGTCACTGGAGCGATCTGCTGCAAAGTAATCTCCTCTGTGGTAGATAGACAGCAGGAGACCGCAGAATGTGAGGCTCTGGATTCCTGCAGAGCAGATGCAGAAACCTGATGCCTAACACCATTGATTTCTATACATCTTTTTGCTGCTCACATCCCTCCACTCTCTCACAAGTCCTAATTAGCTGCTCTTATCAGTTCTACATAACCACAATACCAGGCCCCCCATTTGTTCTCACTAGAGTTGAGCGAAACGGGTCGAAAAATTTCAAAAGTCGCCGACTTTTGGCAAAGTCGGGTTTCATGAAGCGAAACCCGACCCTAGGATGAGGTCGGCCAAGAGGTCGGCGACTTACGCGCCAAAGTCGCGTTTCAAAAGTTTGTTTTGCGCTCTTTTTCAGCCAATCAGGATCCACGGACACTGTGGGCAACGTGATGACATAGGCAGGGGTCACCACCATCTTTCAGAAGGGCATGCAAGTGATTGGCTTGCTTTGGTGGGCGTCACAGGGGGTTTAAAAGGGCGTGCACGCCGACCGCCATCTTACTTCTGCTGATATCAGTATAGAAAGAGGTTGCTGCTGATTCTGTAGGGAGAGCGTTAGGCAGGGAAGAAGAAAAAAAAACTGCTTCTGCTGCTAGCGATTTGGCCTGCACAACACACCAGTCACTGTGTGTGCAGTGCAAGGGGAGGCTATATAGTGGTGTATCAGTGGTGTTGGTTGTTGGGCTGCCTTCTAAGGCTTCCTGACATTCCTGCATTGCTATTTACCCACTGCTCCGCAAACTGCTTTTTTAAAAGCAATCCCAATTTTTTTTTTTGTCCTGCTGAGAAGAAAAAAAAACTGCTTCTGCTGCTAGCAATTTGGCCTGCACAACACACCAGTCACTGTGTGTGCAGTGCAAGGGGAGGCTATATTGTGGTGTATCAGTGGTGTTGGTTGTTGGGCTGCCTTTTAAGGCTTCCTGACAGGCTGGCATTGCTGTTTACCCACTGCTCTGCAAACTGCTTTTTTAAAAGAAATCCAATCTCGCTTATCCTCTAGTCACTTTTGTCACAGCTGTGCCATCGAGCCTGTGACATAGCGCTCAGATATCAGTGGGCCTCACACAATCCAAAAGTGTCCAGTGTCCAAAAGTGTGTGCAGAGATTCAAAATCTCCCTTATCCTCTAGTCACTTTGATCACAGCTGTGCCATCGAGCCTGTCACATAGCGCTCAGATATTCATTGGGCCTCACACAATCCAAAAGTGTCCAGTGTCCAAAAGTGTGTGCAGAGATTCAAAATCTCCCTTATCCTCTAGTCACTTTGGTCACAGCTGTGCCATCGAGCCTGTCACATAGCGCTCAGATATTCATTGGGCCTCACACAATCCAAAAGTGTCCAGTGTCCAAAAGTGTGTGCAGAGATTCAAAATCTCCCTTATCCTCTAGTCACTTTGGTCACAGCTGTGCCATCGAGCCTGTCACATAGCGCTCAGATATTCATTGGGCCTCACACAATCCAAAAGTGTCCAGTGTCCAAAAGTGTGTGCAGAGATTCAAAATCTCCCTTATCCTCTAGTCACTTTGGTCACAGCTGTGCCATCGAGCCTGTCACATAGCGCTCAGATATTCATTGGGCCTCACACAATCCAAAAGTGTCCAGTGTCCAAAAGTGTGTGCAGAGATTCAAAATCTCCCTTATCCTCTAGTCACTTTGGTCACAGCTGTGCCATCGAGCCTGTCACATAGCGCTCAGATATTCATTGGGCCTCACACAATCCAAAAGTGTCCATTGTCCAAAAGTGTGTGCAGAGATTCAAAATCTCCCTTATCCTCTAGTCACTTTGGTCACAGCTGTGCCATCGAGCCTGTCACATAGCGCTCAGATATTCATTGGGCCTCACACAATCCAAAAGTGTCCAGTGTCCAAAAGTGTGTGCAGAGATTCAAAATCTCCCTTATCCTCTAGTCACTTTGGTCACAGCTGTGCCATCGAGCCTGTCACATAGCGCTCAGATATTCATTGGGCCTCACACAATCCAAAAGTGTCCAGTGTCCAAAAGTGTGTGCAGAGATTCAAAATCTCCCTTATCCTCTAGTCACTTTGGTCACAGCTGTGCCATCGAGCCTGTCACATAGCGCTCAGATATTCATTGGGCCTCACACAATCCAAAAGTGTCCAGTGTCCAAAAGTGTGTGCAGAGATTCAAAATCTCCCTTATCCTCTAGTCACTTTGGTCACAGCTGTGCCATCGAGCCTGTCACATAGCGCTCAGATATTCATTGGGCCTCACACAATCCAAAAGTGTCCAGTGTCCAAAAGTGTGTGCAGAGATTCAAAATCTCCCTTATCCTCTAGTCACTTTGGTCACAGCTGTGCCATCGAGCCTGTCACATAGCGCTCAGATATTCATTGGGCCTCACACAATCCAAAAGTGTCCAGTGTCCAAAAGTGTGTGCAGAGATTCAAAATCTCCCTTATCCTCTAGTCACTTTGGTCACAGCTGTGCCATCGAGCCTGTCACATAGCGCTCAGATATTCATTGGGCCTCACACAATCCAAAAGTGTCCAGTGTCCAAAAGTGTGTGCAGAGATTCAAATTCTCCCTTATCCTCTAGTCACTTTGGTCACAGCTGTGCCATCGAGCCTGTCACATAGCGATCAGATATTCATTGGGCCTCACACAATCCAAAAGTGTCCAGTGTCCAAAAGTGTGTGCAGAGATTCAAAATCTCCCTTATCCTCTAGTCACTTTGGTCACAGCTGTGCCATCGAGCCTGTCACATAGCGCTCAGATATTCATTGGGCCTCACACAATCCAAAAGTGTGCAGTGTCCAAAAGTGTGTGCAGAGATTCAAAATCTCCCTTATCCTCTAGTCACTTTGGTCACAGCTGTGCCATCGAGCCTGTCACATAGCGCTCAGATATTCATTGGGCCTCACACAATCCAAAAGTGTCCAGTGTCCAAAAGTGTGTGCAGAGATTCAAAATCTCCCTTATCCTCTAGTCACTTTGGTCACAGCTGTGCCATCGAGCCTGTCACATAGCGCTCAGATATTCATTGGGCCTCACACAATCCAAAAGTGTCCATTGTCCAAAAGTGTGTGCAGAGATTCAAAATCTCCCTTATCCTCTAGTCACTTTGGTCACAGCTGTGCCATCGAGCCTGTCACATAGCGCTCAGATATTCATTGGGCCTCACACAATCCAAAAGTGTCCAGTGTCCAAAAGTGTGTGCAGAGATTCAAAATCTCCCTTATCCTCTAGTCACTTTGGTCACAGCTGTGCCATCGAGCCTGTCACATAGCGCTCAGATATTCATTGGGCCTCACACAATCCAAAAGTGTCCAGTGTCCAAAAGTGTGTGCAGAGATTCAAAATCTCCCTTATCCTCTAGTCACTTTGGTCACAGCTGTGCCATCGAGCCTGTCACATAGCGCTCAGATATTCATTGGGCCTCACACAATCCAAAAGTGTCCAGTGTCCAAAAGTGTGTGCAGAGATTCAAAATCTCCCTTATCCTCTAGTCACTTTGGTCACAGCTGTGCCATCGAGCCTGTCACATAGCGCTCAGATATTCATTGGGCCTCACACAATCCAAAAGTGTCCAGTGTCCAAAAGTGTGTGCAGAGATTCAAAATCTCCCTTATCCTCTAGTCACTTTGGTCACAGCTGTGCCATCGAGCCTGTCACATAGCGCTCAGATATTCATTGGGCCTCACACAATCCAAAAGTGTCCAGTGTCCAAAAGTGTGTGCAGAGATTCAAAATCTCCCTTATCCTCTAGTCACTTTGGTCACAGCTGTGCCATCGAGCCTGTCACATAGCGCTCAGATATTCATTGGGCCTCACACAATCCAAAAGTGTCCAGTGTCCAAAAGTGTGTGCAGAGATTCAAAATCTCCCTTATCCTCTAGTCACTTTGGTCACAGCTGTGCCATCGAGCCTGTCACATAGCGCTCAGATATTCATTGGGCCTCACACAATCCAAAAGTGTCCAGTGTCCAAAAGTGTGTGCAGAGATTCAAAATCTCCCTTATCCTCTAGTCACTTTGGTCACAGCTGTGCCATCGAGCCTGTCACATAGCGCTCAAATATTCATTGGGCCTCACACAATCCAAAAGTGTCCAGTGTCCACAAGTGTCTGCAGAAATTCAAAATCTCCCCTGTCCTATAGGCACCTTGTACCTTGTTTTACATTACTATATAGTTTGTTGGATTTTGTCTACATTTCTACCAAAAATGAGGAAGGCTGGTGGAAGAGGCCGTGGAATTGGGCGGGGGTTGGCAGCTGGTAATGATGGTGTTGGTGGTGGATCTGATGGTAGTGGCAAGAGCAAAATAGGACCGAATGCAGGAGGTGTTGAGCCTGCGTCATCGTCTGGCTACATAAGGCCTCGAACGCTTAGTTTTCTAGGAGTTGGCAAACCGCTTTTAAAGCCAGAGCATCAGGAAAAAGTTTTGTCTTACATTGCTGACTCAGCCTCCAGCTCTATCGCCTCCTCTTCTTCAGTTGTAAAAAGTAAAAGCACTGAGTCGTCATTGGAGGCTCATGTTCATGAACCACACCTTTCCTTTTGTCCTTCACCCCAACCAAGATTGAAGGATGACGCAGGCCATACTACTGATTACTCCATGGAGCTGTTTTCACATACCATGCCTGGATTATCAAGTGAAATGGTGAATTACCCAGGCCAAGATGAATATGACATGGAGTGCACTGATGCACAGCCGCTAATGGATGATTCTGCTGGTACATTCACTCAGAGCACTACATTGTCCTCGCAGTGTACAGAGCCAGATTCTGACCCTGATGAGACTCAGGTGCCCCTTCCCGCACACTATACCACCATACATGGTGATACAGAGGAAGGTGCACATGACATAGAGGAGGAGGTGATGGATGACCCAGTTGTTGACCCAGATTGGCATCCATTGGGGGAAGAGGGTGCTGCTTCCAATAGCTCAGATGAGGAGCATCCACAGCAGACATCGACATCGCAACAGCTGTTATCTGGCAGGCCCGGAGCACTCCAAAGACAGGTTCCAAACATCAAAAGAGTTGCTGGACAGCTTGTCCAGAGGGTCAAAAGATCACAGCGTGCTAGGCCGCAAAATGTCTGCCAAAGTAGGAAGAGTGCAGTGTGGCACTTTTTTGAACAAAATCCTCATGATCAGGCCAAGGTTATCTGTAAGAAGTGCGCAAAGACCTTTAGCCGAGGGAAAAATCTGATAAATTTGAATACCAGTTGCATGCTTAGACATTTAACCAGCATGCACTTGCAAGCGTGGACACAACACCAAACCTCAAGTGCCACATGTGCAACTGATCACAACGAAGGTAGTCATCAACGCTACATTGTTTCCCCCACTGTAAGCCCACCGGTTAGCACAGCAGCAAATGTTGAGGTGTCGTTGCAAGGCCACAGCAGTCAGGAAATCCCACTGTTATATCAACGAAAGACTGATTCTAGGCCATCAGAAAGAACCCCAACTCCATCACCATCATCAACCCTCTCTCAGTCCGCCCTGTCCACCGCTACTTCCACCATATGCAGCTCTCAAGTCCAGCTCACCCTCCCAGACACTATGAGTAGGTCAAGAAAGTACTCAGTCTCTCATCCGCGTACACTGGGTTTGAACGCCCACATTGCCAAACTAATCTCGTTTGAGATGATGCCCTTTCGGTTGGTGGAAAGCACAGCTTTCCGCGAACTCATGGCCTATGCAGTACCACGCTATGACCTACCCAGTCGCCACTTCTTCTCTCGCAAAGCCATCCCAGCCCTCCACCATCATGTGAAAGACCGCATTGTCCATGCACTCAAGCAGTCAGTGAGCGGAAAGGTGCACCTCACAACTGATGCATGGTCCAGTCGGCATGGCCAGGGCCGTTACGTGTCCATCACTGCGCACTGGGTTAATGTGGTGGATGCAGGGTCCACAGGGGACAGCGGTGGTGGGACAGTGCTGCCTAGCCCACGGTATAGGAAACAGTTGGCTGTAGGTGTTCGACCCTCCTCCTCCTCCAGAAGCGAAAGCTGGTCCACAGAGCGCAGTCGCACGAGCACTCCATCTGCAGCTGCCACTGTTGCACACGATGTGTCCCCCTATCGAGCAGCTAGTGGAAAGCGTCAGCAGGCTGTGTTGCAGATGATGTGTTTGGGCAACAGACACACCGCCGAGGTGCTGGCCGAGTACTTGAAGCGATAAACTGAGTCATGGCTGGGCAGTGTACATCTTGAGGCAGGCAAGGTAGTTAGTGATAACGGCCGTAATTTTGTGGCAGCCATAGCCCTTTCAAAACTCAGCCATATACCTTGCTTGGCTCACACCTTGAACCTGGTGGTGCAGTGCTTCCTCAAAAATTATCCGAAGTTAACAGCCCTGCTCCAGAAGGTGCGAAGACTGTGCGCGCACATCCGCCGGTCGCCTGTACACTCCGTTCGTATGCAGAAGCTGCAGCGATTGCTCCACCTTCCCAACCACCGCCTCATTATCGACATTGCAACAAGGTGGAACTCCACCCTGCACATGGTGGAGCAGCTGTGCGAGCAGAGGAAGGCCATAATGCATTTGTGGGAGGATACACGGCCAGGCACTTTGAGAGCAGACATGGAGTTGACAGGTGTGCAGTGGTCGAAGCTGAAAGACCTCTGTAAAGTCCTTCAGTGTTTTGAGGAATGCACACGGCTGGTAAGCGCAGATGACGCCATCCTAAGCATGAGCATCCCACTTATGCGTCTGCTCATGCAAACTTTGACGCACCTTAAGGAGCAGGCGTCTGCAGCCAATGTTGATGAGGAGGAAGAGGAGGAGGGAATCCTTGATGACATTCAGCCATTGTCTGCTCAGGGACCTCTCCTGGACGAGGTGGAGGAAGAAGAGGAGGAGGAGGAGGATGATGGGGATGATTACTTAGGGGAGGAGGATGCATCTCGTGGGGCAAGTGAAAATGTTGGCATGGCAAGGTCTGGTACAGGGTTTATGCGTGACTGGAGGGATGTGGATTTGCCAGAAAGTGCTCCTCCAACCAGCACTCGCAGTGCATCATTGACACCGGGAACATTGGCCCACATGTCAGATTATGCCTTGCAGATCCTAAAAAGGGACCCACGCATTGCCAAAATGATGAACGATGACGACTACTGGTTGGCCAGCATCCTGGATCCACGCTATAAAGGCAAATTACAAAACATCATGCCACAGGAGAACCTGTACCTAATATTGGCTAATAAACAAGCAACTCTGGTAAATCGGTTGCTTGAGGCATTCCCAGCACACAGCAGCGGTGATGGTTCTCACACGAGCCGTACGGGCCGGGGTCAGCTTGGCAGAGGTGTTCGTGGTGCACACAGCAGTAGTGGCACATGACAATGTTGTGGACTGATTTTTCAAGTACCGCTCACACAACTGGTAATACTGCATCGATGGAAAGTGACAGGAGACAGCAGTTGTCAACTATGGTTACAAACTACTTTTCCTCCCATATCGATGTTCTCCCACACAGGTCATTCCCCTTTGACTATTGGGCCGCTAAACTGGACACCTGGCCTGAATTGGCACAATATGCCTTACAGGAGCTCGCTTGCCCAGCTGCAAGTGTGCTATCGGAAAGAGTCTTCAGTGCAGCTGGATCAATCCTGACAGAAAAAAGGACCCGTCTGTCAACCCAAAATGTGGATGATCTAACTTTCATTAAAATGAACCACGCATGGGATTCCAAGGATTTTGTCCCACCTTCCTCTGATGACACATAGGGTGACAGAAAAATGGCTTGCTTTGGTCCACCTCTTCCTGGGACTTGACCTATTTCACCTTTTGCATCAGCTGAATGTCCAACATCAACATATGCCACTTTCTAAAACTCCCTAACTGTGCTGCCTCCCCCCCATGGCCGGGGTTACCACCTAGCGCACGACACCGTGCGAGTGCTGTTGCCCTGGACAGGTGGGTAGGCCGACTCTTGGGCGCGGGCACTGGTACAGGGTCCTTCATAGTGCAATCAAGTGTCTCTGACGGTGGTGGTGCACACCCGCCATCAGACACACCGCCGTACTATGAGGGGCCCAGTGCCAGTACCGACACCCACGAGTGTGCCCCCCTTGCTTGGGCAGGGCCCCAGCATTTGCAATCTTTACCTCTCCCTGCTCCTCCGCTGTGTAGTCTGGGCCGTCAAATCCATACTGTGCCTGACACCGTCTGAGCCTGCCTCTTGATGTATAGACATATATTTTGAATGTGTACGCTATCCATACATGTTATCCGGGGAAACGGTACCCTTTCTAACCTTTGTGCAATCACGTGCAATCCATACTGGGCCTAACACTGTCTGAGCCTGCTTCCTGAGACATATATTTTGAATGTGTATGCTATCCATACATGTTATCCGGGGAAACGGTACCCTTTCTAACCTTTGTGCAATCACGTGCAATCCATACTGGGCCTAACACCGTCTGAGCCTGCCTCCTGAGACATATATTTTGAATGTGTACGCTATCCATACATGTTATCCGGGGAAACAGTACCCTTTCTAACCTTTGTGCAATCACGTGCAATCCATACTGGGCCTAACACCGTCTGAGCCTGCCTCCTGAGACATATATTTTGAATGTGTACGCTATCCATACATGTTATCCGGGGATACGGTACCCTTTCTAACCTTTGTGCAATCACGTGCAATCCATACTGGGCCTAACACCGTCTGAGCCTGCCTCCTGAGACATATATTTTGAATGTGTACGCTATCCATACATGTTATCTGGGGATACGGTACCCTTTCTAACCTTTGTGCAATCACGTGCAATCCATACTGGGCCTAACACCATCTGAGCCTGCCTCCTGAGACATATTTTGAATGTGTACGCTATCCATACATGTTATCCGGGGAAACGGTACCCTTTCTAACCTTTGTGCAATCACGTGCAATCCATACTGGGCCTAACACCATCTGAGCCTGCCTCCTGATGTATAGACATATATTTTGAATGTGTACGCTATCCATACATGTTATCTGGGGATACGGTACCCTTTCTCACCTTTGTGCAATCACGTGTAATCCATACTGGGCGTGAGAACGGCTGGCGAGCTGTTAAGCAAGCTACAGCACCTGTGGTTTGCACACGTAAGTTTTTCATTTTTTCAGGAATGACGGTTAGGCCTAATTCCGGAACTGCGGTTGACCTGCACTTACTGGGAAATCATTGTTCGTGGGTAATAATTGTAATCAGTGATCCCCATCACTAACGTTGTTCAGCGGGTTATCTGCAGCTGTAAGCGACAAACGCTGGCCTTTTCAGTGTAGCGCACATGCAGCCACGGACATGTAAGGGCATGACACACCAGTTATTGGCCAATCTCATGTGCCAGAGCCTCACGTGTCCCTCTAGTAAGCCGGACTCGGACCGCGGGGCATGACGGAGTCTCGTTCGTTAACGGAATTAAGCTTGCAATGTGTGCATCTGTTCTGTAGCTGGCATGGTTGAGGTTTCCCAGGTGGAGTCGAATTTAACCGTAGGCTCCACTCCAGGTGGTGCCCTTCTGGACATTCCTTTAAGGTTCAGCTTTGCAACCATACTGCCCACGTAAAACAAACACTTTGCCTTCATGAACGCTGTTTGGAGGGTCATGACTCGTGGGAATAACGCCGCCCAATCAGTTAACCTGCTAGAGAGATCGTTTGTTGCTCCCAAGCATGACATCACACTCCCTAGGAACAAGGTAATGCCACTGTGGCGACCGTACTCCTGGGGGCGACACAAGTGCACTGATGCCCAGCCACTGCTCGACGAATCTGCTGGTACATTGACCCAGACCACTACATTCCCCTCGCACGCTACACGACCTGAATCTGACCCTGATGAAACTCAGGTTACCCTTCCCATATACAGTTCCATCTTACACGGTGACAAAGAGGAAGCTGCAGATGAAAGTGCAGGTTCGGCCCACCCGCCATCAGACACACCACCGTACTATCAGGGGCCCTGTGCCAGTGCCGTCGCCAACGAGTGGGCCCCCCCTGCTTGCCCAGGATCACAGCACTTGCAAAGTTGAAATACTGTGCAGTGAGATGGAAGATGGGGACGACGAGGAATCCAGACAAGTACAGGGATTCGATAGCGAGGAGACTTATTTGATTGTTTTCAATGTTGGGACAGCAATTTTTGGGGAGCACTATACTCTGGAGAATGATAGATGGGGCCCACCATACACTGGAACATTCCAAAGGTGGACATCAGACACTGGAGCAGCATTTACAGGGCCCATTATACACTAGAGCATTAGAAATGGGGCCCATTATGTTTGGAGCATTATTTGGGCCCATAAGACAGTGGAGCTTCATCCATGGGGACCAACATATACTGTAGCATTATGTGGAGCTCATCATATACTGTTTCAAACATTATATGGGACCAATGATTCTGTATGGAGAAATAGATGGGCCTCGTCATGAGATGTAAAAAGTGAGGTATTTTTCATTGTACTATACCGCTATTTCTCTGCCGTATCGGAGCATGATGAGTTGTGGTATGTGTTAAAGGGGCGCTCTTTCGCCCAGGGCACATGAAAACCTGCAGCCAGCCCTCCCCCCCCACAACTTCAGCCAAATAACCCCCATTTTTCAGTGCGTAACTTGTATTATGAAGTTAATTAAGGTTGACAAGCTTAAGTAAGAAGAATTGATGCTTTTGGCATTCAAATGGGCACTGTAGGTGTGTTTCCTGTCCTCCTCTCACTGCCGACTTTTATTCCCCATTGACTTACATTGGGTTTCGTGTTTCGGGACGACCCCGACTTTTCCCTATAATCGGACGATCTTGCTCGACCCGACTTTTGGAAAAGTCGGGTTTCACGAAACGAAACGCGACCCTAAAAAGCCAAAAGTCACTCTAGTTCTCACTGTTACTAGTCAAGTGCTTGTTCAATGCATAGTTACTGTATCTCTATAAGCAAATATAGTGATAACAGTGTATATTTCAGAACACATCTCCTATAACTGAATGTGTCACAGCAGAACATATTCTAAATTTTATATTTCTACTAATATTACAGCTCTTCCACTCATCAAAACTGCCATTCAAGGAGGAGGGCTCAGCCTGCGAGAAACCAGGAAGTAAGGAGACTGCAGAGTTTTGAGCTGCTCAAGAGTTGACATGAGAATATCCCTATACAAGTAAATCCCTTATTCACTGTACAAGTAAAATGACCCAGTGTTTGAACTCTATACAATTATACTAGAGGATTGTCTGGTGGTTTTAATAAAATACAAGACCCTGCTGTTCACCAGAAGACGCATTGTTTACAGCTGACTTTGCAGCCTTTTTTAATACTAGGTGTGACCTACATGTGCATGTGGAGAATATGTAAGCAGGCTGTGGGATGCAGTGACAGACAGAAGGCAGAGCAAGAGTTAATAACTTTACTTTAACAGGGGAATACTCCATGCAGGGAGGGAAACAGTTAAATGAGGGAATGTCTGGTTCAATCTGCAAAGGATATGCAGGGTTCAGGAACAATGAATCAGGTAATGGCAGTTCATGTGAAACACTTAACCTGTCAGAAGTTCTTCAGACTGTGACTCCTGCTGGAAAGTCAATAGCACCAACAACAGCTGGCACAGTGCTTATCCAGGAAGGTCCTGTAGGCAACGAGGATCTGTCTTCAGGTGGCAGCAGTCGGTCTCCGTTACCTTCTGCTGAGCCCCAAGTACATAAGTTGATGCGGCCGAGTCAATTAAGGTCGCAGCGCTGTCCGGGTCCAACGTAGACTAGCGCGTATCGACAAGCAAATCAGGGCGCGAGTGTCTGTCCCCTACCCGGTTTCTCTTATGTGGCAAGTGCGCTGTACTCATGGACATGGAGCATAAGGCGCCTTGCTCTCTGGTAGTCACCAGAAACCCTGCACCTCTCTCTCTCAAGTCCTCGCGGTTGGCGGTGGGGTTAACGGATGCAGGCCTTAGCAGCACCGGTGCTCTGGGTACAGAGCCCACCTCTCAGCCTGCTGCACGCTGCCTGCCCATGCCAAAACTGTCTCTAGGCCACTGGGTCTGTTTGCTGCAGTCCGTCGCAATGCCGGCGGTTCGGGTGTGGAGCACGCTTCCTGTCCTGCTGCTTGCACACTGACGGCTGGGGCCTCTCTACAGTTTTACGCGCTTTCTACCCCAGCTTTCGGACGGGGTTTCTGACTAAACATGCCCCCTCTTCCTGGGTCATGGGGCATGTCTGGTCCCCTATTCCATCCCCCAGGAAACAGGGAAGGCAGGCTCAACAGTTCCGGTCCCGGCAAGCAGGTACCCGCAGCCCCCGTCGTTTCCCTTACAAATGGGCCATTAGTATAATTTCTGCTGGTGATCCAAACAATCGTCAACCCAGATGTTAATCTCCTGTCCTGGTTTCAATGTCAGACCTCCCACTTCTTCTATGACCACTTCCTTTTACCTATAGTCCATTCCTAATCACTCAAATGGCTTGACAGGATTTCTCGGACATCATCTTCCAAGACCCTTTAAAGAAAACCTTGATAGCTAGGTGATGTCTGAACATTTAGCGAACTTTGTAATCTGTCACTGTGTTCTGGAGCATGTCTCACTGCTAATTTCTCTCAGCTGGCAATCATCTCTTCAATGAACTCCCGTTTGTTTAAAAATTATCAGCTTTTACTTTCTGGCTCAGAAATGCAGATAGCACTTCATTTGCTGTAAGCAAAACAAATTGGCCCTGGTGATTTTCTTCTACAATGCTGCAGCAACAGTGTGTTTCTTCTCTGCCAGCAAAACTGCCTGCAGCTAGTCACTTCTTTTTGCTTTTTTGCTTATTAACCCTTCATGTACTATAAGCTTAAAGGGAATGTGTCAGCAGGTTTTGCTATTTAATCTAAATACAACTGCTAAACTGTAAAGCACTGCGGAATATGTTGGTGCTATATATATATATATATATATATATATATATATATATAGATTATTATTATTATTATTATCATTATTAATAATACATCATGAGGTAGAGGTTATTATAACACAGATTTCATCAATGACTCTCTTATCAAGTTCTGTGCTTTTGTTTGCTTACAATGATTATTTTAGCATTAGCAGCTTATCATTGCTGTGATTAGCTGGTTCTTTGAGTCCTGGTCCAAAATACCCCTCCTGTCACTGTCTGCCAACTATGTACAGAGCATGGTGTGGGCAAGGATAACTTTCTTAGTTCTGCTGAATTGCTAAATCTAAAACTTTGTGTCAGAACAGCTGCACCCTATAAGTGATACCTCGATGGATTCAGCTTCTCTTTGCCTACATTAGGCTGCTCTCAGATGAGGTACAAAACCCTGCTGACAGATTCTCTTTAACAGACTATTAATTTAAGGACTTTTTTCTGGGTGTCTGTGTTTTCATACAATGTGACTATGGGGTTAGTAATTGAGGCAACTTATTGACACCTCTCCATTACTTACCTCTGGGCTTGATGTCACCTGACAATGCAAAGGTGACATCAACCCCACAACTATCACCCCACCTGCCACTATTACAGGCCAAGTGGGAAGAGCGAGGCAAGGTTTGAGAATTGGTGCATCTTAGAGATGCACCTTTTCTGGGGTGGCTGAGAGTTAATGTTTTTAGCCTGGGGGTCAGTGTCCATGGCCCCTTCATATGCTATTAATGTCAGCCCATATAAAACAATACCATATGGAACCAATTGATATATATCCCAATAGAGTCACCCACTTTGTAGTGTCGACTCAATGGGAATAGAAAGTGGACACTCCAGCATAACATATTGCACAGAGAAAAATGGAGTACGAGTCCAATATCATGAAAAAATAACAAGATTTATTAAACATATAGTAGTACTGACAAATTACATACATATATGACAAAATGAAGGATCACATAATATCCGCTGCTTTAGTCCTACAGATTCCAATATAAAGTGCTAAGTGCTTATGATGGATATGGGCCATATATTAGGGATTAAAAAGTGTAGAGAGATCATAACAGGTGCTCATCCTGAAAAAACTCCCACTATCCCATGCAATAGTGCTTACCCATATTGAACTCCACCAGGACAGTAAGCAGCGCCGCCACTGATGCGCGTTTCGCCTCTTTCTCAAGGTGCCTCTACAGAGCAGGAGCAACTGATGAATACTCCCATCATCCGCTCCTGCTCTCTCTGTTATTAGCGGCTGCAGGTGTTGGCTGATGGGATTGCTGACACCAGTTACCAGAGGTAAACTTTATACCTCCCATCACAGCTGAGCACTCACGTTGTCCTTTGACAGCATGGGAACAGCAGCTCTCTGATGGTGTGGATGATTTCACCGCCAATCAGAAGTGGTGTTTACCACGCTGCCATGCACATGACAGTGTGATAAACACCCGGTGTTTGGGTATCCAAACCTGAACAGTAACATTTACTTCCTGGTGAAGTCTGTGTTCGGTATCCTTGCCAGAACAGTAAGTATTCGGTACAGACGCCAAACTTTACTGCTCGGGTTCGCCCATCTCTAGTCTTTTGTAATCTTGCATGGTTCAAGACACATAATATATTTTATCCATTAGATATTTTGTTTCCGCATGTTATATGTAGTGTGGGCACTCATTTTTGCAGTTCCACTATGTGATTTTTTCACAATCACTTGTGAAATAAAGTTTTTTTACTCTATAGTCCATGTTTCTTACCTTTCATGACCTGATATTTGGTGCTTCCTCTTTTGGGATTTATGCTCCAAGAAGGACAGGAGGACATGCTGTTTCATGATGCATAAAACTTAGAAAACGATCACCAGAAGATAATGGTGGTGAATGGCAAATTTTAACTGAGGTGAAAAATGATGAGAAACAGTTGCAGATAAGTCAGGTTATTGTAAAGCCACCAAGTCAGGAGGACCAGGGTGTGGCGGTGGAAGATGAGATGTTGGACGACAAAGCCACTGACCCAACTTGGCATCAATGAACAGGCAAGAAGAAGCGGTGGGGTGACCCAAGGGAGAAGGCGGACAAATGTTCCTCAGAGCATCTACACTTGTGAATTTCTCTGTCAAAGAGTTAGGTGTTCCCCAGCCTGGTACATTCTTAAAGAGTTGTGAGCCAAAAAAATGGTAATTTGCCTACTGTGCCATGACAAGATCAGCAGGGGCCTGACCACTAAAAGCCTAACCATGACCAACATGATCAGGCACAATTCATATAAGCACAGGACTCCATGCTGCAAGGACTCCATAAAGGTGGTGAGTGGTGATGATGCCATAATTAGTGCAACAATCCCGCTTCTGTTCCTACTTAAACAGTCACTGCTAACAATTAAATGCGAACCTTTGCATTTGGACTAGGTGGAGATGAAGGAAGACATGAGTGAGGGAGATATTGCCCCACCCAGTCTCATCTCATCTGCTCAGCCCGCATTGGGTAAAAATGAGGGAGGTGGAGGCTGAGGAATAGGAACAGGTGCTAGTGCCAACATGAATTTCATCCTGTCTCTCCTGTCTCTCCTACATGGAGGGGCTGAGGAGAGAAAAGAGGAGTAAGAGAATGAGGAGAAGTTAATGGAGGGTCAAAATCATGGTGGTGACAGGGAAGTGTTGACTGTAGGGACCTTGGCACATATAATAATAATAATAATAATAATAATAATAATAATAATAATAATAATTTTATTTCTATAGCTCCAACATATTCTGCAGCACTTTACAATATAGAGGGGACAAGTACAGGCAATAGACAATACAGCATACCAATAAACAATTAGATCAAAACAGATACCAAGAGGAATGAGGGCCCTGCTCGCAAGCTTACAATCTATAAGGAAAAGGGGAGACATGACAAGTGGATGGTAATAATTGCTTTTATTGTTCAGACCAGCCATGGTATAAGAATCGGGTGTTCCTGTAATCTGCATGAACCAGTTAACAGTCTAAATATGTAACAGTACAGAAACAGAGGGCTATTAAATGCATAAAGCATGTGAGAACATGATGCGAGGAACCTGGTTATGGTAAAAATTTTGAATGGGCCACACAGGGATATTTAGGTTAATGCATTGAGGCGATAGGCCAGTCTGAACAAATGCATTTTTAGGGCACGCTTAAAACTGTGGGGATTGGAAATTAATCGTATTAACCTGGGTAGTAAATTCCAAAGAATTGGCACAGCACGTGAAGTCTTGGAGACAGCAGTGGGAGGTTCTGATTATTAGCAGAACAGAGGGCACGGGTAGGGTGGTAGGCTGACACGAGGAAGGAGATGTAGGTTGGTACTGAGCCATGGAGTGCTTTGTGGTTGAGGGTAATAAGTTTATACTGAATTCTGGAGTAAATGGGTAACCAGTGTAAGGACGGGTGTTATGAATGGGTCACTGAGGAGGATAGCAGGCCCAGGCTAAGCCACAAAAAAACAGAGAGGTTGGTAACTAAGCAGATTGCAGACCCCTGATCCTGTCCACACAACTAGCAGTAGCCATGGAGCGTACCTACGATGATCCTAGACACCTCGGCACAGCTGAAGCGCTGACTAAGCCTAAAGCAAGAAAAGGGTATTCTAAACTGCCCCGGAGCAGACCCCAAAAGAATAGATAGCCCCCAAACATATTTTGTTGGTGAGACAAGATGAAAACACAAATGCAGGCAGAAAAATAGACTGAGCAAGAGATGGGGCCCACATTGACTAGACAGGATAGTAAAGGAAAGACACTGTCTGCAATCATGCAGAAAACCCTGCAAAAGTTCAAAAAGTCTGATGCACAAAAACACTGAAGTCGCACAACTTCGCCCCCCACTATATCAGCACTCTGGTATATTCTAAAAGCAAAGCAAAAAGAGACCAATATAACAGGGGACAAACCAAACTGGCACAAGCAGTAACATATGGGCGGTGATTCAGCACAGCCCTAGCTGGAGCTGGCTGACCCGCACCAAGCAGAGATAGACAAAACCAGATCAAATGCAAACAGAGTAGCAAATGAAACACTTAGCTGAACATGCAGGGACAGAGCAGGAGACATCAGACCTCAGGAGGCACAGGAAGAAAATCACCAGCAGAGATAGAGGGAGTCGGCTGTCTTAAATCCCAAACTGAAACCCCAGATCTCCAATCGTCTTCCTCATTATCAGGTGACAAGCCTCTGTCAATCAGTTCACCTCCACTACCTCCAGTAACCACCAGAGGGAGCCCAGAAAGAGAACTCGCAACCCCTCTGTCAATCTGACCAGCTCCACTACCTTCAGTAATCACCAAAAGGAAGCCAGAGAGAGAATTCACAACAGACTGGCACAAGGTAGAGTCATCAGTATAATGATTGGTGTGGAATATGATCTTGGCTGCAGCATTCAGGACAGATTGGAGAGGGGAGAGTTTGGTAGGAGGGAGACCGATTAGTAGAAAGTTACTATAGTCCAGATGAGAAAGAATAAGAGGAACAGTAAGAGTTTTGCAGTCGAAAGTAAGAAAAGGTAGAATTCTAGAAAAGTTTTTGAGGTGTAGATAACAAGAGTGAGCTAGTGATCGGATGTGGGGGGTGAATGAAAGCTCAGAATCATGTATGACCCCAAGACAGTGGGCATGATGATTGGGAGGAATGGTGGAACGACAAATGGAAATGGCAATATCAGGCATAGGTAGGTTAGTAGAGAGAGGAAACACAAGGAGTTCAGTTTTTGACAGGTTCAGTTTCAGATAGAGGGAGGACATGATGTTAGAGACAGCGGTAAGACAAACACTGGTGTTTTCCAAAAAGGCAGGCGTTATATCAGGAGAAGTGTATAATTGGGTGTCCTAGAGATGGTACTGGAGCCCAAATCTACTGATTGCTTGACCTATATGAGCAGTATGCAAAAAGAAGGAGGGGGCCTAGAACCGATCCTTGAGGACCCCCAACAGTAAGGGGAAGATGAGAGGAGGAGGAGCCAGCAAAAGATACAGCAAATGAGCGGTTTCAGAGCTTGGAAGAGAACCAGGAGAAAGCGGTGTCCTTGAGGCCGATGGAGCAGAGCATAGTGAGGAGGAGCTGATGATCCACAGTGTCGAATGCTGCTGAGAGATCCAAGAGAATTAGCATGGAGTAGTTACCATTAGATTTAGCTGTTAGAAGATCATTAGAGACTTTAGTGAGGGCAGTCTCAGTAGAATGTAGAGAGCGGAAACCAGATTGCAGAGGGTTGAAAAGAGAGTTATCTGAGAGATGGCGGATAAGTCGGGCGTGAACCAGGCATTCCAGGAGTTTAGAGATGAAGGGAAGATTAGAGACAATGCCTTGTATTGAATGGGTTTTTGTAAACGTTAATGGGCTAAAATGTATGTAAGATTAGAGACAGGTCTATAGTTAGTGGCAGAGTTTTGGTAGAGGGATGTTTTTAAAGTAATGGCTGTATGATGGCATGCTTAAATGAGGAGAGAAAGATACCGGAAGAGAGAGAGAGGCTGAATATTTTTGTTTGGTGAGTGGTGACAGCAGGGGAAAGGGACTGGAGGAGATCTGATGGAATGGGGTCGCTGGTGCAAGGAGTAGGGCGAGAAGATGCAAGGAGCCTGATTACTTCTTCTTCTGAATCATTGAATCATAGAATCGTAGAGTTGGAAGGGACCTCCTGGGCCATCTGGTCCAACCCCCTGCTCAAAGTAGGATTCGCTAAATCATCCCAGACAGATGTCTGTCCAGCCTCTGTTTGAAGACTTCTATTGAAGGAGAACTCACCACCTCTCGTTGCAGCCTGTTCCACTCATTGATCACCCTGTCAAAAAGTTTTTTCTAATATCTAATCTGTGTCTTCTCCCACTCAGTTTCATCCCATTGCTTCTAGTTTTTCCTTGTGCAAATGATAATAAAGATGATCCAACTATCATGTGACAGCCCTTGAGATATTTGTAGACAGTTATTAAGTCTCCACCCAGTCTTCTCTTCTGCAAGCTAAACATTCCCAAATCCTGCAACCTTTCCTTATATGACAGGGTTTGCAGACCGGTCACCATTCTGGTCACTCTTTTCTGAACTTCCTCCAGTTTGTTGATGTCTTTTTTAAAATGTGGTGCCCAAAACTGGACACAGTATTCCAGATGAGGTCTGGCCAAAGAGGAGTAGAGGGCAATAGTGACTTCACGTGATCTAGACTGTATGCTTCTGTTAATACATCCTAGAATTGCATTTGCCTTTTTTGCTGCTGCACCACACTGTTGACTCATATTCAGTCTGTGATCTATTAGTATTCCCAAGTCTTTTTCACATATGCTGTTGCTTAGCCCTATTACTCCCATTCTGTATATGCTTTTTTCATTTTTATTGCCCAGAGGTAGTACTTTGCATTTTTCAATTTTAAAAACCATTCTAATAGTTGCTGCCCACTACTCCAGTTTATTTATATCTTTTTGAATCCTCTACCTCTCTTCTCTAGTATTAGCTATCCCTCCTAGCTTTGTGTCATCAGCATATTTAATCAGTTTACCCTCAATTCCTTCATCTAAATCATTGATAAAGATGTTGAACAATATAGGGCCCAGGACAGAGCCCTATGGTACCCCACTTGAGACATTCTTCCAACTGGATGTGCAGCCATTTACGACCACTCTTTGGGTCCTATCACTAAGCCAGTTATGAATCCACCTAACAGTTGCCTTGTCCATTCCATACATAGCCATTTTTTCAATAAGGATTGTGTGAGATACTTTGTGAAATGCTTTGCTGAAGTCAAGATATACTATATCTACAGCATTTCCCTTATCCACTCAATCAGTGATTCTGTCATAGAAGGAAATTAAGTTAGTCTGACATGGCTTATTAGTTACAAATCTATGCTGACTCCTCTGTTTAATCACTTCATTCTTATCCAGGTACTTACATACATGTTGTTTAATAATTTGTTCAAAGATCTTTCCTGGTATAGAAGTCAGACTCATCGGCCTATAGTTGCCTGGTTCCACCTTCTTTCCCTTTTTGAAGATTGGAACAACATTTGCTCTTCTCCAGTCTTCTGGGACTTCTCCTGTTCTCCAAGAATTTTCTGTTACTAGTTCAATATCAGAGAGTCAGCTAAATGCAGTGGGGAAGGGAGGACAGTGCATGGTATGAGGTGATTGGGAGAATTTCCTGTTGGATATTGTCAATTTTTTCTTTGAAATAATTGGCCAGATTGTCAGCGTGGAGATCAGTGGTTGGGGCCTGCTCTCTTGGGTTGAGTAGGGAATGAAAAGTGTCAAAGAGACATTTCGAGTTTTTGGATAGTGAGGTGATGAGGGTGCTGAAATAGGTTTGTTTGTTTGTTTGGAGAAGTGAAGGGCAGTGTTGTATTTTTAAGCATAAGCTTATAATGGATGAAATCTTTGGGTAGATTGGATTTTCTCCACAGACGTTCGCTGCACCTGTAGCACCGCCATAGGAAGTGTGTGTGCAGCGTGTGCCAGGGTTGCCACCATCTGTGCCTAGTTGTTCTATGTATAGGAAGTGCAGTTTCATCCAGAACACTTTGAATTGTTTCATTGTAATGTTTAGTGCAGAATCAGGACATGAGAGGGAGGAGATATGGGCCAATGATGACTGCAAGTTCTTCATAAGTTTCTGGATGCTAATGGCCTGTATGTTTCTAAAAGTGTAGAAAGTGGTTGTGACCTGGGCGGGATGGCAGTTCTTGATAGAGAATGATAGAAGATTGTGGTCAGAGAGTGGGAGAGGGGAGTTTGTGAAATCATCCACTGAGCAAAGTCGGGAGAAGACCAAGTCAAGGGAGTTTCCATCTTCATGCGTGGGGGAGTTAGTATGCTGCGAGAGGCCTTAAGAGGAGGTTAGAGATAAAAGGTGAGAAGCAGATGGTGAGAGGGGAAAAGCAAAGGGGATGTTGAAGTCTCCCATGATGAGGGTGGGGATGTCACAGAAGTGATAGTGTGGAGGCCAGGTGTCAAAGTGATCCAGAAACTGATGGGAGGGGCCCAGAGGATGATATACCACCGCCACTTGCATGGAGAAGGGAATGTAGAGTCTGACAGCATGAACCTTGAAAGAAGGGAAGACAATTGAGGGTACTTGAGGGATAACCTGAAAGGTACATTTTGGCGATAGGAGCAGATCAACGCCTCCACCTGCTCTGTTGTCTGGTCTTGGAGTATGAGAGAAGTATAGTCCACCATATGAAAGAGCAGCAGCGGTGGTGTCTGTTTGCTGGTTCCTGGTTTCAGTAAGAGCCAGAAGGTTAAGAGAATCAGAAAGGAAGAAGTCATGGATGAAGGAGAGTTAATTACACACTGAGCAAGAATTCCAAAGGGCACAATTTAGAGATATAAGGCATGTATGGTACATTGATAAGATTAGAGGGGTTTCTGAGTGTAGCAGTTTGACTTACAATGACATGGGGGACCAGGGTTGGAATAGATGTCTCCTGCAACTAGGAGAAGGAGAATAGAAAGAGTGAGCAGATGGTTAAGTGATTTGTGACAGCGTCTCCAGTGTTGGATGGTGCGAATGATTGGATCTGTGCTGTTTAGCAATGTGAAAAGAGCGTGAGTGCTATACATAGGAGAGGAAAGGACAGAGGAGCCGATATTGCTGGAGTGTAAACAGTTAATCCAAGGGTGGTGGATGTGAGTGAATGCAGCAGCCAGGATATACTGTAAATTATACAAATGCATATGGTACATATTTGTTGTAATCCAAATGTACAGGGAATAGATTTATTTATTTGTCTTGCCTGTCTCCAGCCCTGTCTAACTGCCGTGTTATAACTGCCAGTACTTTGATCAAATGTACTTCGATTAAATGTGCATAATTTCCCCCTGCATAAATGCTTCCCCAGACTATGTCTGAATATATAGGAGGCAAATTCTAAGATCTTACTTTTTTCCTCTCGTTAGCAATCAATCAAACTAAGTTGAGGCAGCAGGACAAAATATATGTAATGAGCAAATAAACAAGTGTCCAGGCCTACATGGATCATAAACCACTTTGAAAAGTTACTTGACCTCATAGCATAAGGGGACAAGCAGAGTAAGTTGAAATAACTATATTCCATTATATTTGCTGCTAAGATGAATAACATTGGTAGAACACATGCAGGATTCAGTGACGTAGCTTGAAATAGTTAAGTACCATTATATATGCTGCTTAGATGGATAACATTTGTAGGATACATGCAGGATTCAGTGCAGTAGCTTGAAATAGTTAAATACCTGTATGAAGAGAATAGAGATGCATGTTAGATTCAGCCATGTTATAACTACCAGTTGACTTATGGCCAACTTTATGTACTGCTGCCTTTCCTGTGACTCTTATGTTATATTAATTGTGGCCAAAAAAGAGTACTGGTTATTCACCATGCTAGATCCGTGCTTAAAAGAGAATATTGCATATCTTCTTCCTGAGGCCGACAGGTCTTCTAAAATGATGCTACTCTAGAAGACCATACTGAAAATATGTTGAAAAAATTCATTTCAGACAACACTAGTGGCAGGGGCAAGCTTCTTTGCCCAACCAAGGAGGAGAGGTGAGTGAGACACATGGGAAGTACAGCAGAGGCATTGGTACACTGTCAAAGAGATTAACCTATTTCATGACACCCTCCCAGCTTTCAGGCACAGATGACTGGATTTTTTGATATGGAGCAAAAAGTTTTTAATGATGGTCAAGTAATACTTGGCTGACGAAACCACCTGGCATGAGTTGTCCCTCTATGCCTTGGAGATGTTTTGTTGTCCTACCACTAGTGTCTTGTCTGAGTGTGTTTTTAGTGCCACATGGTGTCATAACAGACAGTCGCTTTCACCTGTAAAGAGAAAATTCTGACAGGCTCACTTTGATAAAAATGAACAAAGCCTGGATTATCCCCAACTTTTCACATCACCAGATGACAGCAGCACATAAAAAGTTTTTAATTTTCAATACATGAATGAGGCCCACCACAACTACACTTTCTTGATTTTTTATGAAGCACTCCAGCTGGTGCCTTCAATGGTGTATGTAAGCCCCTCCTTAGAATTTTTTTTCTGGCTTTGCACTGTGCAGAGCCTTTGTGTGTCGAAGTACAAAAACTACACTTTCTTAATATTTGAATGACACATGCCAGTTGATGCCTTCAATAGTATTTGGATGGCCCTGATTGCAATTTTTGGCAGCCTTTGCATTGTGTGCAGAGCTTTTATGAGTGTATAAGTACCACAAGTACACTTTTTTTTACAATATTTGAATGAGGTACTACAGATTAGTGACTTGGAGGGTGTGTGGATGACCCTGCTTGTAATTTCTGGCAGGTTTTGCACTGTGTGCAAAGCTTTTGCTAGTGTAGGAGTACCACAACTATGCTTTTTTCACAATATTTGAATGAGGCACTACAGTTTATGCCTTGACGAGTGTATGGATGACCCTGCTTGTACTTTTTAGCAGGCATTGCACTTAGTGCATAGCTTTTTTAAGTCTATTTAAGTCTAGGGGTACCACTACATGACAATTTGAACAGAATGTGTATGAGGCCCTCATTTATATCTAGTACAGGGTGTATTTTAGTCCTTCTTTCTCTTATAATTTGCTTCTGTCATAAATTATTCTGAAATTTCCAGTTTTTAAATAAAAAAATAATTTTGGTTTACTGAAATTATTATTTTTAAATCCTTTTTAAATTAAGCCTTATATGCTAGTCATCATACAGGAATGAATGTTTCTTAAAAAATTTTTCTGCAAACTACAATCTCTCTTTGATTCAAACTTGCGAGTCCTATCACTTATTCTATCAGTAAGCAGCAAAAAGAGGACTTAAGGATCCCCCCAAAATTTGAAAAGCCAGCAGAAAAAAGACAGAGATGTTTACCTGCCCAGGCATCCAAACAAATGCACTAATAGGATGCAGTGGACTCATTTAACACAGGTGCAAAAATGCCAATGAGACAACCACTCACAGCCTGCCAATCCATGGACCGGGTTGGTGTAGTGGGTTGCAAGCTTGCATATTTTGGCAATAATATCAACTAATACCTCAGATATTTTTGTATGTTTTCTTGCACTTTATTTTTCAGGGTGCAGTTGGGCCCATTTGGCTCTGTAAACTGTGGTGTCTGTTCACATGGGATGCATTTTGGATAGCACTGGGCAGCTCGCTTAATTTAATAGTGCGGGCATCACCAATACCAGATGCTCTGCATCGCCTGTGTGTGAACAGTGCCTCATACAGACTTTTTTGTGCATTTTATATGCCAAACAACCACCCCCTTCATGGAATGGCAGGTTGTAAGTGGTTGTCTGATCGGCATTTTTGCACCTGTGTTAAATGAGTCCACTGCATCCTGTTAGCGCATTCGTTTGGAGGCCTGGGCAGATAAACATCTCTGCTTTTTTCTGCTGGTTTTTCAATTTTTTGGAAGATCATTAAAGGGAACCTGTCACCCCTCCAGGGCGTTTTTCAGTTAAAGAGCCACCTTCAGCAGCACTAAACTGCATTCCTTTAAGGTGGCTCTTCTTTTTCTGACCCCTAGTAATGCTGAAATATCGACTTTTATAAATAGCTCCTCATACCTGTAATGTGTCCTATAGGTATGTTGTTTCCCCCTGTATCAGCCACCTACCCTCCATCCATCATGCCTGTCCGGTGTCTCGGCGCCACCCACCATCTGTCCATCATGTTGCCCCTGTGCGTCGGTGCCTCCTCCTGTTTTGAATGCCGGCGCCTGAGATGTGACAAGAGTTCTCGGGCATGCGCAGTGCATGCTGCCCGAGAACCGACATCAGGCTATTGCACCTGCATGCTGTGGAGGCCCCAGCCCCGCAGTGTGAATACATCATAACATACTGTCGGGCGGTATCACGTATACCTGTCCTATGTGACACGACCGACAGGTTGGTACCTGAAACAACAAGACAAAAGGGGAACACCGGGGAAACAGTTACAACAGTGGGCACTGCAATAGGGAACGGGGACGTGGAGACCTCCTGCACTCCCCTGAGGCAGTGTCCCTGAATACTCCTACCGTTCCCTATACAGGCTCTTCACCTGTCGCTGACCATGATACCTTAATCCCTCACTAGCCCTGCGCCTATCACTTACTAGGGAACTGGTTAGTGCGGACACTGGTCCCACCGCTGCACTAATACACACAAAGGAAAATACACCAAACGGGGAAAACAACAAAACACTTATCTTTCTCTGCTGCAGCCACCGGGCAGCAGAGTTCATCACCAGATTAGCTTTCAGCAGTGGCTCGACACCTCAGAGCCAGCTGCTACCTTCACCATCTTTCTCTGCTGCAAACACCGGGCCACAGAGATCAGCACCAGATCAGCTTTCAGCAGTGGCTAAACACCTCAGAGCCAGCTGCTAACTTCACTGTGGTTGGAATCCACAAAGGACCTGCTATAACCATCACCAGCTGATATACCAGGTGACCTTATATAGCAAAGGAGGAGTGGTCACCATCAGCTGAGAAACCAAAGACATGTAATAACCCCAGTGTCCACCGGGGGCAAAAGGTAAAGCAAAGAAACTATCAGACATGTAATAACACCTGTGGGCAAAAACCCATATTAAGCCCCCAAAGGCCTGAAAGGAAAAAAAAAGGTTTAAATGAGGGAATAAAGAATCTGACACAGATCCAAGAATTGGACTGTGACAGGCGGGATCTGGGGCCTCCACAACACACAGGCGCAATAGCCTGATGTCGGTTCTCGGTCAGCGCGCACTGCACATGCCCGAGAACTCTTGTCACAGCACAGGCGCCAGCATTCAAATCAGGAGGATGCAGCGACGCTCAGGGGCATCATGATGGACGGAAGGTGGGCAGTGCCCGCACACAGGACAGGCATGATGGACGCATGGTAGGCGGCTAATACCGGGGGACACACCATAACTATGGGACACATTACAGGTATGAGGAGCTATTTATAAAAGTCGATATTTCAGCGTTACTAGGAGTCAGAAAAAGAAGAGCCACCTTCACAGAATGCAGCCTTAATGCTGCTGAAAGTGGCTCTTTAACTGAAAAACGCACTGGGGGGTGACAGGTTTCCTTTAAGTCCTCTTTTTGCTGTTTAGTGATAAAACAACAATATCTGGAAAAATTTGCCTATATGCCAAGTATTTGAGATATTTGAAAGTGCTATTTGAAGGAACAGTGGACTTGCAGCTTCAATTTTGGTTTTATTGGCCAGCTAACTTTCCAAAGTGGTTGTGATGGTAATTTATTTTGTCATTAAAATCTGTATTTAATTTCTGGAATAAGTTATAGATTAAAATAACCAGTGTTTTATCTGACAGTTTTTTTTAAAGCAGATGGATGCTATCCAAATAGAATTGATGTTGTGGATTGTATTCTAATTCAGTTTGACATTTTCACTTTTAATCATTATGTTCCTACCTGTGTTTTCACGTGCATCTGTCTAATTAAAATCCTTAAATAGAAAACAAAGTCTATGGTTTTTCCTAAACTTTCTAATGTTTAATTTGCTAAAAACTTTAACTCAAAGCTACTAAAGAAATTAAATGTAACCCAGAGCATGCCATAATTTGTAACGTAATATTTTACAGTAAAAGCCTTTATGGCACAAATATTATTTCTAAATTACTTTTAAAGGGGTTAGCTCATCACCCTTCTCCTGCTTCCTGCCCTCCTTGGCGGTGCACTAGTAAAGATTGGCATTTCAGGCCAGCAGCATGGTGCCACTTGCCCAAACTGTGCATTCCCCCATGCTGAAAGTAGAGGCATATTTGCCTCTGCAGCTTCCTAGCAGTAAAGGGGTACAGAAGCCAGACAGATGCAGAGTTATCATGTTGCAGAAAACTACACAATATATTTAGCTTTTGCACAGCCTACTAAATTTATTGCAAACACAAAATAAATTACTATTTAGGCAGAATCAAAAAGATAAGGAGTGAATCTCAACTCCTCTGCTTTTGGATGAATTTCCATCTTTATTTTTATCAAGTGCATAAGATACTATGAGTCCTTAAGCCCCCGTCACACATAGCGATCTCGTTAGCGAGATGGCTGCTGAGTCAAAAGTATCTCACCAGCGAGATCGCTGTGTGTAACACTGACCATTAACCGGCCCCCCTGCTGGTTATCGCTGATCGTCCTGGAATGGCCAGGACATTTTTTGGATTGTTGGTCTCCCTCTGGCCAGCACGCATCGCTGCGTGTGACAGGCAGGAGACCAGCGATCAGCACGCTGGTAACTAAGGTAAATGAGAAACTGGGTCTGAGCAGAAAAAGTAAATTAATGTGCATGCAAAATGTAATTGCATATGAACACATGACCTTTACACAGTGTTTAGAAACCCGATGTGTACCTTAGTTACCAGCACGCTGATGCAGGGAGCTGGTAACCAAGGCACACATCAGGTTTCTAAGTGATGCACGCCCCTTAGAAACCTAATGTGTACCTTAGTTACCAGCTCCCTGCACCAGAGCGCTGGTATCTAAAGTAAACAGTGACGCCGAGCGCTCGGCGGCGCTGGTGCTGATCGCTGGTGAAGCTGCCTGTTTGACAGCTCACCAGAGATCATGCAGCGACTCACCAGCGATCCTGACAAGTTGACATCGTTGTCAGGATCGCTGGTGAGTCGCTATGTGTGACGGGGCCCTTAGGTGCAATAAGCTTTCAAAAAAATTCAGTTCATTTCAGCACTTAAATAAATGTCCATTACTTTTTTAAATCCATACAAACAAAATGCAAGCAGAATGTAACTGTAATAAGTGACACCTCCTCGCCAATGCATTTTAATCACCTCAATTCCAATCCATTTCAAACACTAATAGCAGACTTTAGCTGAATAGTGAAAATGTCCCACTAACATGTTTTGACAGTATTAGTTCTTACTCATACTCGTGTCTTTAAATCATAGTTACCGTCTGACATAATGAGCAACCATTGCTTGACATGATCTAACGTTTCAAAGTTAGAAACTATTTTTTATTGTGTTTTTAATCCCTTCGCGACATATGACGTATATTAACATCATATGTTGTATCCTTGACTTTAATGCGGGCTCCGACATTGAGCCTGCACATTTCCCCACACATGACAGCTGATTTAATCATCAGCTGTTATGGGCCTTTAAGAGATGCGGGTGGATCTGAGCTCCACCCGCTGTTGTTATTCAGTTAAATCCTACTGTTAAGGTACTGTCACACTTAGCGATGTACCAGCGATCCCGACCAGCGATATGACGTGGTCAGGATCACTGGAACATCGCTAAGTGGTCGCTAGTGAGCTGCCACATAGCGACATCGCTGGGGATGGGGGTTGCTACTTACCTGTCAGACGCGGCGATCCTGCATCCTCCCGCCCGGCTCCACTCCTCGCTCGTCGTCACAGCAGGAAGCGCCGCAGGAAGCTGACGACGAGAAGCGGTCCTGAACGTTCTCGCGCGATCAGCGATAACCAGCGGGTTGTAGGTAAGTATCACACACAGCGATGTCGCTAGCAATATCGCTATAACGTCACAAGTTATAGCGATATTGCTAGCGATATCTCTTAGTGTGACAGTACCTTTAATCTCTGACAGTTTGATTTAATACACTTCAGACAAAAGCGCATAATTCCGGCCACCCATCGATGCCCCTGTCATGTGATTGCGGGGCACCAATGAATTGTCATGAAAGCTGAGGGTCTGCAGAAGGCAAAGTAATGAGCAGAGGTGAGAACGCTCACTCATCACTACTTAGCAAATAAAAGGAATCAGACATGAAAGTGTTTGGTAGCCAAAATCAAGGTAATACTGTAAGACAGTGGGGGGCGCAGTTTTTGTTTAGATTCAAAGGTTCAGAAAATTAATGAACAGTGGATGGAGTGTGTTTCAGAGAAAAGTCAAAACATTAGAAATCCTGATGGAGGATATAATAGAGAATATCAGGGAAAGACCTAACATTGGTGCAACCTGTGAGGCTGCACAGCATCCCAAGAGGTTAAGTGGACCAGTAGGTGGAATTATGCATTATGATGAGTTCATAGTCTGCAAAGGACCCATATATTGTTTTTGCACAAGGGATCTTTTCTGTCTGTGTTAGTTAGTGCACAATATGGTACATGGCCTCCAACATTAGGAAGTAGAAGAAGTAGCTTAGCTGGATGATAATTTTCCTTTGTGGTTTTTACCTGTACGATAAGATTTTTAATTCATTTATCTACAAAACCATGTTACCCCCAAGAGTGGTTTGCTCGTTAATGACCGGGCCAATTTTTACAATTCTGACCACTGTACCTTAATAACTTTGGAACGCTTCCATGTATCCTGGTGATTCTGACATTGTTTTCTCATGACATATTGTACTTCATGACAATGGTAAAACTTCTTTGATATTACTTGCGCTTATTTGTGGCAAAAAATGGAAATTTGGCGAAAATTTTAAAAAATTTCATAGTTTGCCAAATTTGAATTTTAATGCCTTTAAATCACAGAGATATGTCACACAAAATACTTAATAAGTAACATTTCCCACATGTCTACTTTACAGCAGCACAATCTTGGAGCCAATTTTTTTTTTATTAGGAAATTATAAGGGTTAAAAGTTGACCAGCGATTTCTCATTTTTACCATACCTTTTTTTTTAGGGACCACATCATATTTGAAGTCAATTGAGGGGTTTATATGATATAAAATGCCCCAAAGTGACAACATTCTAAAAATTGCTCCCCTCAAGGTACTCAAAACCACATTCAAGAAGTTTATCCTTCAGGTGCTTCACAGGAATTTTTGGAATGTTTAAAAAAATGAACATTTAACTTTTTTGCACAAAAAATTTACTTCGGATCCAATTTGTTATATTTTACTAAGGGTAACAGGAGAAAATTGACCCAAAATTTGTTGTACAATTTGTCCTGAGTATGCTGATACCCCATATATGCAGGTAAACCACTGTTTGTGTGCATGGCAGAGCTTGGAAGGGAAGGAGCGCCGTTTGACTTTTCAATGCAAACTTGGCTGGAATAGAGATCAGACGCCATGTGGCATTTGGAGAGCCCCTGATGTAACTAAACAGTGGAAACCCCCCACAAGTGGCACCATTTAGGAAAGTAGATCCCCTAAGGAACTTAGTTAGATGTGTGGTGAACACTTTGAACCCCCAAGTGCTTCACAGAAGTTTATAATGTAGAGCCGCAAAATTAAAAAATCATATTTTTTTCACAAAAATGATAATTTTGCCCCCAATTTTTTATTTTCCCAAGAGTAAAAGGAGAAATTGGACTACAAAAGTTGTTGTGCAATTTATCCTGAGTAGGACGGTGTCAGAGACACCGCACTACTTGCTCATAGAGCAATGTCCTGAGTACAGAAGCAGTGCTAAAAGTTACCTGGGGAGCAGGGCAGCAGAGGTGACCAGGCGTGCTTTAAGCTAATAGTGTCAGGGTCCAGTCAGCGCTGGAAAGTAAAGAGGCACAGGACCTGCGGACACTGAAAATGAGCAAGCTGGCACAGGACCTATGGTCATGTGACTGCAAGGGGGCGGGGCTTAGCATCCTGCTTTCAGATATGACAGGACACCATACAACAACTTAGAGTCAGGCAAAACGGAGGTCACAACAGTACGGGCAAATGAGGTACAGGAGGGACATACAGATGGGTAGTCAGACAAAGCCAAAGGGCATACACAAGAGGCCGACGTGGTTCCCAGGGGCCAAGCAGAGAGAAGTCGGGTCACAAGCAGAGAGTCATACACGAGAGGTAGCGCAGTACAAGAGGGTCAGGCAGAACTCGTAACAGGGACAGAACCGGATCACAATCGAGCAGGCAACAAGTTATCAGGCACAAGGCACACGTATACAAGAGGTCACTTAACTCAGCCGAGGGCAGGAGTATAACTGACACCGGACCCAGGTCCAGTGAGCACTAAATAGCCTCCTTCTGCCAGAGAGAGGCAGCACAATTAACCCATAGTCTAACCAGGTCAAAGTGAAATCCCGTCCTGGATCATGACAGACGGTACCCCATATGTGGGGGTAAACCACTGTTTGTGCACATGGCAGAGCTTGGAAGGGAAGGAGCACAGTTTGACTTTTTCAACGCAGAATTGGCTGGAATTGAGATCAGACACCATGTTGCATTTGGAGAGCCCCTGATGTGCCAAAACAGTGGAAATGCCACAATTATAACTCTATCCCTAACTCCAACACAACCCTAACCCTAATCCCAACCCTAACCATAACCCTAACCACAAACCTAACCCTAACACACCCCTAACCCTAATCCCACCTCTAACTCTAAACCAATCCCCTAACCCTAATCCCAACCCTAACCCTAATTCCAACCCTAATCCCAACCCCAATCCTAATCCCAGCCCTAATCCTAATCCCAACCTTAACCCTTACCCTAAATTTAGCCCTAACCCCAGCCCTTACCGTAACCCTAACCCTAATGGGAAAATGGAAATAAATACATTCTTTTGATTTAATTACTTTTCCCTTAACTAAGGGGGTGAAAAAGGGGGGTTTGGTTTACTATTTATAATGGGTTTTTATAGCGGGTTTTTATGTTTGGCAGCTGTCACACACTAAAAGATGTTTTTCATTGCAAAAAATAGTTTTTGCATCACCACATTTTGAGAGCAATAATTTTTCAATATTTTGGTCCACATAATCATGTGAGGCCTTCTTTTTTGCGGGACAAGTTCATGTTTTTATTGGTACCATTTTTGGGCACATGACTTTTTTGATCGCTTTTTATTCCAATTTTTTTGAGGCAGAATGAACAAAAACCAGCAATTCAGGAATTTCTTTGGGAAGGTGTTTACACCATTCCACATGTGGCAAAATTGATAAAGCAGTTTTATTATTCGGGTCACTGCGATTACAGCGATATCTCATTTATATCTTTTTTTATGTTTTGGCGCTTTTATACAATAAAAACTATTTTATATAAAAAATAATTATTTTTGCATCGCTTTATTCTGGCAGCTATAACTTTTTTATTTTTTTGCTGATGACACTGTATGGCAGCTCGTTTTTGCTGGACAAGATGATGTTTTCACTGGTACTATGCTTATTTATATCCATCATTTTCATTGCGTGTTATTCCGCTTTTGTTCAGCGGTTTGATGATAAAGTATTGTTTTTTTGGTTTTTTACTTTTTTAATGGTGTTCACTAAAGGGGTTAATTAGTGGGACAGTTTAATAGTATCATAGTAACATAGTTATTAAGGCTGAAGGAAGACTTTAAGTCCATCTAGTTCAACCCATATCCTATCCTAGCTTGCCCTAACATGTTGATCCAGAGGAAGGCAAAAAAAAAAATCATGTGGCAAACAGTAAGCTTCACATTGGGGAAAAAAATTCCTTCCCAACTCCACATATACAGCAATCAGACTAGGTCCCTGGATCAACGCAATATATCGTTATGAACGCAGGGATACCAAATATGTGTACTTTTATTGTTTAGATTTTTTAGCTTTAAATATTTATTTATTGCTGCAATAAATATTGTTTTTTAATATTATTTTATTATTGTTTTTAAATATTTTTACAATTATTTAGAAAAAAAAATTAATTCTTACTTTTACACTTTTTCCCACTATGGGACACTCATTTTGTGCAGGCTGATCGCTTCTATACCATGCAGATCTGCATGCTATAGAAGCTGTCAGCATTACAGCATCAATACACTGACCTGAAAGACTTCTTGGTCATCACTGCGCATGATAGGAAGTCTCTCAGGCCTGGAGACCTGGATGTCATCATGACGACATCGGGTCTCAATGGCAGCGATCTGGACCCCGTGTCATGCTGTGGGGTCTCCAATCCAAAGACAGAGGGGCTGTCACACCTGACATCCCCTCTCCCTGCTCCCAGAATGCTGCAATAGATACCCTATAAGTAGGAGAAAACTACTGTTTGGGCACATGGCAGGGTTCAGAAAGGAAGGAGTGATATTTTTGAATGCAGACTTTGATGTAATGGTCTGCGTGTGTTATGTTGCATTTGGAGAGCTCCTGATGTTCCTAAACTGTAGTAACCCCAGAGTGTCACTATTTTGGAAACTAGACTCCTCAAGGAATGTCTCTAGATGTGTGGTGATCATTTTGAAACCTCAGGTGCTTCATAGAATTTTATAATGTAGAGCCAAGACATTAAAAACATGGCAATTTTTTTTCACAAGGTTAAGAGGACAGAATGGTCTAGACTGACACCAAAAATGTGGTCAAAAACTACTTTTGGGTATTTCTAGTAGATGCGCCAATTATAGCGCTTTGCCCTGCTCTTCCCACTTGCCCTGTGACATTGGCAAATTGGGTAATATTTGACATCAAGGCAAGCAGTTAGCAATGAATAGGCATCTATAAGACTCCTATCCATTACTAACCCAATAGTCATACCTTAACCCTTTAGTGTCACAAACAATTTTTTGGTACATAATGACCAAGCCAATTCTGGCCACTGTCAGTTTATGAGGTTATAGCTCTGGAATGCTTCAGGGTAACCCACTGATTCTGAGAATGTTTTTTCATGACATATTGTATTTCATGTTTGTTGTAAAATGTCTTCAATATATTTATTTATAAATATTTATAAAAAAAAAAGAAAATTTGGCAAAAATTTTGAAAATTTTGCAGTTTTCAAAATTTTTATTTTTGTGCCTTAAATCAGAGAGTGGTATCACACAAAATAGTTGATAAATAACATTTCCCACATGTCAACTTTACATCAGCACAATTTTGGAAACATAATTTTTTTCTTAGAATGTTATAAGGGTTAAAATTTGACTAGCGATTTCTTATTTTTCCAACAAAATTTACAAAATCATTTTTTTAGGGACCACCTCACATTTGAAGTCAGTTTTGGGTGTTAATTTAACAGAAAATACCCCAGAGTGACAAAATTCTAAAAACTGTACCCCTCAAGGTGCGCAAAAGCACATTCAAGAAATTTATTAACCCTTCAGAACTAAAGCAATGTGGAAGGAAAAAATGAACACTTTACTATTTTCACCAAAAATTTAATTTGGAACCAATTTTTTTTATTTTCATAGGGTATCAGGAGAAAATGGACCACAAAATTTGTTGTGCAATTTCTCTTTAGTATGCTGATACCCCATATGTGAGGAAAAAAACACTGTTTTGGTGCAGGGCAGGGCTCAGAATGTAAGGAGCACTGTTTGACTTTTTGAATGCAAAATTGGCTGGAATCAATGGTGGTGCCATGTTACGTTTGGAGACCCCCTGAGGTACCCAAACAGTGAAATTCCCTCAATTCTATCTCCAACCCTAATCCTAACACATCCCTAACCCTAATCCCAACCTTAACCATAAAGCTAACCATAACCCTAACCACAAACCTAACCCTAACACACCCCTAACCATGATCCCAATCCTAACCGTAATCCCAACCATAACCACAACCCTAACCCTAGCCCAACCCTAACTTTAGCCCCAACCCTAACTTTAGCCCAACCCTATGCATTACTTTAGCCCAACCCTATCCCTAACTTTATCCCAACTCACGTTATCCCAACTCACTTTAACACAACTCAGTTTAGCCAAAATCTAACCCTAATGGAAAAAAGGAAATAAATAATTGTTTTATTTTATTATTTTTAGCTAACTAAGGGGGTTATAAAGGGGGTTTGATGTACTATTTTTTATTTTGATCACTGTGATAGGGTCTATAACAATCAAAATGGACCAATAGGAAAAATTTCCTATTGTTGCCGTGTGCCAGCCAGCAGATCTCGGCAGGCACTCTGTGCATGTGCCCACCATTTTATCCCGAAAAAAGATGCCGGTGGCCTGGGGGACTTCACAGGGAGTTGCAGGGAAAGCAGAGGTACCGGGAGGGGATCAGGGACCCTATTTCTCTCCTTTGATGAGCGATCACATCAGAGGAGAGAGGAATTAAATGGCAAATCTGACCTTTTTTTGTGGTCCCTGTCATACCGTTAATAACGGCAATCACAACAACGGCACGAATCATGTAAAAACCAACCAGAATCATGTTCTCTGGTGTCTCAGCTACCACTGGTAGCCGAGACATCAGAGAAATTCTGACTCTGGGGGACGCTATACCCTTATTCCACATAGAAACAAGGACTGAGGACACTACTGTAAATATAGATAAATGGGATCACTAACCACACGCTAATAGGGTATCAACAGACAACAAAGAAAAGTAGCGCGTAAAAGGCAAGGATCACCATTAAATGTACAAGATTAGAAAAATTTAACTCAAGAAATGCAAGACCTACAAATACATCCCTAAATTATAAATAATTGTACCCCTTAGGAGGTACAGCACTGTTAAAAAGCGGCGCTGCAGTTTAAGCACCCTTAACTGCCACCATTAAAAGGCGTATCAGCGGTCATTAAGGGGTTAAATAAACACAGAGATTAAAGTCCTTAATTTGAAATAAAAATCCACACCCTGTTTTACAAATTTATTTAAGAAAAACAAAGTTATATTCACCTTGCACCCATTACATTGTCACCTGTAGAATTGAAAAATAATTAACAACCATATCTGTCCAAAGTGAAGATGTCCCACGCAGTAATGTCTGCGATATGTGGTTTACAGCATGGACGGTGCTATTATGCAACCAAAAACTGTGGCAGAATTAGTTGATGTGTGTGCAGCTTCAGTGACTAGTGGTGACGTCATCAAAGTTACCACAGGTCAATGAAGCTGCACTCCCAGCTCACTTCACTGTGAGCGAGGCCCCTGAACTGCAATGACCTCAGTGAGATCACTGCTAGCACTGTGAGAAATAGTCTCGCTGTGCAGCTCTGAACTCAGTGAGTTCACTGCAGTTCACCTTAAGAAGCTTCTCATGGTGAACCGTGGTGAGCTCACTGAGCTCAGCGCTGCACCGTGAGTCTTTTTATCATGGGGGTAACGGTGATCACACTGACGTCAGTTCAGAGGCCCACTGGCTGCAGCTCATTCTGCCAAGCTTCTCAATATGAATGTTCACATAATGCCACTGTTCATGCTGAAGAGCACATGTCGCATAGATGGATTATGATTAGAGTTGAGCGATACCGTCCGATACTTCAAAGTATCGGATCGGAATGGATCGGCCGATCTTAAAAAAAAGTATCGGTATCGCCGATTCCGATACCGAAAGTCCCATTCAAGTCTATGGGACTTCCGGTATCGGAATAAGAAAAATCCTGTTTTTCCCTTGTACAGCCTCTCTGGGGTCTGTACGGGCCTTTCGGGGGGCTGTGCCGGCCTGCCAGGGGGTCTGTGCAGGCTCCGGTGGTCTGTGCCGGCCTGCCGGGGGGCTGTGCAGGCTCCGGTGGTCTGTGCCGGCCTGCCGGGGGGCTGTGCCGGCCTGCCAGGGGGGCTGTGCAGGCTCCGGTGGGCTGTGCCGGCCTGCCGGGGGGCTGTGCCGGCCTGCCGGGGGGCTGTGCAGGCTCCGGGGGTCTGTGCAGGCATCGTCCGATGGGACTACAAGTCCCATCGGGCGATGCCTGCTACCATGACAGTGATTGACACATTAGCCAATGATGGGACAGTAGTAGTCCCATCATCCGGCTAATGTGTTGAATGTAAAAAAAAAAAAAAAATTACATGCTACATACATACAACATGCATACTACATACATGCTACATTCATACTACATGCAACATACATACTACATACATACTACATGCAACATACATACTACATATATACTACATGCATGCAACATGCATACTACATACATGCTACATTCATACTACATATATACTACATGCTACATACATACTACATATATGCTACATACATACTACATATATACTACATGCATGCTACATACATACTACATACATACTACATATATGCTACATACATACTACATGCTACATACATACTACATATATACTACATGCATGCTACATACATACTACATGCTACATACATACTACATACATACTACATATATGCTACATACATACTACATACTACATACATACTACATATATACTACATGCATGCTACATACATACTACATGCTACATACATACTACATACATACTACATGCATGCTACATACATACTACATGCTACATACATACTACATATATACTACATGCATGCTACATACATACTACATGCTACATACACACTACATATATACTACATACATACTACATACATACTACATGCATGCTACATACATACTACATGCTACATATATACTACATGCATGCTACATACATACTACATGCTACATACATACTACATATATACTACATACATACTACATACATACTACATGCATGCTACATACATACTACATGCTACATACATACTACATATATACTACATGCATGCTACATACATACTACATGCTACATGCATACTACATATATACTACATACATACTACATACATACTACATGCATGCTACATACATACTACATGCTACATACATACTACATATATACTACATGCATGCTACATACATACTACATGCTACATACATACTACATATATACTACATGCATGCTACATACATACTGCATGCTACATGCATGCTACATACATACTACATACATACTACATGCTACATACATACCACATATATACTACATACATACTACATACAATACATTCATACAATACATACATAGACATACAGTACATATAACATAGAGTAACATACTTACCAATACTTGTCACATTGTTCCCCGAAGCCATTGTCTTTTTCGGAATAAATATTAACATAACAAACCACAAAAATACTCACCCACGATCCGAAGCAGTCCACGAGTGTGTCCCACGACGATCTTGGGTAGAGAGCTGCAGCATCAGCTGTTGCTGCCGTTCTCTACGGGCTGCAGGAATCCAATGACGGAAGGTAGGTATCCTTCCGCACTGTATTCCTCCGCCACTTAAAAAAAAAAAAAGTCCCTAGTCTCACTTTATGCCATTGCTGTGTGGGAAATTCCCACGCAGCAATGGCATAAAGTGAGACTAGGGACTTTTTTTTTTTTTAATTGGCGGAGGAATACAGTGCGGAAGGATACCTACCTTCTGTCATTGGATTCCTGCAGCCCATAGAGAACGGCAGCAACAGCTGATGCTGCAGTTCTCTACCCAAGATCATCGTGGGACACACTCGTGGACTGCTTCGGATCGTGGGTGAGTATTTTTGTGGTTTGTTATGTTAATATTTATTCCGAAAAAGACAATGGCTTCGGGGAACAATGTGACAAGTATTGGTAAGTATGTTACTCTATGTTATATGTACTGTATGTCTATGTATGTATTGTATGAATGTATTGTATGTAGTATGTATGTAGTATATATGTGGTATGTATGTAGCATGTAGTATGTATGTAGTATGTATGTAGCATGCATGTAGCATGCAGTATGTATGTAGCATGCATGTAGTATATATGTAGTATGTATGTAGCATGTAGTATGTATGTAGCATGCATGTAGTATATATGTAGTATGTATGTAGCATGTAGTATGTATGTAGCATGCATGTAGTATATATGTAGTATGTATGTAGTATGTATGTAGTATGTATGTAGTATATATGTAGTATGTATGTAGCATGTAGTATGTATGTAGCATGCATGTAGTATATATGTAGTATGTATGTAGCATGTAGTATGTATGTAGCATGCATGTAGTATATATGTAGTATGTATGTAGCATGTAGTATGTATGTAGCATGCATGTAGTATGTATGTAGTATGTATGTAGTATATATGTAGTATGTATGTAGCATGTAGTATGTATGTAGCATGCATGTAGTATATATGTAGCATGTAGTATGTATGTAGCATGCATGTAGTATGTATGTAGTATGTATGTAGTATATATGTAGTATGTATGTAGCATGTAGTATGTATGTAGCATGCATGTAGTATATATGTAGTATGTATGTAGCATGTAGTATGTATGTAGCATGCATGTAGTATGTATGTAGTATGTATGTAGCATGTAGTATGTTTGTAGCATGCATGTAGTATATATGTAGTATGTATGTAGTATGTATGTAGTATGTATGTAGTATATATATAGTATGTATGTAGCATGTAGTATGTATGTAGCATGCATGTAGTATATATGTAGTATGTATGTAGCATGTAGTATGTATGTAGCATGCATGTAGTATGTATGTAGTATGTATGTAGTATATATGTAGTATGTATGTAGCATGTAGTATGTATGTAGCATGCATGTAGTATATATGTAGTATGTATGTAGCATGTAGTATGTATGTAGCATGCATGTAGTATATATGTAGTATGTATGTAGCATGTAGTATGTATGTAGCATGCATGTAGTATGTATGTAGTATGTATGTAGTATATATGTAGTATGTATGTAGTATATATGTGGTATGTATGTAGTATGTATGTAGTATGTATGTAGTATGTATGTAGCATGTAGTATGTATGTAGTATTTTTTTTTTTTTTTTTAACATTTAACACATTAGCCGGATGATGGGACTACTACTGTCCCATCATTGGCTAATGTGTCAATCACTGTCATGGTAGCAGGCATCGCCAGATGGGACTTGTAGTCCCATCGGATGATGCTTGCACAGACCCCTGGACATCAGCACAGCCCCCCGGCAGGCCGGCACAGCCCCCCGGCAGGCCGGTACAGACCCCCACAGGGTGCACAGACCACCGGCAGGCTGGCACAGCCCCCCGGCAGGCCGGTACAGACCCCCACAGGGTGCACAGACCACCGGCAGGCCGGCACAGCCCCCCAGCAGGCCGGTACAGACCCCGGGCAGGCCGGCACAGCCCCCCGGCAGGCCGGCAGAGACCCCCGGAAGGCCCGAAATGACGGCGCATCATGATGCGCACACACCGTGCATCATGATGACGTCAGGCTGTCAATCAACTTTGAACTTCTGATTCCGATGCCGACTTCCGATATTGAAAAAATATCGGAAGTCGGTATCGGAATTCCGATACAGCAAGTATCGGCCGATACCCGATACTTGCGGTATCGGAATGCTCAACACTAATTATGATGTGATATGTCTTCACTTCAGATAGGTGAGGGATATGGTTGTATATTATTTTTCTTTTTTACTGGGGACATGGGCATAGGTGGATTAGGCGCAAGGTGAGTATTAATTATTTTGTTATTTTTATTTAAAATTAAAGGAGTCTGTGTCATTTATTTCAAGTAAAGGACTTTATTCTGGCTGTGAGTTTATTTCAAAACTTACTATGAGGTTAATAATAGAGAGTTGTCTTATAGACACCTCTCCATTACTCTCTTGTGGGCTTGATTTGTGGGCATATATTATCCCACTTGCCAGCCACCACCACAAGGCAAGTGGAAAAAGCTGGGCAAAGAGACAGAATTTGTGCATCTAATAGATACACATTTTCTGGTGAGGCTGTGGGCTGCTATTTGTGGGCAGGGGGGACTAATATCCAAGCCCCTTACCAGCCTGAGAAAACCAGCCCCCAACTGACTGCTTTACCTTGGCTGGTTGTCAAAAATGGGGGAACCTCACTCAAGTTTTTTTTAAATTGTTTATTTAAATAATTTAAAAACCATGTGGGGACACCTCTATTCTTGATAAACAGCCAGGATAAAAATGACAGCTGAGGGTTGCATCCCACAGGTGTTAGTTTTGCCATGCTGGTTGTCAAAAATAGAACAGACCCCAAGTAATTTTTATTTATTTATTTATTCATAGCTCAAGCGTTGGCTGATGGATACTCCCATTAGTGGCACCTGCTCTTGCTGTTTTCAGTGACAGCAGGTGTAGGCTGATGGTAGTAGTACTCAGCTGACACCTCTGTAACCAGCAGTAAACTTTTTACCGCAGGCACAACTGCTGGCTCATGCAGGTCTCTTACCTGTGGTAACAATCTTGCCACTGATCAAAGGCATTGTTTGCAGCGCTATCAGTCAGGTGACAGGGTGGCAAACAATGGATATTCAGATCCCCCATTCATTTGAATAGTGTCCGGGTTCGGGTACTATTCTGGTAACTGAACCAAACTCTTTAAGTGTTCAGCTGAACCCGCCAGACCTGAACATCCAGGGGTTTGCTCATCACTACCAAGAACATATTAGCTTTATGGACCACCTAGACAGCACATACAGAAGCAACTCAACCAGAATAAACTGAATTATGTTGCTGTTAAAACAGTCCACAAAGGTATGTTTTTTCACCTGTGCATGTAATTGCTGACAGGCAATTGCTTGCAATAGAAGATTGGGAAGAAGATTACAATAGAAGATTATGAAGCATTGTGGCAGGAAGAAAATGTACTGAAAACCACACTGAGCAGATTTCGGAGCACCATTCATCCAATAGCCTGTCTTTCCCTTTAAAATGTATTAATACTGTAAAATGTGCATTACCTAATGGCACATGTCTGTTTGGTCAGTGTGAATTTTAGAGGCAGCTACAGATGCTCTTTATACATTAGTAGCCATTAGAATCTGGAAGCTTTTCAGGTGAAATTATCACCTTACTATTTAAGTCAACAGCAATGATCCAGTGACAGAACAAAGTACTTAACGCCACATTGTTTTATTACTATAATTACATCAAGCGAACAATAACTGTCCAGAGAGATAAGATTAAGGAAAGCTAACCCTGAGAAATTTGGTGAACACAATCTAAATTTATGTACTGTTTTGGTCTGTTTGGACATTACACTCAATTTCTTTGCTTCTTGAGAAAAACTGGGTCATAAGGAAAATACAGCTGCCAACACAGATCAGCTTGAGCCTGAAGATGTGACCAGCATACATTTTTAAACTATCCATATTGCTTAAAAATATCTCACAACTTTACCGCTACATTTTGATACTTCTATACTATGTCATTTTGCTAGTGTCATTATTTCGTTGATTGGTTGATATGTGCCAAATAAAAAAGCATATGTTTTAAGACTAGATGTCCTTTACTGATGTGGCCATTAATTTTTGGAGCAAAAAAAAAATTGCAGTTCAAAAATTACAAGTTTAAAACAATGAATAGGAGTTTTGTTGCTCTCTAACTTATCTGTTTTACTGCCAAGCAAGGAAGTCTCATAGCAATAATTGATGGAACTGTGAATGAACAGCTTAGCTATAGAAGGCGGAGAGGTGACACTTGCACCTAGGCACTTCTAATATATTTGCAAAATCAAGCTATAGTTTGTTGCCCTGGTCAATATGTTTGGCCTGAAACATGTTCGATATCTCCTGATGTCTCTGCTCCATGCATCACAAAGTTTTATAATATTACTGAATATGCAATATGTCTTGGAAAGCAATCCTCCACACCAAACATTAATAGGATTATTATAGACTAGAGGTGGGCCCGATGCTATTGCATCAGTAGGGCAGTGACATCACTATGGGGGCAGCTCTGTGGCGCTGGGGATGGTGGTGTGATGTGTCACATGGCCACCATTTTTGTATACCTGAGTGTCCAAAGATGGCATCCGCGTGTGTATGCGTATGTGTACATGTATGCTTGTATTTATGCCGCATGTGTGTATGCGCATGTGTGCACGTGTATGTATTTGCATGTGTATGTATACATATGTGTGCATTTTTGTGCATACTTGTGTATATGCATGTGTGTATGTGTGAATGTATGTGCATGTATGTGGGTGTGCATGTGTGTATGTGTGTGAGTACATGCGTGTTTGTGTGTATGCCTGTTTGTGTATGCATGTGTGTGCATGCTTCTGCGAGTCTGTGCACGTGAGTGTTTGTGTGTATGTGCATGTTTGTGTATGTGTGTATCTGCGTGTGTGTGGGGACATTATGCTGTGTGTATGTGTATGCATGTGCGTACGCGTGTATGTGTGTGCGTGTATGTGTGCGTGTATCTGCATGCATATATGCACGTTTGTGTGTATGTGCATGCTTGTGTATGTGTGTATACGTGCATGCTTGCATGTGTATATGCATGTTTGTGTGTACATTTGTATGTACTGTATGTGTGCATGTATCTGCGTGTTTGTGTGTATGTACATGTTTGTGTGTATGTGCGTATGTGTGTGCGGACATTATACTGTGTGTATGTGTCTGTGTATGCGCGTGCATATGCATGTATGTGCATGCTTGTGTGTTTGTGTGTCTGTGTATCTGTGTGTGTGGGGACATTATACTGTGTATGTGTTTGTATGTTCGTGCTTGCATGTGTGTATGTGCGTGCATGTGTATGTGCAGACATTATACTGTGTGTATACTTGTGCGTATGTGTGTTTGTGAGTGTATGTGTATCTGTGTGTGTATGCACGGGCATGTATGTTTGTGTGTATGGGGATATTATACTCTGTGCATGCGCATGCATGTGTGTATGTGCGAGCATGTGTATGTGCGTATCTGCGTGTGGGTATGCACAGGCGTGTATGCGCTTGCATGTGTATGTGCGTATGTTTTACTTGCGTGTGTATGTGCGTGATTGCGTGTGTGTATATGTGCGTGCATGTGCATGTGTTTATGAGTATGTGGGGACATTATACTGTGTGTATGCATGTTTGTGTGTATGTGCGTGTTTGAACATTACACTGTGTGTGCATGCATGTTTGTTTGTGCGCGTGTATATCTACATGTGTATATCTGCATGTATGCATGCATGGGCGTGTGTGTGTGGTTTCATTATACTGTGTGTGTATGCATGTGCGTATGTGTGTATCTGCATGTATGTATATGTGTGTGTATGCACGTGCGTGTATGTGCGTGCCTGTGTGTGTATGTGGGAACATTATACTCTGTGCATGTATGTGTCTGTGTATACGTGTGTTTGTGTGTAAGTGCATGCATGTGTAAGTGCGTGTGGGGACATTATACTGTGTGTATATGTATGCATGTCTATGTGTGTATATATGTGAGTACATGTATGTATGTGAGTACAGGTATATATGTGTGTGTACATTCGTGTGTGTGTGTGGGGGGGGCATTTATGTGTGTGTGTGGGGACATTTGTGTGTGTGTGTAAATTCATGTCTGTAGTGTGTGTGTGTGGGGTGTGTGTCCCGCAGCTGCCTGCCCACCCACCTCCATGCAGACACAGCCGGCAGGAAAAACGGTGGTTTGCGGCCTGTGTAGAGATGGGGTGCGACACCACCAGAGGGCACCGGCACCCCATCTCCAGCACAGGCTGCAAGCCGTGGTCTTTCCTGCCGGCTGTGACTGCACGGATGTGGGTGGGCAGGCAGCTGCGGGATGCGGTGGTGTGGGTGGATGTCCCGGCGGGGGTCCGGCAGCAGCGGTGGGTGTCCCAGTGGGGGTCCGGTGGCAGCGGTTGTCCCGGCGGGGGGTGTCCTGGTGGGGGTCATGGTGGGGGTCCAGCGGCGGGGGTCTGGTGGCGGCGGCAGGTGTCCAGGCAGTGGACCGGTGGCGGGGATCCCGGCGTGGTCTGGGGGGTATCCCGGTGGGGTCCGGGGGCAGCGGGTGTCCCGGTGGGGGTCCAGCGGCAGCGGCGATGGCGAGTGTCGCGGTAGGGTTCCACTGGTGGTACTCCGCAAGGGCTTTGTACCACCAGCGGAGCCATATTGGAATGCCCATCACTTGGGTATTCCAATATGGCAGTCGGCGTACTTCCAGTGCGGCGCGGTGGAATGTGGGATAGCGACACAATCGCCATGAAGCTGTGACAGAGCAGATTGGCAATTATATAATAGAAGAGGAGATTAATCAGCAATTTATCAAATTTGAGTCAAACATTCTGAAGTCAGTGGTTCCACACAAAATCAGATACTTTTCCATTTGTTATTTAATTTATGAGGATTGTAAAAAATGAAATGCCTGGCATAATTTCACAGATGCTGTCTATTCCATGAGTGGGATAATGGCATCAGGAATGGCAGTGTGGGCTTCCCCATAATGTCCATCAGCAATCCATTCACACAGTGTGGCACAACCAATCAACAGGACAATCACAGGCTGTATGAAACATAGTGGCCAGCTAAGAAATGCAATTTTATGCGTCTACTGCTCAGAGCACACAAAATAGGATTAGCAAGAGGCATAACACAATTGTGGTGTACCACTTCAGTGCTGATGTAGCAGATTGAGACTATCACACTGTATTCAGTGGGTGAATAGAAACCTATCATTCAAGTTAAATTGTGAACTGTTGTCAGTAAAAAAACTGCATTAAAAGCACCTTAATATTTATTTTTTTTCACACAGAGCCTGCAAGTAAGGGTATTAGGAAACCACCAATTGCAGATTTTGTGATTAAACTCAAATTCTAAATTCAAGCCTTCTTTCTGCTTTTAAATGTAAGTAAATTACTACTACACTTGTAACATTAAATGTATTGTGCATACCACTTCTAAGAAGTTGCATCAAAAAACACTAGTCAAGGTCATCAAGCTTCGGTTTAGAAGAGACACGTGCTATAATAAATTAAAAAATACAATTTTTATTGAAAATATATACACAAAAAATCATTAAAAATAAGAAGTGAAAGCCTGAGCTGTTACAAGGACAATGTGGAGAGAGGCATAAATAAACTTTTAAATTACTGGCAATTCCTAGGAACTGGATTCCCTCATCAGAATCTAAGTACAGTTCAAGTGCAAACAAACTTATTGCTAAATGCTATCTGCAATCCTAGGGAGTACCCATATGTACAGTGTCATGTAAAAATGTGGGCACCCCTGGTCAAAACAACTGTTATTGTGAACAGTTAAGCTAGTAGAAGATGAAATGATCTCTAAAAGGCTTAAAGTTAAAGATAGATATGAAGGATTTGCAGATATTTTGCGCTGCTGGTATCCCATATAATAGATCCAAGTCCAGACAGAGAGAGCATCCATTTTTTTTATTCAGTCAATATGTTTTGAAGTACTACAGGCTTCCTCATCAGGACAAGCTTTTTTGGTCTTGATGAAGAAGTCTGTAGTACTTAGAAACACGTCGACTGAATAAAGAAAAAACTAATGGACTTTCTGACTTAACTTGGATCTATTATATGGGATACAAAAAAAAAGTGGTAAAATGGCTTTTGCATTTTTTTTTATCAAAAAAACATGTTAAGCATCTTATATTATTTTCATGCATTATTGCAGTTTATTTAATTACTGCAGGGTACTCAATTATTATGTTTCTGTCTTTGATTTTTTTTTATATGGGATACCAGTAGTGCAGATTATCTGCAAATTCTCCTTATCTCTGTTTTCCTGGTCTGATGATCTGTTAAACATGCTGCAGCTGGATTTATAAGTGATGGAAATGTTGTGTATCCACAACTAAATAAGGTTTGCATAACATTACTTAACACCCTTTTCTCAAAATCCTATTGTGCTATATTTTTTTCTCCTAGTTTTTTCCTAAAGTTAATGACACATTTCCTATGTATTTTAGGTAAACTTTTTAATCTTTAACATTTTAAAAAGTACAAAAAAGGAAAATGAGCAGATGCAAAAATTTTGGCACACTTCATTGTTAGTACCTAGTAGCACCCTCTTTTGAAAGTAGTACAAATTGTAAATGCTTTTTTTGCAGCCAGACTAGAGTCTTTTCAATTTTTGTTTGAGAGATTTTCATCCATTCTTCCTTGGAAATCTTTTTGAATTCTGTGAGATTCCTGTGAGAATCTGTGAGATTCCTGGATCATCTTGCATGCACTTCTATTTTGAGGTCTAGACATAGATTTTCAACATTGTTCAGATCAGGGGACAGTGAGATCCATTGTAAAACCTTAAGCTTGTACCTTTTGAGGTAGTCTATTGTGCATTTTGACATATTTTTAGGATCATTATAGATATGTAGAAGCTAGTGATGGGCGAGTCCTAAATTACTCGGAATCGCTTGACTCTAGCGAGTCCGAGCCCGGGACTCGCTACTCGTTGCGAGTCTAGCGAGTCCAATGTTAATGAATGGGGAAGCGAGTCTTAGCGAGTAATGTGCGATTTACAAATCGCAGATGTGTCTCGGAAAGCGCTTGCATTGGCGATTTGTAAACCCCACTCGCAACAGTTTGTTGCTGCTGTGTCCGAGTCCAAACTCGCATTTGTTTGTCTTATTTAGCACCGATGAGGCGAGGGAAGCCATTTTCTCTAGCACACACCATGCTTTGAGCAAACAGGAAATAATCCGAGTCGAGTTGACATACGCACACACACACAGAGCAATACAGAGCAATCATGGCCCGTGTCACTGTCAACACGCTGCAGTTGATTGATCTGGTGGAGGCTCGGCCCCTGCTTTGGCTCCCCACTGACCCTGCCTATGGGCATAACATCCAGCGGACTACAGCCTGGAGGGAGATCGCTCAAGTGATGTTCCCTGCACTGCTACGGCCACGACCTCGTCCCTTTGCAACCTCTTTTTTGGGAAATTGTGGTTTTTGTGACATTGTTGACAAATGCACAGTCACCGAGATGGAGTTAGGTGGTGCTGTAGGCGTCACTTGCTGGCGGGGTAAGTGTGTGTGCTGACACCTAGCAGTGAAGCAGCACACTAGTCCCTGCACTGTGCACTGCACTGTAAGGCTTGATCCTCCCTGCCTGCCTGCCTACAGTCTACACAGTACTCCTCTGTCCTCCTGGTAGCTCTCAGAAGAGCTGTTTGGGTTTAATATAAGGAATCTTGAAGTTTCCCTACACTAACTGACAATCCCTATGATCTGCTCAAGCATCTACCTCACCCTGCTCTATCTCAGATCTCTCAGGAATGTAGAGGAAATGGCGGTGGAAAAGGCTTATATACAGCCTCGCCTCTCATACATGACATAGGCATCACGATGGACAGAAGACAATCATAGTCCTGCCACAACCAACATTACTGAATATGATTGGCTAACATGCTTGTCCATCCAAAATAGTTTTCTGACCTAACACGCTAGGCTGTCTCGGAAGCTTTGTAGGAACATAACAGATTCTATATTTGCGAGTCCCGAATCCAGTATACAGGACTCGGGATTCGTAGACTCGCTCAGACTTGCTCACAATCGCTGTGTGTTGACATAGGCTATCTCGGAAGCTTTGTAGGAACATAACAGATTCTATATTTGCGAGTCCTGAATCCAGTATACAGGACTCGGAATCGTAGACTCGCTCAGACTCGCTCAGACTCGCTCAGACTCGCTCAGACTCGCTGTTGACAGCGATGTGATATAGCGAGTGAGAAAAAAAAACTCTGACAAAACTAGGATTGCCATTGACTTGCATTGGACTCGTTACTGTGCGAGTAATCACTGGGAGACTCGCCGAGTAACGAGTCCAGCGAGTCCCTTACTATTCGCCGAGTAAAGAGTCCTAGCGAGTAGACTCGCCCATCCCTAGTAGAAGCCATCCTCTTTTCAACTTCAGCTTTTTAACAGATGGTGTTATGTTTACATAATGAATTTGATGAAATTTCATTGAATCCATTCTTCCCTCTACCCGAGAAATATTCCAGGTGCCATTGATTGCAAAACAACCTCAAAGCATAATTAATACACCCCCAATGCTTAATTGTTGGCAAGACATTCATTGTGTTCAAAGAGTTCTATTTAAACCTCATTGGTACAAAGGACTTGTTTACAAAATGCATCAGGCTTGTTTAGATGTTCCTTTGTATACCTCTGAAGCAACATTTTATGGTGAGGATGCAGGAGAGGTTTTCTTCTGATGATTCTTTCAAGAAGGACATATTTGTGCAGGAATAGTAGAAAGTAGAAGAGTTTACCACAAATCCAACATCTGTTAAATATTTCTGAAATTCTTCATGGGTGAAATGTGCATTGGGGCACAGAGAATCAAAGGTCAGACCATCTCTTGGCAATGTAAGTACTTGTTTGCAATTTTTTTTGCTCTCAATGGTCAAACAATTTGTTTTTGAATAATAGAAGTTAGTTTTAGCCCAGAGCTGCCGAGTAAAAATACTGAGAATATAGGTACTAACCATTAGTAAGATAATAACTAGTGATGAGTGAAAGTGCTCGGACAAGGCGTTATCCTAGCATGATCGTGTACCAATAGAGTGTTTTTAGCATGCTCGAAAAATATGCTCTAGTCCCCAAGGCTTCATGTCTTGCAGCTGTTCGAAAGCCGTAACACATGCATGGATTTCCTAACATGCAAGATAATCCATGCATGTGTTGTGGCTTCTGGGAATCAGCTTTACTGGTTGCCCTGTTGCCCATGCCAGGTGCTGCAGACAGCTCACATCACTGTCCCCTACACGCGCTGCAGTCAGCGCTAGCAGGGTATAATGTTGAGGGTTGTATTCAACTGTTAACAGCGAGAGCAGGTGGTGACTAATGAGAGTATTCCTCAACCACAGCCTGTGCTATAAATATATTTTTCAAAAATAACTTTGGGTTCCCCTGTATATTTGATAACTAGCCAGAAAAAACTGACAGCTGTCAGCTTTAGTAAAGCTGGTTATCACGAATATCAATCAAGTAATTAAAAAAATTGTGTGGGGTCCCCTCAATTTTTGACAACCAGCCAAGCTAAGGTAGACAGCTGGCTGAAGTTTTCAAGCTAATAAAGAGCCATAGATATTCGCTCTCCCAGCCTGAAAATAGCAGCCAGAAAAGGTGCATCTATTAAATCCACCAGTTTTGATGCTTTGCCTAGCTCTTTCCACTTGTCCTGTGGCAGTGGCAAGTGAGTTTCATATTTGTGGGGTTTCACCTTTGTATTGTCAGGTGGCATCACGCCTATGTGTTAGTAATGGAGTGGCGTGTAAACACACAGCCAGAATAAAACCTTTTAATTGAAAGAATGACAGAATCCTTAAATTAACCTAATTTAAGCCATACTCACACCATCACTCAGTCCACTGAAGCCAAAGTCTCCTGTAACAGAATTAAAATAAAAAACAATATTCCTTGCCTGTCTGCCGAAAAGATAATGATCCATTTGTCCCGCAATGGGTCAAGCTCTGATAAGTCTAGATGGCAGGCTGCATTGTTGCATGATGCAACTATACAGCCTGCCATCCAGCAGAGACACTGACCAGCATGTGTTACTGCTGTTCACTATCTCGTGGTGAACTCCTATGAACTGACTAAAGTCACTGTGAGCGTGAGAAAGTTCTCTTGCTCATGATGCTGTCAGAAATGTCCTGGGAGTTCACAGTCAATGAACTCAGTTCAACTCACTGAGGTCAGCACATGTGATGCGGGAAAAGTTGTAATGGCACTCGTGATTAGTGATGAGCGAATTTGCTCAGAAAACTATCGCCAATCAAATTCGGCATGAATATGGCACATTCAGATTTGTGATCGGAAACCCGAGCAAAATTTTATAAACTCAAACAAAAAAGGAAGCACTCTCTAGCGCCATAGAATGCAAACATGAAATATGAAAAATGAATTTCATTACTGCATTAGAAATATGAAAAATTGAAAAAGCTTAGCACATAGAATGGCCAATTTATGTATACCTGGGAGCCACATTAAGACGTTTCTCGTTTTCCATGACCCTAGCCTAATGCCAATCCTCACTTAGTCTGAAGTCTTCATTTGTATGGTGTGATGCAGTGACCCCTGTGACAGCTAGGGGGCGCTGTATAGGCTGCCTGGGACATGCATGCAGGAATTCCCTTTGCTATGATGGGAAAATGGTGAGCGGCAGGATTATAAATGGCCGATATGTATCACAGGGGTGGGTGTCCTGTGATGGAAGCTGGAATATATAATGATCAGCAGAGATATACTGCTGAGGGTTTGTTGCTGTGTATTAGGGAAGCTTCCAGGTGACTTGGTGAGATTGGTGGGACCAGTCACCTACAAACCCACCCAGGGGTGTGTGTCTGAACTCCCAAAGAAAAGCCTGTGTGTGTGTGTGTGGCTGGGTGTGTTAAAAGGACCTGCAGTGAGGTCATGACCATGTGATCCATACCTGACCTGTGGTGTGGTTATGTACCATATAATGTGCCTGAGGTCTGGTCACATGGGAGAGAGTGTGTACCTCAATGGTTCAGGGTGCAAGGTCCTGGAGGGTCAGTGTTGGGAGATTCTGGGAGAAGGATCGGATCCTTGGAGCACGTGCTGCGACCTTGGACCGGGTGAGGAGTGAGTGTTGGATGGTCTCAGGAGGGGATGGAAGTCCTGAAGAGCACCCGCTGAGGCCCTGGACCTGGTGGTCGGTGTGTTGGGAGACCCTGGGAGGAGGGTCTGATCCCTGAACAGCACCCGGTGAGACCTGTGTGTTGGACGGTTCCAAAGTGGGGACGAACATCCTGAATAGCACACAGACAGGCCACGTGTGTTTGCAGAGTCAGTGACGGCACTGCATTGGGGGAGCTACTGTCCGTCTATGGATCTGGACTGTCAGGTGACCTGGTGAGCAAGGCATTGTCCGGCACGGTGATCCCAGTTCGGCAGCTTCCCTGAGAGAGAAAGTACTGACAGGAGTCAGCGTGCGAAGCAGGATCTCCTAAGAGGTAACCTCAGACAGGGGGAAATAACTGTTTGTGCTTGTGAGGTTCTATGAATGTTAGTGAACTCTTTGGCATGTGGTTGCCCACGGTCACTGGACAGAGAGATCCAGTGTGTTTAGGGACTGCAAGGAAGAACCATAACCTGTAAATGTTCTGGACTATGTGTTAGGCCTGTGAAGTGTAACATGGCCTACAGCGGTTTATGATGCTTGAATAAACCAAAATGGACTGTTTATGTGAAAAAAACCTGTGCCTGATCCTATTAATCTGCTGCCAAGTGTGTGTCCCCCAACACTAACAATAAGCACTACCTTACAATGGGAACCTATGTAAATCCTCTCCTTGGACTGATATCTATATCTCTGTGGAGTGGTCAGAAGGTTAATGAATACAAATGTCAAAAAAGTGATCGTCACATCCAAGCATAAACTAAGTGTGAACAGGTGCTTAACCTAGAATCACCAACTCATATACTGTACACTCAAACAAAAAAGGAAGCACTCTGTAGTGCATAGCATGCAAACATGAAACATGAAAAATGACTTGCATTACTGCATTAGAAATATGAAAAATTGAGAAAGCTTAGCGCATAAAATGGCCAATTTATGTGTACCTGGAAGCCACGTTAAGGCGTTTCTCGTTTTCCAGGACCCTAACCTATTGCCAATCTTCACTTAAGGCTCCGTCACGCTAAACCATGTCCCAGCGATCCCACCAACGATCTGACATGATGGGATCGCTGGGACATCGTTAGGCTGATCGCTGGTGAGCTGTCACATAGACAGCTCCAGCGATCAGGACCAGCGACGCTGGACGCTGGTTTCTAATGTAAACGTCGGGTATCCAGGAGACGCACGACTCCTGGATACCCGCTGTTTACCTTGGAAACCGGCGTACACGCTGGTTTCCAAGGTAAACATCGGGTATCTAGGAGCTGTGCGACTCCTAGATACCCGACGTTTACATTGGAAACCAGCGTCCAGCGTCACTGATCGCTGGTCTCTCACTGTCACACGCAGCGATGCGCGCTGGGCAGCGGGAGACCAGCGATCGAGAAACTGCCCAGGCCGCTTGAGCATGATCAGGGATAACCGGCAGGGGGGCCGGTCGCTGATCCCCATCACACACAGCGATCTCGCTGGCGAGATCGCTGATGTGTCACAAAATCAGCGATCTCACTAGTGAGATCGCTTAGTGTGACGGGGCCTTTAGACTAAAGTCTTTATCTGTATGGGAATCTATGTAAATCCTCTCCTTAGACTGAAATCTATATCTCTGTGGAGGTGTGGTGGCCCTGCTGTAATTAAAAACGCCTGCAGCTAAGAGGTGGAGTGCTCAGTCAGAAGGTTAATGAATACAAATTTCAAAAACTGACCATCACATCCAAGCATAAGCTAAGTGTGAACAGGTGCTTAACCTAGAGTCACCAACTCATATACACTCAAACAAAAAACGAAGCACTCATGTTTGCATGCTATGTACTACAGAGTGCTTCCTTTTTTGTTTGAGCATATATGAGTTGTGACTCTAGTTTAAGCCCCTGTTCACACTTAATTTATGCTTAGTTTATGCTTGGATGTCACAGTCAGTTTTTTAAAATTTGCAAAATTTTATAAAATCAGTAAAAATTGGTAACATTCAGTAAAAGTGCGGGAAAATATTTGTGGTGCCACAAAAATATTTTCACCACTTTAGCAATGATAATGGTGGTGTATCATGAGCATTTGGCATGTATTTGATGAGGGGAGGGGGTTTGCAGATCTCAGAGGCGCAGCATTCTTGTAAGCAGTCACTTTTTTTTCTTTTCCTAACTTTATGTGTGTACATTACGGCTAGCCAATCAGGGCGCAGGAAACACCCACAGTGTCCTGACTCAACGGCTTGTGTCATTGGCTGCTGAAATCACTTGTCCCTCTCCATATCAATAGCAGACATCTTGTTTTAGCACCATTTTGACACTATAGCTGCGCAGAGAGTCTGCTCCTGATGCTGGCACTGTTAACAGCAATATTTTAGCTAGTTAGTTAGGTGGTTGTATATCAATCAGATAGTGTAGCTAGATTGTGTCCTGTGCGGCTGTAAAATTTACCTTCCAGAATTTTTGGGGGGCCATTCTGAGGTCCACAGACAAAATCAGGAGGGCACATGTCCTACAAGTATGTTGTGCAGTGCTTCGGTTGTGCTCCATGCACATGTATAGCATTCTAAATTTTATTTTTTCACAAGCTAAAGGTGAAAAAGCCAGCGGTATCTACATTTATCTACATAGATAGGTGGTTGTATATCAGTCAGATACTGCAGGTAGCTAGTGTCCAGTGTGACTGCTATATTTACCTTCCAGCACTTTTTTTTATTTTGTCCATACTGAGGTCCGCAAAGAAATCCTGCAGGGCACGTGTTGTGCACTGCTTCTATTGTACTGCATACACAAGTATAGCATTCTAATTAATATTTTTACACTAGCTAAATGTGAAGCAGCCTGATGTTTCTCACTTTGTCATTTAGTGCTGTGGTGATATGAAACTGTCTGCAGACCTAAGGTACATTAAAAAAATATAATTTTTTCTGTTGCTAAATGTGAAACAGCCTGCCGTATCCCACATTGTCATTTTGTGGCGGTGATATGAACCTGTGTACAGACCTACCACAGATAAAAAAAATATATCTTCTTTTGCTGAATGAGATACAGCCCATCATATCCCACATTGTAATTCTGTGGCCGGGTATGAACCTTTCTGCAGATCTAACGCACATTAAAAAAAATTCTAATTTTTTCTGTTGCTGAATGTGATACAGCCTGCCATATCCCACATTGTCATTTTGTAGTGGTGATATGAAGCTGTCTGCAAACCTCAAGCACATTAAAATATTAATGTTTTTCTGCTGATAAACGTGATGCAACCCGCTATAACCAACCTTTTAGTGGCATTGAAATTGCTCTGTGTGCAGAGCTGTTGGACATTCAAATTAATTAATTTTGTTTCTTTTACAAACATGATACAGCAGCCGAGATCCGAGTTTCAAATTGTTTTGAGCCTATCTTCTAGATTATGTGCACCTTTGGCATCAAATTTCTCATGAGCATCTTTTATACGTAGCTTGAGATGCGCATCTGTTACACCTATCTTCTGATGAGCATCAAACGCTCTCTGGGAAATTGATGTTGGGTAGATGAGTAATAGTTGTAGGCTGGATCCCGGATCTCATATTTCCCATAGCTGCCCTGTTATTGATCCTGTTTTATGTACCCATTCCCGCTCAAAACAATTCTTCTGTTACTAACGTCATACAGTAGGCAACAAGTGACTGAAATTGTTTGGAGCATTTACTCAATTTTATACAGGCCTTATTAAAAGACCCCAAAAATTCTTCTGTTACTAACGTCATACAGTAGGGGACATGTCACTTTTAAATTGTTTGGAACATCTCGTCATATCGACGGGCCCCCAAAAATTCTTTTGTTACTAACATCATACAGTAGGGGACATGTGACTTTGAAATTGTGTGGAGTGTCTACTCAATTTTAGACAATTTAAACAAGGAGAAAGAAGGGAGTACTGGATTCAAAATAGTATTTAAAAAAGTATACACATTTATTTCATGTACCATGAAATAAAGCATTGATATTGGAACCTACTCCCAGAATCGCCTGGATTTCCTCCATTTGAGGGTTGAAGTATAGCAGCGCGGGAGCCAGGTGTTTTCTTATCCAAAAATAGGGATTTAGGAAGGTAGCAGCAATATTAGATCCCAACTAGTGTTGAGCATTCCGATACCGCAAGTATCGGGTATCGGCCGATATCAGCGGTATCGGAATTCCGATACTTAATTCCGATACTTTTTTCATATCGGATTCCGGGATCGGAATCGGAATAGGAAGTTCCCATCATGCTATGAGCCTGCTTGCTTTGATTAAGCCAATGGGAATCCTCCGAAGTGTGGGCACATCCTGTTAGGCATGTAGGCATGTTAACTATTGGCATGGCTGTGATTGGCTGCCGAAATGATGTCATGATGCACTATAAAAGCCACCGCAGCCGCCATTTCTGGTCACTCTGCTGTGAATTCAGTTAGGGACAGGCTGCTGTAGAAGACTGTGAGGGACAGTTAGAAATAGCGATTCTAAAAACAATATTGTGCTTTATCCAGGCTACATAAACCACCACTGTAGCTTGCTTTTCCCTAGCAGCGCTGTTTTCACAGCTGTCTGCAAGGGCTGTGTGAGTGCAGCTCACGCTGTGGAGTGGGTCCTGCAGCCACGTCAGGCTGTAGGCCACCCAGTGTGATCACTGCTGCCTCATACATCTTTTATTTTTTGAGCTGCATTTTTTAAATAATTTCAATCTAGTGTGCTTCCATCCGTATCCATATACGTTGGTTGCAAACACTAGTAGTAGACAGCGGAGCCTTTCTGCAGCCTTTCAGTGCTAGTGTCCACTTTGCTGCACTGTTCACGGCTGTCTGAGAGGTCTCTGACTGTGTGTGAGTGCAGCTCACGCTGAGTAGTGTGTCCTGCAGCTACGTCTGGCTGTAGGACGCTCAGCGTGCGTCACTGCCTCACACATATTTTTATTTGAGTGCAGCTCATTTTTTCTTCTATTAGTGTGCATCCATCCGTCTCCATCTACGGTGGTTGCAAACACTATATAGGAGTACACAGCGGAGCCTTTCTGCAGCCTGTCAGTGCCAGTGCCCACTTAGCTGCACTGTTGACGGCTGTCTGAGAGGTCTCTGACTGTGTGTGAGTGCAGCTCACGCTGAGTAGAGTGTCCTGCAGCTACGTCTGGTTGTAGGATGCTCAACGTGCGTCACTGCCTCACACATATTTGTCTCTGAGTGCAGCTCATTTTTTCTTCTCCTATTAGTGTGCATCCATCCGTATCCATCAACATTGGTTGGTTGCAAACACTATATAGGAGTAGATAGAGGAGCCTTTTTTTCTGGCTTGTGCCCTGCCGGCGCAGCCAGATTAGTATTACCCAATTTTTTTGGAGCCTCATCTTTTGCATTGTAGGTTACCTGCCTGCATTGTAATAGCTCCAAAAAGTTGGTGATACTATCAGTTTCAATTCTTTGTTCTCATACTTTGAGTTTGTTTCAAACAAAGAAACCACATAAAAAGTTCACCAAACACTACATTTTGAACTTGTGTAGGCCACATCAGCTCCTATTAAAGTCTAGTCCACACACACACACTTCATAAAATTAGTGTTTCTTGTACCTGTAACCAGCTGTTCAGGAATAAGCACACTAAGGCCCCCCTTTGTCCTTTTTTGCCTATCTTAAGCAGTCTTGCAAGATGAAGAAGGCAGGGAGTAAGGCGCGGGGGCGTGGGCGTGGGCGTGGAGTTTCAGCAGGGAGAGGACGTGGGGATTCTGCAGGGAGAGGACGTGGGGATTCTACAGGTAGAGGACGTGGGGATTCTGGGCCTGCTGCGGGCACCAGTGGATCAGCATCCCCCAGTTTTAGCAGGCAACAGTCCTTTATGCGCAGCTTTGTAGGACCTCAACGTACCCCACTGCTGCGGGAGGAACAAATTGAAGCCGTTGTCGGATGGATGGCAGCTAACGCATCGACTTCAATTACTTCCGCATCCTCTCAGGGTCAGAGCACCGAAGAGCAACCATCTGTCTCTTCACCACCTGCCAAAGTGCCCAGGCAGTCAGAGAGACATGGACAGGAGCCATCACAATCTCTACTTCTGTTCTCGGAATCTGTTGGCTTGGAAAGAGGGGGCCAGCCAAGCAGCATTCCTGAATGTGAAGAAGAGGGAGTATGCAGTGATGCGCAACTTCTTTGTCCCTCTGAATCTGAAGAGGCGAGTGGGCCAGTGCCTATGGTCAGCACACCTCAGTACGCATCAGATGATGACGAGACTCAGTTGCCACTTTCTGGTGCGTACGGTGCTGGCGAGACAACCCCGGAGAAGCAGCTGTTTGAAGAGGGGAGGGAAGATGATGAGGTCCATGACCCATCATGGCGTGAGCAACAGGAAGGTGGTGGGAGCAGCTCGGAGGAAGAGATTCCCCTACCGGCCAAAACAGGAGGCAGAGGGAGGGGGAAGACTTGGTTGCCTGTACCCTCCACTTCGGCACCCGTTAGGAGCATTCCTCCTTCCAAAGGCAAACCGGGCGCTCACAAGAGTTGCAGTGCGTGGTCCTTTTTTGACACAGTTGCAGATGACATTTGCTTTGTCAAATGCAAGCTGTGTCATCAGAGAGTCAAAAGAGGGAGAAATGTCAGCAACCTCAATACCACAAATATGTGGAAACATGTGCGCACCAAGCACGAGTTGGAGTTGCATAGACACCCTCAAGACGTAGGCCAACGTACAGCACCACCTACCACCTCTTCAGTTCGTGTTGGGCCCTCTTCCTCCAGCTCACACACTGCTGGTTCGGCTTCCTCACAGGATCGCCAAGGAAGAACCTCTGCCACTGTTGTCCGGAGACCCTGTCAGATTCCACCCATAACAGCACGTTCCCATCCATCACAGCCATCGGTAGCACAGGCATGGGATAAAAGGCGCCCTTACTCGGCAAACCATCCCCGAGCACAGTCTCTGAATGCTGGCATTGCCAAACTTCTGGCAGTTGAAATGCTGTCATTCAGGCTGGTGGACACTGACACCTTCCGGGACTTAATGGCATTGGCAGTCCCCCAATACAACGTGCCCAGCCGCTTTTATTTCAGCAGGCGAGCCGTCCCTGCCCTGCAGAAACATGTTGAGGGCAAAATAAAACATGCGCTACTAAACGCCGTTAGTAGCAAGGTCCACCTGACCACCGATGCGTGGACCAGTAACCATGGACAGGGACGATACCTTTCCCTCACTGCCCACTGGGTCAATGTTGTGGAGCCGGGTACGGATCTGGAGAGTGGCGCTGTACGTGTTCTTCCAACGCCACGGATTGCAGGACTCCAGTCTGTACACATAGACTCCTCCTCCTACTCAAGTTCCTCAGAAACAGCAGAGCAGGAGCCTGTTACGACCGATATGAGCACAGCCGTGGCCAAACGTCAACAGGCTGTACTCAAATTAATTTCTTTGGGGAATCGAAGCCACACAGCGCAGGAGCTCTGGAATGCTATCAAGCTGGAGAGCGATGTGTGGTTTGGGCCAGCGAATCTCCAGCCGGGCTTGGTAGTGTGTGACAATGGCCGAAATCTGGTGGCAGCTCTTGGCCTAGGCAACCTCACACACATCCCATGTCTGGCACATGTTCTTAACTTGGTCGTGCAGAGCTTTCTGAGGGACTATCCGGATCTTGATGCACTGTTGCACAAGGTCCGCATAGAGTGCGCTCACTTGCGACGTTCCAGCACGGCAAGATCGCGCCTCGCTGCTCTGCAGCGACGATTTGGCCTTCCAGAACATCGCATCATATGTGACCTACCCACCCGGTGGAATTCAACGTTACATATGTTGGAGCGGTTGTGTGAGCAGCAGGCAGCAGTCATGGAGTACCAGCTGCATCAGGCGCAAACAAGTCGCACTGTGCGCCGTTCACACTTCAGCACCATTGAGTGGGCCTCTATGAAGGACATCTGCCTCGTTTTGCGTGCCTTCGATGAATCCACGCGGATGGCGAGTGCAGATGATGCACTAGTCAGCATGACTGTCCCCCTTATCTGCCTGCTTCAACAAACACTGCAAGCACTAAGGGATGAGGTTTCAGAAGAGGTGGAGGATGAGGAGTCCCAAATGCCATCTGCTTCTGGACAGTCTGCGCTACGTGTTTCCTCACAAAGGCCTAGGCAGGGGACACTTTGTGAGGAGGATGAGGAGGAGTCGATGGAGGAGGAAGACATCTCTCCAGAGGAGGGAGGTACACAAACCTCTACTCAGTATGTACAGCGAGGGTGGGGTGATGCAGAGCAGGTCGAGGTCACGCCTCAAACAGGGGACAGCGGTTCTTTGGCAGTTGGGAGTCTGCAGCACATGGTTGATTTCATGCTGCAGTGCCTGAGAAACGACCGCCGCATCGCCCACATTCTCGTCTCGGCTGATTATTGGGTGTACACCCTCCTAGATCCTCGCTACCGGGACAGCGTACAAAGGCTCATACCAACGTTGAACCGGGAGCGTAAAATGCGGGAGTACGAAGAGTCACTGGTGCAGTCCATAATGTTTTCCATTCCACCCGACAGCATTGTTGCAAGTGCTTTACAAAGCAGCTCTGTGCGTCGAGGCAGTGGAGGAAACTCTGCACAAAGAGGGAGCAGAGGCAGTGCCGCAGCACAAGGCAAGACCACTATGGCCCAAATGTGGCAAAGTTTTGTGTGTCCACCACAATTGTCTACACCATCAGCGACGCCTCGAGTCAGCAGGAGGCAACGCTTCCGTCAGATGGTGTCAGACTACATGTCTTGCCCTGTCGCTGTACTCCCAGATGGCTCTTCCCCCTTCAAGTTTTGGGTCTCTAAGCTGGATACATGGCCAGAGCTTAGCCAGTATGCATTGGAGGTGCTGGCTTGCCCTGCTGCCAGTGTATTATCGGAACGTGTCTTTAGTGCCGCAGGTGGTGTACTAACAGACCGTCGCACGCGACTATCTTCCGATAATGTTGACCGGCTGACTTTTCTGAAAATGAACAAGGCCTGGATCTCCAAAGACTTTGCCATTCCTCTTACAGACTAAATTAGTGGTTGGCAACTGTATCCAGGTCTGCTGGTGTGTTCATTTTTCTACCACCTGAACTATAATCCCTGTGCTTCAACACAGCCAGTTGTCGCTCAGATGTGTCGTCTGCACAGAGAAACACACTAGCTCCTGTGTTACTGGGGTTCAGTAATGCCAGCTGATCCCCTGCTGTGTGGACGGCAGAGTCACCAGCTCCATCAACATTCAAACCACTACTGATTTTTAACCGTGCCCAACTTAGGTCTCTGGCTCCACTGTCTCTACTATTTCCCCTGACCTCCAACCCCGCCATCTACATCTCTGAAGTGGCGTCAGCACAATCTACACTTGTTCCTGTGTTCCTGTGGCTCAGTCCCATCAGTTTATCCCCTGATGTGTGTCCGGCAAGGTCTCCTGCTCTGTCCACATTCCCATAACCAGTAGTGGGAATGAGGACAGAGCTGGCGAACTTGCCGGACAAACATCAGGGGATCAACTGATGGGACTGAGCACCAGTAACACAGGAACAAGTGTAGATTGTGCTGACGCCACTTCAGAGATGTAGCTGGCGGGGTTGGAGGCCAGGGTAAATAGTAGAGACAGTGGAGCCAGAGGCCTAAGTGGAGCATGGTTAGAATCAGTAGTAGTCCACAACCTCCATAAAAACCGCTGCCCATTGGCCTCTGCATGCGGCATGCGTAATCCTGGGCACCAACAGCGTCAGTTGGTGTTCAGAAGTGTCGTCTCCACAGAGCCAAACACATTCGTTCAAGTGTTAGTGGGGTTCAGCACTGCCAGCTGTTCCCCTGCTGTGGAGATGGCAAGTCTCCTGCTGCCTTCACCTGCCAAAATCCAGTAGGCCCCAGCCTGCTCCTCGCCTAATCCTGGGCTCCAACAGCGTCAGTTGGTGTTCAGAAGTGTCGTCTCCACAGAGCCAAACACATTCGTTCAAGTGTTAGTGGGGTTCAGCACTGCCAGCTGTTCCCCTGCTGTGGAGATGGCAAGTCTCCTGCTGCCTTCACCTGCCAAAATCCAGTAGGCCCCAGCCTGCTCCTCGCCTAATCCTGGGCTCCAACAGCGTCAGTTGGTGTTCAGAAGTGTCGTCTCCACAGAACCAAACACATTCGTTCAAGTGTTAGTGGGGTTCAGCACTGCCAGCTGTTCCCCTGCTGTGGAGATGGCAAGTCTCCTGCTGCATTCACCTGCCAAAATCCAGTAGGCCCCAGCCTGCTCCTCGCCTAATCCTGGGCTCCAACAGCGTCAGTTGGTGTTCAGAAGTGTCGTCTCCACAGAACCAAACACATTCGTTCAAGTGTTAGTGGGGTTCAGCACTGCCAGCTGTTCCCCTGCTGTGGAGATGGCAAGTCTCCTGCTGCATTCACCTGCCAAAATCCAGTAGGCTCCAGCCTGCTCCTCGCCTAATCCTGGGCTCCAACAGCGTCAGTTGGTGTTCAGAAGTGTCGTCTCCACAGAGCCAAACACATTCGTTCAAGTGTTAGTGGGGTTCAGCACTGCCAGCTGTTCCCCTGCTGTGGAGATGGCAAGTCTCCTGCTGCCTTCACCTGCCAAAATCCAGTAGGCCCCAGCCTGCTCCTCGCCTAATCCTGGGCTCCAACAGCGTCAGTTGGTGTTCAGAAGTGTCGTCTCCACAGAACCAAACACATTCGTTCAAGTGTTAGTGGGGTTCAGCACTGCCAGCTGTTCCCCTGCTGTGGAGATGGCAAGTCTCCTGCTGCCTTCACCTGCCAAAATCCAGTAGGCCCCAGCCTGCTCCTCGCCTAATCCTGGGCTCCAACAGCGTCAGTTGGTGTTCAGAAGTGTCGTCTCCACAGAGCCGAAGACACTCGTTCGAGTGTTAGTGGGTTTCAGCACTGCCAGCTGTTCCCCTGCTGTGGAGATGGCAAGTCTCCTGCTGCCTTCACCTGCCAAAAACAACAGGCCCCAGCCTGCTCCTCGCCTAATCCTGGGCTCCAACAGCGTCAGTTGGTGTTCAGAAGTGTCGTCTCCACAGAACCAAACACATTCGTTCAAGTGTTAGTGGGGTTCAGCACTGCCAGCTGTTCCCCTGCTGTGGAGATGGCAAGTCTCCTGCTGCCTTCACCTGCCAAAATCCAGTAGGCCCCAGCCTGCTCCTCGCCTAATCCTGGGCTCCAACAGCGTCAGTTGGTGTTCAGAAGTGTCGTCTCCACAGAGCCAAACACATTCGTTCGAGTGTTAGTGGGTTTCAGCACTGCCAGCTGTTCCCCTGCTGTGGAGATGGCAAGTCTCCTGCTGCCTTCACCTGCCAAAAACAACAGGCCCCAGCCTGCTCCTCGCCTAATCCTGGGCTCCAACAGCGTCAGTTGGTGTTCAGAAGTGTCGTCTCCACAGAGCCAAACACATTCGTTCAAGTGTTAGTGGGGTTCAGCACTGCCAGCTGTTCCCCTGCTGTGGAGATGGCAAGTCTCCTGCTGCATTCACCTGCCAAAATCCAGTAGGCCCCAGCCTGCTCCTCGCCTAATCCTGGGCTCCAACAGCGTCAGTTGGTGTTCAGAAGTGTCGTCTCCACAGAGCCAAACACATTCGTTCAAGTGTTAGTGGGGTTCAGCACTGCCAGCTGTTCCCCTGCTGTGGAGATGGCAGTCTCTCCTGCTGTCTCCGCATTACAAAGACAGTAGGCCTCTGCCTACACCCTCCTATTTCCTGGGCTTCAACACAGCCAGTTGTAGTTCGGAAGTGCCGTCCACACGGAAAGAGATACTTGCTCCCGTGTCTCAGTGGGGTTCAGTAACGTCAGCTGATCCCCTGCTGTGTGGATGGCAGTCTCTCCTGCTGTAAACTCATTCAAAATACAGTAGGCCTCTGCCTACACCCTCCTATTTCCTGGGCTTCAACACAGCCAGTTGTAGTTCGGAAGTGCCGTCCACACGGAAAGAGACACTTGCTCCCGTGTCTCAGTGGGGTTCAGTAACGTCAGCTGATCCCCTGCTGTGTGGATGGCAGTCTCTCCTGCTGTAAACTCATTCAAAATACAGTAGGCCTCTGCCTACACCCTCCTATTTCCTGGGCTTCAACACAGCCAGTTGTAGTTCGGAAGTGCCGTCCACACGGAAAGAGACACTTGCTCCCGTGTCTCAGTGGGGTTCAGTAACGTCAGCTGATCCCCTGCTGTGTGGATGGCAGTCTCTCCTGCTGTAAACTCATTCAAAACACAGTAGGCCTCTGCCTACACCCTCCTATTTCCTGGGCTTCAACACAGCCAGTTGTAGTTCGGAAGTGCCGTCCACACGGAAAGAGATACTTGCTCCCGTGTCTCAGTGGGGTTCAGTAACGTCAGCTGATCCCCTGCTGTGTGGATGGCAGTCTCTCCTGCTGTCACCTCATTCAAAATTCAGTAGGCCTCTGCCTACACCCTCCTATTTCCTGGGCTTCAACACAGCCAGTTGTAGTTCGGAAGTGCCGTCCACACGGAAAGAGATACTTGCTCCCGTGTCTCAGTGGGGTTCAGTAACGTCAGCTGATCCCCTGCTGTGTGGATGGCAGTCTCTCCTGCTGTAAACTCATTCAAAATACAGTAGGCCTCTGCCTACACCCTCCTATTTCCTGGGCTTCAACACAGCCAGTTGTAGTTCGGAAGTGCCGTCCACACGGAAAGAGACACTTGCTCCCGTGTCTCAGTGGGGTTCAGTAACGTCAGCTGATCCCCTGCTGTGTGGATGGCAGTCTCTCCTGCTGTCACCTCATTCAAAATTCAGTAGGCCTCTGCCTACACCCTCCTATTTCCTGGGCTTCAACACAGCCAGTTGTAGTTCGGAAGTGCCGTCCACACGGAAAGAGATACTTGCTCCCGTGTCTCAGTGGGGTTCAGTAACGTCAGCTGATCCCCTGCTGTGTGGATGGCAGTCTCTCCTGCTGTAAACTCATTCAAAATACAGTAGGCCTCTGCCTACACCCTCCTATTTCCTGGGCTTCAACACAGCCAGTTGTAGTTCGGAAGTGCCGTCCACACGGAAAGAGACACTTGCTCCCGTGTCTCAGTGGGGTTCAGTAACGTCAGCTGATCCCCTGCTGTGTGGATGGCAGTCTCTCCTGCTGTAAACTCATTCAAAATACAGTAGGCCTCTGCCTACACCCTCCTATTTCCTGGGCTTCAACACAGCCAGTTGTAGTTCGGAAGTGCCGTCCACACGGAAAGAGACACTTGCTCCCGTGTCTCAGTGGGGTTCAGTAACGTCAGCTGATCCCCTGCTGTGTGGATGGCAGTCTCTCCTGCTGTAAACTCATTCAAAATACAGTAGGCCTCTGCCTACACCCTCCTATTTCCTGGGCTTCAACACAGCCAGTTGTAGTTCGGAAGTGCCGTCCACACGGAAAGAGACACTTGCTCCCGTGTCTCAGTGGGGTTCAGTAACGTCAGCTGATCCCCTGCTGTGTGGATGGCAGTCTCTCCTGCTGTAAACTCATTCAAAATACAGTAGGCCTCTGCCTACACCCTCCTATTTCCTGGGCTTCAACACAGCCAGTTGTAGTTCGGAAGTGCCGTCCACACGGAAAGAGACACTTGCTCCCGTGTCTCAGTGGGGTTCAGTAATGTCAGCTGATCCCCTGCTGTGTGGATGGCAGTCTCTCCTGCTGTCACCTCATTCAAAATTCAGTAGGCCTCTGCCTACACCCTCCTATTTCCTGGGCTTCAACACAGCCAGTTGTAGTTCGGAAGTGCCGTCCACACGGAAAGAGATACTTGCTCCCGTGTCTCAGTGGGGTTCAGTAACGTCAGCTGATCCCCTGCTGTGTGGATGGCAGTCTCTCCTGCTGTAAACTCATTCAAAATACAGTAGGCCTCTGCCTACACCCTCCTATTTCCTGGGCTTCAACACAGCCAGTTGTAGTTCGGAAGTGCCGTCCACACGGAAAGAGATACTTGCTCCCGTGTCTCAGTGGGGTTCAGTAACGTCAGCTGATCCCCTGCTTTGTGGATGGCAGTCTCTCCTGCTGTAAACTCATTCAAAATACAGTAGGCCTCTGCCTACACCCTCCTATTTCCTGGGCTTCAACACAGCCAGTTGTAGTTCGGAAGTGCCGTCCACACGGAAAGAGATACTTGCTCCCGTGTCTCAGTGGGGTTCAGTAATGTCAGCTGATCCCCTGCTGTGTGGATGGCAAAGTCTCCTGCTGCCTACACAGTCGTACCACTACTGATTTTTAACCGTGCTCCAATTAGGCCTGTGGCTCCACTGTCTCTCGTATTTCCCCTGTCCTCCAACCCTGCCAGTTACAGCTCCGAAGTGGCGTCTGCACAATCCACACTTGTTCCTGTGTTACAGGTGTTCAGTCCGATCAGTTAATCCCCTGATGTGTGTCCGGCAATGTCGCCTGCTCTGTCCACATTCCCATTATCGGAATGTGGACAGAGCAGGCGACATTGCCGGACACACATCAGGGGATTAACTGACCGGACTGAACACCTGTAACACAGGAACAAGTGTGGATTGTGCAGACGCCACTTCGGAGCTGTAACTGGCGGGGTTGGAGGACAGGGGAAATACGAAAATCAGTGAATCCACAGGCCTAAGTGGAGCTTGGTTCAAATTAGTAGTCTACAACCGATCTTAAAATTTCTTCAATGCAGCCTAAGCCTGCTCCGTGCTTGTCCCTGGGCTTCAACACAGCCAGTTGTTGCTCGGAAGTGCCGTCTTCACAGAGTAAAACACTAGCTCCTGTGTTTGTGGGGTTCAGTAACGTCAGCTGTTCCCCTGCTGTTTTGATGGCAATCTGTCCTGCTGCCTCCCAATTGACAGCACATCAGGCCTCAGCCTGCTAAGTGCTTGTCCTGGGCTCCAACATCGCCAGTTGCTGCTCATAACTGACTTTGGCACGGGTACTCCCTCCTGCCCAGCTTGGTTCCAGCCCTGCCTGCTGTTTCCGGGAAGTGTCAATGTCAGTTTGCCACCTCAAGTTGCCATGTCGTGTTGCGGTTGGGTTAGCCGAGGCTAGGGTGCCAGCAGTTTAGGTGCTTCCTATGTGGACTGCGGGTTCTGGTAAGAAAGGTTTGTTCCATAGTGCCAGTAGGACAAGCACCCCCTGTAGGACTGTGTGATTCGGTAACTGCGGCCAGCTTGCGGCATGCCAACTTTGCTTTTCAGGGGTAACTTCTGATACCCCTCCGGGTTCCAGCACCGTCAGCTGGTTCTCATCAGAGCCTTTGGCCTAGGTGCCTCCATCTCGGTATCCGAGTTCCAGCAACGTCTGCTGGTCCTTGGTAGTGCTTTGTAGCACAGGTACCTCCTGCTTAGTAACCGGGTTCCAGCACCGTCAGCTGGTCCTCGGTTGTGCCATTGGCTCTTATTCCTTCTGCTGCCCCTCCGGGTGCCAGCACTGTCAGCTGGTCCTCGCTATTTCCATTTGCTCTTGCAGCTTATGCTACCCCTCCGGGTTCCAGCACCGTCAGCTGGTTCTCGTCAGAGCCTTTGGCCTAGGTGCCTCCATCTCGGTATCCGAGTTCCGGCAACGTCTGCTGGTCCTTGGTAGTGCTTTGTAGCACAGGTACCTCCTGCTTAGTAACCGGGTTCCAGCACCGTCAGCTGGTCCTCGGTTGTGCTATTGGCTCTTATTCCTTCTGCTGCCCCTCCGGGTGCCAGCACTGTCAGCTGGTCCTCGCTATTTCCATTTGCTCTTGCAGCTTATGCTACCCCTCCGGGTTCCAGCACCGTCAGCTGGTTCTCGTCAGAGCCTTTGGCCTAGGTGCCTCCATCTCGGTATCCGAGTTCCGGCAACGTCTGCTGGTCCTTGGTAGTGCTTTGTAGCACAGGTACCTCCTGCTTAGTAACCGGGTTCCAGCACCGTCAGCTGGTCCTCGGTAGTGCCATTGGCTCTTGTTCCTTCTGCTGCCCCTCCGGGTGCCAGTACCGTCAGCTGGTTCAAGAGGACAAAGAACAGGAAGACAACCACCAAGATGCAGAACAACAAGAGAGAGAAGACAAAGAAGCATAAAAAAAACAAAGCAGAAGAACATTAAGCATAAGACTAATACTCTGAGCAAATGATATTATCTTATTTATAAGCAGAAGAAGACTAAGCAGTGTATGGGGGTGAGTCCGTTCCTCCTCGTGGTGCCCCTGGAAAAGGCCTGCTTCTGCAGGCCAAACTGAACGCGGACAAATCCTGTTGTAAATCTTTTGTGACAGGCAGAACGGAAGGTGTAAACTTCTAACTTTTCTAGATAACAACTACAGGAATGCCTGACACAAACAAGAATATGATGAAGAAGAATACGAAGAAGATGAAGAAGCTGAATATGTAGAATAATAATTGTTGAATAAGAAGAATATGAAGAATGTAAGAAAAGGAAGAAGAAGAAGAAGAAGAAGAAGAAGAAGAAGAATGTAAAAAAAGGAAGTAGAAGAAGAAGAAGAAGAATGTAAAAAAAGGAATAAGAAGAAGAATGTAAAAAAAGGAAGTAGAAGAAGAAGAAGAAGAATGTAAAAAAAGGAAGTAGAAGAAGAAGAAGAAGAATGTAAAAAAAGGAAGTAGAAGAAGAAGACATACATGTCTGGCAAAATATAAATGAGGCTAACATAGTCAATATCTTTGTAACTCCTAACATCTTTAAAAAAAAAAGTTTAATTCCTGCTATTCCATTTGATTGGGCTAAACCTCTATGGCTTTAATGTCTCCTCCACCTCCCACAATACATTCTACATTATTCTTAGTTGTTTTTCTTCATGTAGAATTAACCTACAAGGAAAGAAAGGGTTTTTTTTAATTCCGATATTTTGGCCCCATTGACTTGCATTGGTTCCCGGTATCGGAATCGGCGATACCGATACTTTTTTTTAAGATCGGCCGATCCATTCCGATCCGATATTTTCAAGTATCGGCTGGTATCGCTCAACTCTAATCCCAACCAGTCCATGATATCCCCGACAGCCCACAGATGTAAGACAAATAGGCTAAAAATAATAAAAGACAAAAAAATTTAAAACCAATGAAAAAATGCCCCAACAGAACTGGGAATATATATACAATAATGGATGCAAGAGAAACAGATGATTATAAAAGACAACTATAAAAAGGAAGCAAAGCTCAGAGACTCATTAAGACCCTTAGGAGTCACTGTATCAAAAGTGAAAATCCATTTAGCCTCTCTTTGGGCCAGCACTTTTTTGCAGTTGCCAGCTCTAATCCCAAGATGAACACAATCAATACCCCTCACCATAAATGTTTGTGGATCACATTTGTGAAAATCATAAAGTGGCGAGGGATAGTTTTAAGGGTAGATGGCTTAGCCACTGTCTTTTTGTATATATATTCCCAGTTTGTCACGGGCATCTTTTAATCCTAGCCTGAGACACGCATCTTTTACACCTATCTTCTGAAGAGCATCAAATGCTCTCTGGTAATTGGTCTTGGGTAAATGATTAATAGTTGTAGGCTGAATCCTGGATCTCATACTTTCTATAGACACCCTGTTATTGATCATCTTGTACATTCCCATTTCCGCCCCAAAATATTCTTCTGTTACTAACATCATACAGTAGGGGACATTGTTGTGAATTCCATTGCTCGGACTTCTGAGTTGGAGCTCACTTTGGTGGTTACTGGGAGTAGTGGAGCTGGCTTGTCTGATGGAAGTTCACCACCAGATGACGATGATTGGGAATCTGGGATTACTGGCTGGGAGCATATAAGTGAGCAGGCTTCCTTTAGGGCTTGCTGGTGATTTCCTCCTTGTGCATTTTGAGCTCTTCAGTCTCCTGCCTGATCTGCATGGTTCAGCTAAGTGATTCTTTTGCTAATCCTTTGCATCTAATCTGGTTGTGCCTTTTTTTGCTTTCTGCTTGGTTGCGAGAGTTCAGCATACTCCCTGCTGTTACAGCTTGTGCCAGTTTGTTCAGTCCCCTGTTATATTAGTATGTTTTGTTTTGCTTCCAATTCACACCAGAGTGCTGATCTAGCGGGGGTGAGGTCGTGTGGCCTAAGGTTTTTTGTATATCAGATGTGTTGGATTTTTTAGGGTTTTTGTGTGATTGCAGACAGTATCTTTTCTGTCCTGTCCTATCTAGATAGTTTGGGCCCCATCATTTGCTCTGTCTCTTTTCTGCCTATGTTTGTGTCTCATCTTGTCTCACCGACAATATATGTTTGGGGCTATCTATTCCTTTGGGGATCTGCTCCAGGGTAGTTTAGATTTCACCTTTCTGGCTTTAGGCTTAGTTAGTTCTCCAGCTGTGCCGAGGCATCTAGGGCATCTTAGGAACGCTCCACAGCTACTGCTAGTTGTGTTGTTAGGATCAGGGGTCTGAAATCCGCTGAGTTACCAACCTCTCTGGTTACCTTCCTGCATTGTAATAGCTCCAAAAAGTTAGTGATACTATCGCTTTCAAATCTTTGGTCACATCCTTTTAGTTTTTAAAAAAACAAAAAAAAACAAAATAAAGTTCACCAAACACTCCATTTCACAGTTGTGTAGGCCACATTAGCTCCTATTAAAGTGTAGTCCACACACACACTTCATAAAATTAGTATTTCTTATACCTGTTACCAGCCGTTCAGGAATAAGCACACTAAGCCCCCCTTTGTACTTTTCTGCCTATCTTTATCAGTCTACCAAGATGAAGAAGGCAGGGAGTAAGGCACGTGGGCGTGGAGTTTCAGCAGGGAGAGGACGTGGGGATTCTGCAGGGAGAGGACGTGGGGATTCTGCAGGGAGAGGACGTGGGGATTCTGTGCCTGCTGCTGGCACAAGTGAGTCAGCATCCCCCAGTTTTACCAGGCAACAGTCCTTTATGCACAGCTTTGTAGGACCTCGCCATACCCCACTGCTGCGGGAGGAACAAATTGAAGCCATTGTCGGATGGATGGCAGTTAACGCATCGACTTCAATGGCTTCCATGTCCTCTCAGGGCCAGAGCACTGAAGAGCAACCATCTGTCTCTTCACCACATGCCAAAGTGCCCAGGCAGTCAGAGAGCCCTGGACAGGAGCCATCACAGTCTCTACTTCTGTTCTCTGAATCTGAAGGTTTGGAAAGAGGGGGCCAGCCAAGCAGCATTCAAGAATGTGAAGAAGAGGGAGTATGCAGTGATGCGCAACTTCTTTGTCCCTCTGAATCTGAAGAGGCGGGTGGGCCAGTGCCTATGGTCAGCACACCTCAGTATGCAGCAGATGATGACAAGACTCAGGTGCCACTTTCTGGTGCATACAGTGCTGGCGAGACAACCCAGGAGAAGCAGGTGTTTGAAGAGGGGAGTGTAGATGATGAGGTCCTTGACCCATCATGGCGTGAGGAACAGGAAGGTGGTGGGAGCAGCTCTGAGGAAGAGATTCCCCGAATGGCCAAAACAGGAGGGAGAGGGAGGGGGCAGATTTGGTTGCCTGTAGCCTCCAATTCGGCACCCGTTAGGAGCATTCCTCTTTCAAAAGGCAAAACGGGCGCTCCCAAGACTTGCAGTGCGTGGTCCTTTTTTGACACAGTTGCAGATGACATCTGCTTTGTCAAATGCAAGCTGTGTCATCAGAAAGTTAAAAGAGGGAAAAATGTCAGCAACCTCAATACCACAAATATGTGGAAACATGTGCGGACTAAGCACGAGGTGGAGTTACACAGACACACTAAAGACGTAGGCCAATGTACAGCACCACCTACCACCTCTTCAGCTCGTGATGGGGCCTCTTCTTCCAGCTCACACACAGCTGGTTCGGCTTCCTCACAGGATCGCCAAGGAAGAACCTCTGGCACTGTTGTCCGGAGACCCAGTGACATTCCACCCACAGCACCACGTTCCCAGTCATCCTCACACTCCCAGGCCACTCTACAGCAATCGGTAGCACAGGCCTGGGATAAAAGGCGGCCATACTCGGCAAACCATCCCCGAACACAGGCTCTGAATGCTGGCATTGCCAAACTACTGGCCCTGGAAATGTTCTCATTCAGTCTGGTGGAGACAGACACCTTCCGGAACTTCATGGCATTGGCAGTCCCACAATACACCATGCCCAGCCGCTTTTATTTCAGCAGGCAAGCCTTCCCTGCCCTGCAAAAACATGTGGAGGGAAAAATAAAACATGCTCTACTAAATGCCGTCAGTAGCAAGGTCCACCTGACCACCGATGCGTGGACCAGTAACCATGGACAGGGACGATACCTTTCCCTCACTGCCCATTTGGTCAATGTTGTGGAGCTGGGTACAGATCTGGAGAGTGACGCTGTACGTGTTCTGCCAACTCCACGGATTGCAGGAATCCAGTCTCTACACATTGACTCCTTCTCCTACTCAAGTTCCTCAGAAACAGCACTGCAGGAGCCTGTTACGACCGATATGAGCACAGCCGTGGCCAAACGTCAACAGGCCGTACTCAAATTAATTTCTTTGGGGAATCAAAGCCACACAGAGCAGGAGCTCTGGAATGCCATCAAGCAGGAGAGTGACGTGTGGTTTTGCCAGCGAATCTCCAGCCGGGCTTGGTAGTGTGTGACAATGGCCGAAATCTGGTGGCAGCTCTTGGCCTAGGCAACCTCACTGACATCCCATGTCTGGCAAATGTGCTGAACTTGATCGTGCAGAGCTTTCTGAGGGACTATTCGGATCTAGATGCACTGCTGCACAAGGTCCGCATAGAGTGCGCTCACTTGAGGTGTTCCAGCACTGCAAGATCGCGCCTTGCTGCTCTGCAGCGCCGATTACGCCTTCTGGAACATCGCATCATATGTGACCTACCCACCAGGTGGAATTCAACGTTACATATGTTAGAGCGGTTGTGTGAGCAGCAGGCAGCAGTCATGGAGTACCAGGCGCAAACAAGTCGCACTGTGCGCTGGTTACACTTCAGCACCACTGAATGGGCCTCTATGAAGGACATCTGCCTCATTTTGCGTGCCTTCGATGATTCCACGAAGATGGCGAGTGCAGATGATGCACTAGTCAGTATGACTGTCCCCCTTATCTGCCTGCTTCAAAAAACACTGAAAGCACTAAGGGAGGAGGTTTTGTAAGAGGTGGAGGATGAGGAGTCACAAATGCCATCTGCTTCTAGACAGACTGTGCTACGTGGTTCCTCACAAAGGCCTAGGCAGGGGACACTTTGTGAGGAGGATGAGGAGAAGTCAATGGAGGAGGAAGACATCTCTCCAGAGGAGGGAGGTACACAATGCTCTAGTCAGTATGTACAGCGAGGGTGGGGTGATGCAGATCAGGCAGAGATGACGACTCAAGCAGGGGACAGCGTTTCTTGGGCAGTTGGGAGTCTGCAGCACATGGTTGATTTCATGCTGCAGTGCCTGAGAAACGACCGCCGCATTGCCCACATTCTCAACACGACTGATTATTGGGTGTACACCCTCCTAGATCCTCGCTCCCGGGACAACTTACAAAGCCTCATACCACTGTTGAACTGAGAGCGTAAAATGCGGGAGTACCAAGACACACTGGTGCAGTCCATCATGTTCTCCATTCCAACCGACAGCAGTGCTGCTAGTGCTTTAAAAAGCAGCTCTGTGCATCGAGGCAGTGGAGGAAGCTCGGCACAAAGACGGAGCAGAGGCAGCGCCTCAGCACAAGGCAAGACCACTATGGCCCAAATGTGTCAAAGTTTTGTGTGTCCGTCACAAATGTCTACACCATCACAGACGGCTCCAGTCAGCAGGAGGCAACGTTTCCGTCAGATGATGACAGACTACATGTCTTGCCCTGTCAGTGTACTCCCAGATGGCTCTTCCCCTTTCAAGTTTTGGGTCTCTAAGCTGGATACATGGCCAGAGCTTAGCCAGTATGCATTGGAGGTGCTGGCTTGCCCTGCTGCCAGTGTATTATCGGAACGGGTCTTTAGTGCCGCAGGTGGTGTACTAACAGACCGTCGCACACGACTATCCTCCGATAACGTTGACCGGCTTACTTTTCTGAAAATGAAGAAGACCTGGATCTCGCCAGAATTTGCCAGTCCTCTACCAGAATAAATAATTGGTTGGCAACAGTATCCAGGTCTCCTGTTGTGTTCATGTTTCTACCACCTGAACTGTAATCCCTGGACTTCAACACAGCCAGTTGTCACTCAGAAGTGCTGTCTGGACAGAGAAAAACACTAGCTCCTATGTTATGTGGGGTTCAGTAACACCATCTGCTCCACTGCTGTGTGGACGGCAAAGTCTCCTGCTCCCTCCACAATCGAACTACTACTGATTTTTAACCGTGCTCCACTTAGGCCTCTGGCTCCACTGTCTCTAGTATTTCCCCTGGCCTCCAACCCATCCAGTTGCTGCTCTGAAGTGGCGTCTGCACAATCCACACTTGTTCCTGTGTTCCTGGGGCTCAGTCACATCAGTTGATCCCCTGATGTGTGTCCGGCAATGTCTCCTGCTCTGTCCACATTCCAATTACTAGTAGTGGGAATGTGGACAGAGCAGAAGACCTTGCCGGACATATATCAGGGGATCAACTGATGTGACTGAGCCCCAGTAACTCAGGAACAAGTGTGGATTGTGCAGACGCCACTTCAGAGCAGTAACTTGGAGGCCATGGGAAATACTAGAGACAGTGGATCCAGAGGCCATAGTGGAGCACGGTTACAATCAGTAGTAGTCTACAACCTATATAAAACTTGCTGCAAGTTTGCCTCCGCCTGCTGCATGATTGATCCTGGGCTTCAACACAGCCAGTTGTCGCTCGGAAGTGCTGACCGCACAGAGAAAAACACTAGCTCCTATGTTAGTGGGGTTCAGTAACGTCTGCTGTTCCCCTGCTGTGTGGATGACAATGTCTCCTGCTGCCTCCACATTCAAAAACCATCAGGCCTCAGCCTGCTCCATGCTTGATCCTGGGCTCCAACAACACCAGTTGGCATTCAGAAGTGCCGTCTTCATAGAGAAAAACACACTAGCTCCTGTGTTAGTGGGGTTCAGTAACGTCAGCTGTTCCCCTGATGTGTGGACGACAAAGTCTCCTGCTGCCTCCACATTCACAAACCATCAAGCCTCAGCCTGCTCCATGCTTCATCCTGGGCTCTAGCAATGCCAGTTGGTGTTCAGAAGTGCCATCTTCACAGAGAAAAACACACTAGCTCCTGTGTTAGTGGGGTTCAGTAACGTCAGCTGTTCCCCTGCTGTGTGGACGACAAAGACTCCTGCTGCCTCCACATTCACATACCATCAGGCCTCAGCCTGCTCCATGCTTGATCTTGAGCTCCAAAAATGCCATTTGGTGTTCAGAAGTGCCATCTTCACAGAGAAAAACACACTAGCTTCTGTGTTAGTGGGGTTCAGTAATGTCAGCTATTCCCCTGCTGTGTGGACGACAAAGTCTCCTGCTGCCTCCACATTCTAAAACCATCAGGCCTCAGCCTGCTCCATGCTTGATCCTGGGCTCCAACAATGCCAGTTGGTGTTCAGAAGTGCCGTCTTCATAGAGAAAAACACACTAGCTCCTGTGTTAGTGGGGTTCAGTAACGTCAGCTGTTCCCCTGCTGTGTGGACGACAAAGTCTCCTGCTGCCTCCACATTCACAAACCATCAGGCCTCAGCCTGCTCCATGCTTGATCCTGGGCTCCAACAACGCCAGTTGGTGTTCAGAAGTGCTGTATTCACAGAGAAAAACACACTAGCTCCTGTGTTAGTGGGGTTCAGTAACATCAGCTGTTCCCCTGCTGCGTGGACGACAAAGTCTCCTGCTGCCTCCACATTCACAAACGATCAGGCCTCAGCCTGCTCCATGCTTGATCCTGGGCTCCAACAACGCCAGTTGGTGTTCAGAAGTGCCGTCTTCACAGAGAAAAATACACTAGCTCCTGTGTTAGTGGGGTTCAGTAACGTCAGCTGTTCCCCAGCTGTGTGGACGACAAAGTCTCCTGCTGCCTCCACATTCAAAAAACCATCAGGCCTCAGCCTGCTCCATGCTTCATCCTGGGCTCTAGCAATGCCAGTTGGTGTTCAGAAGTGCCATCTTCACAGAGAAAAACACACTAGCTTCTGTGTTAGTGGGGTTCAGTAACATCAGCTGTTCCCCTGCTGTGTGGACGACAGACTCCTGCTGCCTCCACATTCACAAACCATCAGGCCTCAGCCTGCTCCATGCTTGATCTTGGGCTCCAAAAATGCCATTTGGTGTTCAGAAGTGCCGTCTTCACAGAGAAAAACACACTAGCTTCTGTGTTAGTGGGGTTCAGTAACGCCAGCTGCTCCCCTGCTGTGTGGATGGCAAAGTCTCCTGCTGCCTGCACAGTCACACTACTACTTACTGGTAGTGGGAATGTGGACAGAGCAGGAGACCGTGCCAGACACACATCAGGGGATCAACTGACGTGACTGAGCCCCTGTAACCCAGGAACAAGTGTGGATTGTGCAGATGCCACTTCTGAGCAGCAACTGGCGGGGTTGGAGGCCGGGGGAAATACTAGAGCCAGTGGAGCCAGAGGCCTAAGTGGAGTACGGTAACAATCAGTAGTAGTGTACAACCAATATAAAACTTGCTTCAAGTAGGCCTCAGCCTGCTCCATGATTGATCCTGGGCTTCAACACAGCCAGTTGTTGATCGGAAGTGCCGTCCGCACAGAGAAACACTAGCTCCTGTGTCAATGGGGTTCAGTAACGCCAGCTGCTCCCCTGCTGTGTGGATGGCAAAGTCTCCTACTGCCTACAAAGTCACACTACTATTGATTTTTAACCGCGCTCCACTTAGGCCTCTGGCTCCACTGTCTCTAGTATTTCCCCTGGCCTCCAACCTCGCCAGTTGCTGCTCCGAAGTGGCGTCTGCACAATCCACACTTGTTCCTGTGTTACTGGGGCTCAGTCACGTCAGTTTATCCCCCGCTGTGTGTCCGGCAATGTCTCCTGCTCTGTCCACATTCCCATTACTAGTAGTGGGAATGTGGACAGAGCAGGAGACCTTGCTGGACACACATCAGGCGATCAACTGACGTGACTGAGCCCTGTAACCCAGGAACAAGTGTGGATTGTGCAGATGCCACTTCTGAGCAGCAATTGGCGGGGTTGGAGGCTGGGGGAAATACTAGAGACAGTGTAGCCAGAGGCCTAAGAGGAGCACGGTTACAATCAGTAGTGGTGTACAACCGATATAAAACTTGCTTCAAGTAGGCCTCCGCCTGATCCATGATTGATCCTGGGCTTCAACACAGCCAGTTGTTGCTCGGAAGTGCCGTCTGCACAGAGAAAAACACATGCTCCAGTGTTAGTGGGGTTCAGTAACGCCAGCTGCTCCCCTGCTGTGTGGACGACAAAGTCTTCTGCTGCCTCCAAAATCACACTACATCTTACTTTCTACTCGCTCCAAGTAGGCCTCAGCCTGCTGCATGATTGACCCTGGGTTCCAACATCGCCAGTTGCTGCTCAGAAGTGTTTTTGGCACGGTTACTCCCTCCTGCCCAGCCTGGTTACAGCACGCCTGCTTTTTCCGCGTAGTGTCAACGTCACTTTGCCACCAATACATAGTCCTGTCGTGTTGTGGTCGGGTTAGCTGAGTCTATCGTGCCTGCAGTTTAGGTGCTTCCTATGTGGGCTGCGGGTTCTGGTAATAAAGGCTGGTTCCGTAGTGCCAATAGGACAAGCACCCCCTGTAGGACTGTGGGTTTCGGTAACTGGGGCCGGCTCGCGGCCTTGCAACTTTGTTTTTCAGGGGTAGCTTCTGCTACCATCCGGGTTCCAGCACCGTCAGCTGGTTCTCAGCAGTGCCTTTGGCCTAGGTGCCTCCTTCTCAGTATCTGAGTTCCAGCAACGTCTGCTGGTCCTTGGTAGTGCTTTGTAGCACAGGTACCTCCTGCTTAGTAACCGTGTTCCAGCACTGTCAGCTGGTCCACGGTTGTGCCATTGGCTATTGTTCCTTCTGCTGCCACTCTGGGTACCAGCACCGTCAGCTGGATCTCGGTAGTTCCATTGACTCTTGTAGCTTCTGCTACCCATCCGGGTTCCAGCACCGTCAGCTGGTCCTTGGCAGTGTCTTTGGCATGGGTACTCCCTCCTGCCCAACCTGGTTCCAGCACGCCTGCTGTTTCTGGGTAGTGTCAACGTCACTTTGCCACCAATACAAAGTCCTGTCATGTTGCAGTCGGTTTAGCCGAGTCTATGGTGCCTGCAGTTTAGGTGCTTCCTATGTGGCTGCAGGTTCTGGTAATAAAGGCTGGTTCCGTAGTGCCAATAGGACAAGCACCCCTGTAGGACTGTGGGTTTTGGTAACTGCGGCCGGCTTGTGGCCTTGCAGCGTTGTTTTTCAGGGGTAGCTTCTGCTACCCATCCGGGTTCCAGCACCATCAGCTGGTTCTCGGCAGTGCCTTTGGCCTAGGTGCCTCCTTCTTGGTATCCGAGTTCCAGCAACGTCTGCTGGTCCTTGATAGTGCTTTGTAGCACAGGTACCTCCTGCTTAGTAACCGTGTTCCAGCACTGTCAGCTGGTCCACGGTTGTGCCATTGGCTCTTGTTCCTTCTGCTGCCACTCTGTGTACCAGCACCGTCAGCAGCTTCTTGGTAGTTCCATTGACTCTTGTAGCTTCTGCTACCCATCTGGGTTCCAGCACCGTCAGCTGCTTCTCGGCAGTGCCTTTGGCCTAGGTGCCTCCTTCTCGGTATCCGAGTTCCAGCAACGTCAGCTGGTCCTTGGTAGTGCTTTGCAGCACAGGTTCCTCCTGCTTAGTAACAGTGTTCCAGCCCTGTCAGCTGGTTCATGGTTGTGCCATTGGCTCTTGTTCCTTCTGCTGCCACTCTTGGTACCACCACCGTCAGCTGGTTCTCGGTAGTTCCATTGACTCTTGTAGCTTCTGCTACTCATCAGGGTTCCAGCACCGTCAGCTGGTTCTTGGCAGTGCCTTTGGCCTAGGTGCCTCCTTCTCTGTATCCGAGTTCCAGCAACGTCTGCTGGTCCTTGGTAGTGCTTTGTAGCACAGGTACCTCCTGCTTAGTAACCGTGTTCCAGCACTGTCAGCTGGTCCATGGTTGTGCCATTGGCTCTTGTTCCTTCTGCTGCCACTCGGGGTACCAGCACCGTCAGCTGGTTCTCGGTAGTTCCATTGACTCTTGTAGCTTCTGCTACCCATCCGGATTCCAGCACCGTCAGCTGGTCCTCGGCAATGTCCTTGGCACGTTTACTCCCTCCTGCCCAACCTGGTTCCAGCATGCCTGCTGTTTCCGGGTAGTGTCAACGTCACTTTGCCACCAATACAAAGTCCTGTCGTGTTGCGGTCGGGTTAGCCAAGTCTATGGTGCCTGCAGTTTAGATGCTTTCTAAGTGGGCTGCAGGTTCTGGTAATAAAGGCTGGTTCCGTAGTGCCAATAGGACAAGCACCCCCTGTAGGACTGTGGGTTTCGGTAACTGCGGCCGGCTCGCGGCCTTGCAACGTTGTTTTTCAGGGGTAGCTTCTGCTACCCATCCGGGTTCCAGCACCATCAGCTGGTTCTCGGCAGTGCCTTTGGCCTAGGTGCCTCCTTCTCTGTATCCAAGTTCCAGCAACGTCTGCTGGCCCTTGGTAGTGCTTTGTAGCACAGGTACCTCCTGCTTAGTAGCCGTGTTCCAGCACTGTCAGCTGGTCCACGGTTGTGCCATTGGCTCTTGTTCCTTCGGCTGCCACTCTGGGTACCAGCACCGTCAGCTGGTTCTCGGTAGTTCCATTGACTCTTGTAGCTTCTGCTACCCTTCCGGGTTCCAGCACCGTCAGCTGGTCCTCAGCTGTGTCTTTGGCACTGGTAATCCCTCCTGCCCAACCTGGTCCCAGCACGCCTGCTGCTTCCGGGTAGTGTCAACGTCACTTTGCCACCAATACATAGTCCTGTCGTGTTGCGGTCAGGTTAGCTGAGTCTATGGTGCCTGCAGTTTAGGTTCTTCCTATGTGGGCTGTGGGTTCTGGTAATAAAGGCTGGTTCCGTAGTGCCAAAAGGACAAGCACCCCCTGTAGGACTGTGGGTTTCGGTAACTGCAGCCGGCTCGCGGCCTTGCAACGTTGTTTTTCAGGGGTAGCTTCTGCTACCCATCTGGGTTCCAGCACCATCAGCTGGTTCTCGGCAGTGCCTTTGGCCTAGGTGCCTCCTTCTCGGTATCCGAGTTCCAGCAACGTCTGCTGGCCCTTGGTAGTGCTTTGTAGCACAGGTACCTCCTGCTTAGTAACCGTGTTCCAGCACTGTCAGCTGGTCCACGGTTGTGCCATTGGCTCTTGTTCCTTCGGCTGCCACTCTGGGTACCAGCACCGTCAGCTGGTTCTCGGTAGTTCCATTGACTCTTGTAGCTTCTGCTACCCTTCCGGGTTCCAGCACCGTCAGCTGGTCCTCAGCTGTGTCTTTGGCACTGGTACTCCCTCCTGCCCAACCTGGTCCCAGCACGCCTGCTGCTTCCGGGTATTGTCAACGTCACTTTGCCACCAATACATAGTCCTGTCGTGTTGCGGTCAGGTTAGCTGAGTCTATGGTGCCTGCAGTTTAGGTGCTTCCTATGTGGGCTGTGGGTTCTGGTAATAAAGGCTGGTTCCGTAGTGCCAAAAGGACAATCACCCCCTGTAGGACTGTGGGTTTCGGTAACTGCAGCCGGCTCGCGGCCTTGCAACGTTGTTTTTCAGGGGTAGCTTCTGCTACCCATCCGGGTTCCAGCACTGTCAGCTGGTCCATGGTTGTGCCATTGGCTCTTGTTCCTTCTGCTGCCACTCTGGGTACCAGCACCATCAGCTGGTTCTTGGTAGTTCCATTGACTCTTGTAGCTTCTGCTACCCATCCGCGTTCCAGCACCGTCAGCTGGTTCTCGGCAGTGCCTTTGGCCTAGGTGCCTCCTTCTCAGTATCCGAGTTGCAGCAACGTCTGTTGGTCCTTGGTAGTGCTTTGTAGCACAGGTACTTCCTGCTTAGTAACCGTGTTCCAGCACTGTCAGCTGGTCCACGGTTGTGCCATTGGCTCTTGTTCCTTCTGCTGTCACTCTGGGTACCAGCACCGTCAGCTGGTTCTTGGTAGTTCCATTAACTCTTGTAGCTTCTGCTACCCATCCAGGTTCCAGCACCGTCAGCTGGTTCTCGGCAGTGCCTTTGGCCTAGGTGCCTCCTTCTCAGTATCCGAGTTCCAGCAACATCTGCTGGTCCATGGTAGTGCTTTATAGCACATGTACCTCCTGCTTAGTAACCGTGTTCCAGCACCGTCAGCTGGTCCACGGTTGTGCCATTTGGCTCTTGTTCCTTCTGCTGCCCTTCCGGGTTCCAGTACCATCAGCTGGTTCTCAGCAGTTCCTCAACCTTCTTGTACCTTCTGCTACTTTTCAAAGTTCACAATTGTGGAAATGGTTTTTGGTTCTCTCTCTGGATCTCCCTGATGACGACCCTGAAGACAATGACCCTGAAGACCACACCGAAGAAGACCAAAAAGATGACCCTGAAGAAGATGACCAAGATGACAAAGAACATGAAGACAACCACCAATATGCAGAACAACAAGAGACAGAAGACCAAGAAGCAGAAGAACAAAAAGCAGAAGGACCAAAAGCAGAAGAACATTAAGCATAAGACTAAAAATCAGAGCAAAAGATATTATCTAAATTTTAAGCAGAAGAAGACTAAGCAGTGTATGGGGGTGAGTCCGTTCCTCCTCGTGGTGCCCCTGGAAAATGCCTGCTGCTGCAGTCCAAACTGAACGCGGACAAATCCTGTCGTAAATCTTTTGTGACAGGCAGAACGGAAGGTGTAATCTTCAAACTTTTATAGATAACAGCTACAGGAATGCCTGTCACAAATAAGAATATGATGAAGAAGAAGAATAGGAAGAAGATGAATAAGAAGAATATGAAGAATGTACAAAAAAAGAATAATAGGAAGAAGATGAAGAATGTAAAAAAAAAGAATAATAGGAAGAAGGTGAAGAAGAAGAAGATGAATAAAGTGAAGAAGAAGTTGATGAAAAAGATGCTGCTGCTGAGGATGATGAAGGAGAAAGTGTTGGAGAAGTAAAAAAGAAGGTGAAGAGCATGGAAGTAGTGAAACATACAAATCTAACAAAATATTCAAAAGGTTAACATAGTCAATATCTTTGTAACTCCGAACATCTTTAAAAAAAAAAATTATTCCTGCTATTCCATTTGTTTGGGCTAAACCTCTATGCCTTTAATGTCTCCTCCACCTCCCCCAATACATTCTACATTATTCTTAGTTGTTTTTCTTCATGTAGAATTAAACTACAAGTAAAGAAGGGGTTTTTTTTAATTCCGATATTTCTGTTCCATTGACTTGAATGGGACTTCCGGGATTGGAATCGGCGATACCCGATACTTTTTTCATATCGGCCGATCCAATCTGATCCAATATTTTTCAATATCGGGTGGTATCGCTCAACACTAGTGGTGAACGAAAAATGAGTATGGTGCAGGTGTGTCTAGAACTGAAAATCAATACCATCAGGGAGGGTTTTGACCTTTTCACATTTTGGTCTTCCAAAATGGATGAGTGGCCTGAGCTTGCCTCACACGCTTTGGAAGTTTTATCATGCCCGGCAGCCAGCGTTCTCTCAGAACGTGTCTTCAATGCTGCTGGTGGTGTTCTGATGGATAAGCACATCTGACTGTCCCCTGAAAGTGTAGACTGCCTAACTTTCATCAAAATGAACAAGTCTTAGATCTCCAAGGACTTTTGCACCCCAATCGCAGACTGTACAGACTAGGTGATATTGCATTTTTTTAGTGTGATGCATTAATGTCACGTATTTGCACTCTGTGATATCTTTAGGGTGGCTTCTGTGGCTGCTGATGTTAACACAAATTTGTGGAAACTTGAACAGTCTTGGTTGGTCTACATCTGCTGAGTTAGCTGTAGTAATCATGTATTCAATGGGAATTTGCAGTTAAAACTCCGTGCTGCCGCAAGGATAAATTGCAGGAGAGAGATGTCACAGATTCACACTGGTTTTATTCAACGTGTTTCAGGGATCTCATGCCCCCTTCATCAGGATATTACCACAGGTGGTATTCCTGATGAAGGGGACATGAGACCCCTGAAACATCTCTCTCCTGGAATTTATCCTTGTGGCAGCGAGTACAATACAGCACATGCATAACGCCTTTTTGTATGACCAAACAACTCAATCTTTGTTTCATCAGTTCACAGGACCTTCTTCCAAAATGTAACTGGTTTGTCCAAATGTGCTTTTGCATACCTCAGGCGACTCTGTTTGTGGCGTGCTTGCAGAAACGGCTTCTTTCGCATCACTCTCCCATACAGCTTCTCCTTGTGCAAAGTGCGCTGTATTGTTGACCGATGCACAGTGACACCATCTGCAGCAAGATGATGCTGCAGGTCTTTGGAGGTGGTCTGTGGATTGTCCTTGACTGTTCTCACCATTCTTCTTCTCTGCCTTTCTGATATTTTTCTTGGCCTGCCACTTCTGGGCTTAACAAGAACTGTACCTGTGTTCTTCCATTTCCTTACTATGTTCCTCACAGTGGAAACTGACAGGTTAAATCTCTGAGACAACATTTTGTATCCTTCCCCTGAAAAGCTACGTTGAATAGTCTTTGTTTTCAGATTATTTGAGAGTTGTTTTGAGGAGCCCATGATGCCACTCTTCATAGGAGAATCAAATAGGAGAACTACTTGCAAGTGGCCACTTTAAATACCTATTCTCATGATTTGATACACCTGGCTATGAAGTTCAAAGCTCAATGAGGTTACAAAACCAATTTAGTGCTTCAGGAAGTCAGTAAAAAGTAGTTAGGAGTGTTCAAATCAAGAAAATGATAAGGGTGCCCATACTTTTGCACCGGTCAAATTTTGTTTAAATGCAGATTGCACATTTTCTGTTAGTAAAATAACCCTCATTTGAATCCAGAAATATAACTGAGTCCATCAGTTATTAGATATATGAAACTGAAATAGCTGTTGCAAAAACAAAAATTGTTATAAAGAAAAAAGGTTAACATTAATAGGGGTGCCCAAACTTTTACATATGACTGTATGTAGTATGTATGTAGTATGTATGTTGTATGAATGTAGTATGTACACTCACTGGCCACTTTATTAGGTACACCTGTCCAACTGTGTGTTAAGACTTAATTTCTAATCAGCCAATCACATGGCGGCAACTCAGTGCATTTAGGCATGTAGACATGGTCAAGACAATCTCCTGCAGTTCAAACCGAGCATCAGTATGGGGAAGAAAGGTGATTTGAGTGCCTTTGAACGTGGCAAGATTGTTGGTGCCAGAAGGGCTGGTCTGAGTATTTCAGAAACTGCTGATCTACTGGGATTTTCACGCACAACCATCTCTAGGGTTTACAGAGAATGGTCCGAAAAAGAAAAAAAAATCCAGTGAGCGGCAGTTCTGTGGCCGGAAATGCCTTGTTGATGCCAGAGGTCAGAGGAGAATGGGCATACTGGTTTGAGCTGATAGAAAGGCAACAGTGACTCAAATTGCCACCCGTTACAACCAAGGTAGGCAGAAGAGCATCTCTGAACGCACAGTGCGTCGAACTTTGAGGCAGATGGGCTACAGCAGCAGAAGACCACACTGGGTACCACTCCTCTCAGCTAAGAACAGGCATCTGATGGCTACTTTCAGCAGGATAATGCGCCATGTCATAAAGCTCGAATCATCTCAGATTGGTTTCTTGAACATGACAATGAGTTCACTGTACTCAAATGGCCTCCTCAGTCACCAGATCTCAATCCAATAGAGCATCTTTGGGATGTGGTGGAACGGGAGATTCGCATCAGGGATGTGCAGCCGACAAATCTGCGCCAACTGTGTGATGCCATCATGTCAATATGGTCCAAAATCTCTGAGGAATGCTTCCAGCACCTTGTTGAATCTCTGCCACGAAGAATTGAGGCAGTTCTGAAGGCAAAAGGGGGTCCAACCCGTTACTAGCATGGTGTACCTAATAAAGTGGCCAGTGAGTGTATGTAGTATGTATGTATGTTGTATGAATGTAGCATATATGTAGTATGTATGTAGTATGTATGTATGTTGTATGAATGTTGTATATATGAAGTATGTATGTAGTATGTATGTTGTATGTATGTATTATGTAGTATGTATGTTGCATGACTGTAGTATATATGTAGTATGTATGTATGTTGTATGAATGTTGTATATATGTAGTATGTATGTAGTATGTTTTTTTTGCATTCAACACATTAGCCGGATGATGGGACTACTACTGTCCCATCATTGGCTAATGTGTCAATCACTGTCATTGTAGCAGGCATAGCCCGATGGGACTTGTAGTCCCATCGGACGATGCCTGCACAGAGCCCCAGCAGCCCGCAAATGAGAATAAAGTTGATCCTTCTACAATGTGACAGCCCTTTAGATATTTGTAGACAGCTATTAAGTCTCCTCTCAGTCTTCTCTTTTGCAAACTAAACTGTTGTGAGTTCATTTTCCCCTTCACCATTGAGGTCTGATGAACTCCCTCTTCTGGTGAAGGAAGGTAGTGAGGCTGATTACAAAGCACCTGAGCAGAATGATGATGACTGGGTGACTGGGATTGCTGACTGGATATAAGGCAGCCGACGCCCTTCTGCCTTGCGGGTGATTACTCTGAGGGATTCTTGGAGACCAGTCTGATTCCTGCTCCTCAAAAGCTAAGTTTTCTGCTCTACTTTTTGCATTTGTGTTTTGGTTTTGTTTTGCCTTGTTTTTCTGGATGTCTGCCTTTCCCTGCTGGGTGAGCTGATTTCCTTTTGCTCTGTCTTCAGATAATACCTGAGTACTGATATAGTCTTTTTTGAAGCCTAGCGTCTTCAGGGCTTTTTTCCCTATCAGTCTGTTGGCTCTTATTCTTGAGAGGCTTTTGGCGGATTTCAGACAGTAGCTTTTCTACTCTGTCCTATTTAGTTAGCTTGGGCCCCATCATTTGCTCAGCCTATCTTTCTATCTGTGTGAGTGTTTTTTCATCTTGCTTCACCGTCATTATATGTTGGGGGCTGCCTATTGCTTTGGGGTCTGCTCTGGGGCAGTTTAGATTTCCCTTTCTGTCTTTAGGCTATGTAGTTCTCCGGCTGTGATCGAGGGGTCTAGGGCACCGTAGGAACCCCCCACGGCTACTGCTAGTTGTGGTTGTTAGGTTCAGGGGTCTGCAATCTGATAGCTGCTAACTTCTCTGGTTTTCTGGACTTAGCTAGTATTTCTGTTTTTGCCTCTTATGGTGACTCATTCATAACAGAATCACCCGCCATACTGCAGATCCTAGGGTACTCAATAGCAGGAAAGAATTGTAAAAAAAAAAAAGTGTGTATATTCTTTCCTCTATATCTCTGAGGCCATAGGGGAATTTTTTTTTCTCTCAATGGAGATAAAGCAATTGTCTGATCGTGTGGAGCAGCTCGCTGCGGAAGTGCGGGGAATTTCCGCCTACCTTGCTCATTCACATGCTGCTGAACCAAAGATCCCTACTCCTGATGTGTTTTTTGGGGATCGGTCTAAATTTTTGAATTTCAAAAATAATTGTAAATTATTTTTTGCCTTGAAGCCTAACTCATCAGGGAGCTCCGCGCAGCAGGTTAAAATTGTCATCTCTTTGCTGCGTGGTGATCCCCAGGATTGGGCGTTTTCTTTGAAACCAGATGATCCTATTCTGACTAATGTGAACGCATTTTTTCAAGCCTTGGGGTTGTTGTATGACGAACCTAATGCTATTGATCAGGCTGAAAAGACCCTGTTGGCATTGAGCCAGGGTCGAGATTCTGCAGAATTGTACTGTCAAAAATTCCAAAAGTGGGCGGTCCTTACTACCTGGAATGATAATGCCTTGGCAACTCTCTTTCGGAAGGGTTTGTCAGAAGCCGTAAAAGATACTATGGTGGGATTTCCTGTTCCCTCTGGTCTTGACGATTCTATGTCATTAGCCATTCAGGTTGATCGGCGTTTACGTGAACGCAGGACTGCACGAGAGGTGTTGCCACCTGTTGAACAAGTGTCTGAACCTATGCAATGTGATAGAGTTTTGTCCAGGGAGCAACGTCAGGAGTTCAGAAGGCGTAATAAGCTGTGTTTTTTCTGTGGAGATGCCTCGCATATTATTTCTGTTTGTCCTAAACGAGAGAAACGCTTTGCACACACGTTTTCTGTTGGTGGTGTTCAACCTAAGTTTCTTCTGGCAATTACTCTGATCTGCTCCCTGTCCACATTTTCCGCCAAGGCTTTTGTGGATTCGGGCGCAGCCATGAATCTAATGGACTTGGATTTTGCTAAACGTTGTGGATTTCCAATGACACCTCGGCGGATGCCTATCCCTTTGAGGGGGATTGATTCTACTCCTTTGGCGAAAAATAAACCTCAGTTTTGGACCCAAGTGGTAATGCGTGTCGCCCCAGACCATCAAGAAAAATGCAGATTTTTGGTGTTGCATAATTTGCATGATACCATTGTTCTGGGGTTTAACAGGTTGCAAATTCATAATCCAGTTTTGGATTGGAAATCTGTGTCTGTGGTGAGTTGGGGTTGTCGGTGTGCTCTTAGTGAGGCTCCGTTTTTTTTCCACCTCTCCTCAGTCGCATGATGTTCCTGACTATTTGGCGGACTTTTATGATGTATTTAGTGAGAATGAGTCTGCGTCTTTGCCTCCTCATAGGAGTTATGACTGTGCAATTGAACTGAGCCCAGGGTGTAAATTTCCTAAGGGTCGGCTCTTCAGTTTATCTGTACCCGAGCACGAGGCTATGCGATCCTATATTAAGGAGGCGTTGGAGAAGGGTCATATTAGACCATCCTCTTCACCCTTAGGTGCCGTTTTTTTTTTCGTGGCCAAAAAGGATGGTTCATTAAGGCCTTGTATTGATTATCGTGCCCTCAACAAAATTACTGTTAAATATCAGTATCCGTTACCCCTGATTTCGGATCTATTCTCCAGAGTTAAAGGTGCTTGCTGGTTTACCAAGCTTGACCTCAGGGGGGCGTATAATCTTATCCGCATTAAGCATGGGGATGAATGGAAGACGGCGTTTAATACTCCGGAGGGACACTTTGAGTACCTGATGATGCCTTTTGGGCTCACTTATGCCCCTTCTGTCTTCCAGTGCTTTATGAACGACATTTTCCGAGACTTTGTGGATAAATTTTTGATTATCTATCTGGATGATATTTTGATCTTCTCCAAGGAATGGGATTCTCATGTGGAACATGTTCGGACTGTGTTCCGGATCTTGAGGTAGAATTCCCTGTATGTCAAAGGATCGAAATGCCTTTTTGGGGTACAGAGGATTTCATTTTTGGGATTTATTTTGTCTCCGTCAACTATTGAAATGGACCCGGCCAAGGTACGGGCCATTTATGATTGGGTTCAGCCCACTTCTTTGAAGGCCCTCCAGAAGTTTTTGGATTTTGCTAATTTTTATCGGAAATTTATAGCAAAATTTTCTAGTATTGCCAAGCCATTGACTGATCTGACTAAAAAGGGTGCTGATGTGTTGAATTGGTCTCCGGAGGCTGTTTCTTCCTTTCAGGAGCTGAAGCGAAGATTCACTTCTGCCCCGGTTTTGCGGCAACCTGATGTCTCACTTCCATTCCAGGTAGAGGTGGAAGCTTCTGAGATTGGTGCAGGAGCTGTTTTGTCCCAAAAGGATCCTGTAACATCTAAAATGAATCCCTGTGCTTTCTTTTCCCGAAAGTTCTCTCCATCTGAACGTAACTATGATGTGGGGAATCGGGAACTGTTAGCCATGAAATGGGCATTTGAGGAGTGGAGACATTGGTTGGAGGGAGCTAAACACCAAGTCGTGGTCCTCACTGATCACAAGAATTTGATTTACCTGGAGTCGGCCAAACGCTTGAACCCTAGACAGGCTAGGTGGGCCTTGTTTTTTACACGTTTTGATTTTGTGGTCTCTTTTCTTCCTGGCACTAAGAATGTCAAGGCAGACGTCCTCTCTAGGAGCTTCTTTGCTGATTCCCCTGTGGTGACCAAACCTGCTACCATCTTAGGCGAAGGGGTAGTTCTTTCTGCCATCTCGCCCGATTTGAGACGTGTTCTGGAAGAGTTCCAGGAGGACAAACCTGAGCGTTGTCCCAGCGGAAAGTTGTATGTTCCTGACCAGTGGAAGAAGAGAGTGATGTCTGAAGTTCATTGCTCTACATTGGCTGGTCATCTAGGTATTTTTGGTACTAGAGATCTGGTGAGTCGGTCTTTTTGGTGGCCCGCCTTGTCTCGTGATGTCAGGAATTTTGTGCAGTCCTGTGGGACTTGCTCCCGGTCTAAACCTTGTTCTCGCTCTAGTGAGTTGTTGATGCCTTTGCCGGTCCCCAGGAGGCCATGGACCCATATTTCAATGGATTTCATCTCTGATATGCCTGTCTCTCAGAGAATGACTGTTATTTGGGGTATTTGTGATAGGTTCTCTAAGATTGTTAATCTTGTACTACTCCCTAAGTTGCCATCTTCCTCTGAGTTGGTTCCCCTGTTTTTGCAACAGGTGGTTCGCTTACATGGGATTCCTGAGAACATTGTATCTGACAGAGGAGTTCAATTTGTGTCTAGATTTTGGAGGACTTTCTGTTCCAAGCTGGGAATTCAGTTGTCCTTCTCCTCTGCTTTTCACCCTCAGACCAATGGGCAGACGGAGAGAACAAACCAGACCTTGGAATCGTATTTGAGATGTTTTATATCCGCTCTTCAGGATGATTGGGTTTCATTTTTGCCCTTGGCCGAATTTGCTTTAAATAATAGAGCTAGTTCTGCCACTTTGATGTCACCTTTTTCTTGTAACTTTGGGTTTCATCCTCAATTTTCTTCAGGGCAGGTGGAGCCTTCTGCCTGCCCAGGTGTTGACACTGTGGTGGAGAGAATGCACCAGATCTGGAACAAGTGGTGGATAAGTTATCTCTCTCCCAGGAAAAGGCCCAGCGGTTTTCCAACCGACATAGGACCATTGGTCCCCAGTTTAAGGTCGGTGATATGGTTTGGTTATCATCAAAAAATATCGCTATGAAGGTGGCTTCTCCTAAGTTTAAGCCTAGATTTATTGGACCTTACAAGATTTTGGAGATTATTAATCCGGTCTCTTTTCGTTTGGCTCTTCCTGTCACATTTAAAATTCATAATGTGTTTCATTAGTCCTTGTTGAAGAGGTTTGTTGAACCAGTTGTTCCTGGGGTGGCACCTCCGGAACCTGTATTAGTTGAAGGTAACATGGAATATGAGGCAGAGAAGATACTGGATTCCCTTCTGGCTAGACGGAGACTCCAGTATTTGGTTAAGTGGAAGGGTTATGGTCAGGAGGATAATTCCTGGGTCTCTGCCTCTGATATTCATGCCAAAACATTGGTGCGTGCCTTTCATCGGGCTCACCCTGATCGCCCTGGTGGCGTGGATGAGGGTTCAGTGACCCCTCCTCAAGGGGGAGGTACTGTTGTGAGTTCATTTTCCCCTTCACCATTGAGGTCTGATGAACTCCCTCTTCTGGTGAAGGAAGGTAGTGAGGCTGATTACAAAGCACCTGAGCAGAATGATGATGACTGGGTGACTGGGATTGCTGACTGGATATAAGGCAGCCGACGCCCTTCTGCCTTGCGGGTGATTACTCTGAGGGATTCTTGGAGACCAGTCTGATTCCTGCTCCTCAAAAGCTAAGTTTTCTGCTCTACTTTTTGCATTTGTGTTTTGGTTTTGTTTTGCCTTGTTTTTCTGGATTTCTGCCTTTCCCTGCTGGGTGAGCTGATTTCCTTTTGCTCTGTCTTCAGATAATACCTGAGTACTGATATAGTCTTTTTTGAAGCCTAGCGTCTTCAGGGCTTTTTTCCCTATCAGTCTGTTGGCTCTTATTTTTGAGAGGCTTTTGGTGGATTGCAGACAGTAGCTTTTCTATTCTGTCCTATTTAGCTAGCTTGGGCCCCATCATTTGCTCAGCCTATCTTTCTATCTGTGTGAGTGTTTTTTCATCTTGCTTCACCGTCATTATATGTTGGGGGCTGCCTATTGCTTTGGGGTCTGCTCTGGGGCAGTTTAGATTTCCCTTTCTGTCTTTAGGCTATGTAGTTCTCCGGCTGTGATCGAGGGGTCTAGGGCACGGTAGGAACCCCCCACGGCTACTGCTTGTTGTTGTTGTTAGGTTCAGGGGTCTGCAATCCGATAGCTGCCAACTTCTCTGGTTTTCTGGACTTAGCTAGTATTTCTGTTTTTGCCTCCTACGGTGACTCATTCATAACACTAAATATTCCCAAATCCTGCAACCTTTCCTCATAAGACAGGGTTTGCAGACCGGTCACCATTCTGGTCGCTCTTTTCTGAACTTGCTCAAGTTTGTTGATGTCTTTTTTAAAATGTGGTGCCCAAAACTGGACACAATATCCAGATGAGGTCTGACCAAAGAGGAGTAGAGGGAAATAATGACTTCACGTGATCTAGACTGTATGCTTCTGTTAATACATCCTAGAATTGCATTTGCCTTTTTTGCTGCTGCATCACACTGTTGACTCATATTCAGTCTGTGATCTATTAGTATACCCAAGTCTTTTTCACATGTGCTGTTGCTTAGCCCTATTCCTCCCATTCTGTTTATGCTTTTTTCATTTTTATTGTCCAGATGTAGTACTTTGCATTTTTCCCTGTTAAAAACCATTCTGTTAGTTGCTGCCCACTTCTCCAGTTTATTTATATCTTTTTGAATCCTCTCTCACTTCTCTAGTATTAGCTATCCCTCCTAGCTTTGTGTCATCAGCAAATTTAATCAGCTTACCCTCAATTCCTTCATCTAAATCGTTGATAAAGATGTTGAACAATACAGGGCCGAGGACAGAGCCGTGTGGTACCCCACTTGAGACATTCTTCCAACTGGATGTGCAGCCATTTACGACCACTCTTTGGGTCCGATCACTAAGCCAGTTATGAATCCACCTAACAGTTGCCTTGTCCATTCAATACTTAGTCATTTTTTCAATAAGGATTGTATGAGATAATTTGTCAAATGCTTTGCTGAAGTCAAGATATACTATATCTACAGCATTTCCTTGATCCACCCAATCAGTGATTCCATCATAGAAGGAAATTAAGTTAATCTGACATGACTTATTAGTTACAAACCCATGCTGACTCTGTTTAATCACTTCATTCTTATCCAGGTACTGACATACTGTACTTGTTGTCTAATAATTTGTTCAAAGATCTTTCCTAGTATAGAAGTCAGACTCACCGGCCTATAGTTGCCTGGGTCCACCTTCTTCCCCTTTTTGAAGATAGGAACAACATTTGCTCTTCTCCAGTCTTCTGGGACTTCTCCTGTTCTCCAAGAATTTTCAAAGATTATGGAGAGGGGTTCAAAAATTTCTTCTGCTATCTCCTTCAGTACTCTGGGATGTAATTCATCTGGACCTAGAGACTTGAATTCATTTAGGTTAGCTAAGTGTTTCCTCACTATATTTCTGTTTATAGATATCCTGGATTCTTCTATTCCCTTAATAGGGCAGTGAAGAACAGTTGATGTTACATTTCCTTTTTGACAGAAAACAGATGCAAAATAGTAATTTAAAAGTTCGGCCTTCTCATCATCCTGTCTTACCATTTCATCATTTTCATCCTGTAAAAATCCTATAGCATCTTTGACTTTTCTTTTACTTTTGACATATCCCCAAAATCCTTTATTATTGCTTTTGACATCTCTTGTAAGCCTCAATTCATTGTCAGCTTTAGATAATCTGATTTGCGCCCTGCAGGTTCTGCAGGCAGCATTATATTCTTCTTTAGATATGCCTCCCTCTTTCCATTTGATAAACATTTTTTTCTTCCTTTTTAGCATGTGCTTAAGTTCTGTGTTCATCCATCCTGGCTTCCTTAAATGCTTCCTATTCTTCCCTCTTTTCGGAATTGTTAACAATTGTGCTTTGAGAATTTCATTTTTCAAGATTTCCCATCCTTCCTGGACATTTTTGTCTTTAAGGATATCCAGCCATTGGATCCCTCCAATTCTCTTTCTGAATCCCTTAAAATCTGCCTTTCTGAAATCTAACCTTGACGTCTGAGTCTTCACAGGTCTTCCTCCTCTAGTTATCCAAAATTCTAAAATAGCATGGTCACTACCTCCTAGGGTCCCAGCCACTTTTACCTCCTCAACCATTTCCTCTCTGTTTATAAGGATTAGATTCAAGGTAGTAGTTCCCCTTGCTTTTGTGGAGAGCGGGATGCTCTGTGGCACATAGATTATTCCACTACTGGTGCTGACTCTATCTCCCTAAACCCTAACTCATACACAACCGAGGGTAGGGGTTTCATAATGAGTCAGTCACCAGTCTCATACATCTGTCATCACACACACAACTAGCCATCAGAGTCTATATTAGCGCATGGCCGAGCGGCCATGAGAACCTTGCTTTTATAGCAGTGTCCTTCCGGGACCTTCCTGATGGTCCAATCCGAGCTGCTTGAGGACCTGAGCATGTTACCTCTGACCTCCAATGAGAGATCATCCCACGGGCATGCTCAGTAGGCTGCAAAAAGGACTTCGCTTCTGGAGCTGCTCGCTGCTGGCTAGTGTGGATTGCTACAGCTAAACCAGAGGTGGCAGCAGCATCCACCTGACTGCATTAGCTTGAGCAAGATGCCAGGAATGACGCCTTTGCTGAGCAGCCTTTTCTGCGGTCGGGACTAAATGGGAGACCATAGATGGCAAGGCTGGGGATTCCTCCTGTGCAGAGGTCGGAACCCGACACCTAACATTACCACCCCTCGTAGGGCCCCCTCCACCCTGCACCTCGCTATGCTCAAAGGCCGCAATGAGCAGGGGAGCACTAATATTCTCTACAGGCTCCCAGGTCCTATCTCTGGGCCATGGCCCTTCCAGTCCACCGGGTAATACCTTTTGCCATGCACCAGCTTACACGCCATGATGGCGTTCACCTCGTACTCGTCCGAGGACAAGCCTGATGTCCCGGTAGATGACTCAGAAAACCGTGACATGTGAACAGGCTTAAGGAGGGACACGTGGAAGGTGTCGGTGATACCAAGGTGTGGAGGAAGGGCCAGACGGCAGACCACAGGGTTAACCTGCTTAAGGACCTTGAAGGGACCTATGAAGCGTGGCGCAAACTTAGTGGACTCAACCTGCAGCCTGATGTTACGAGCGGAGAGACACACCAAGTCACTGGAAGCAAAGGTGGGAGCCGGGTGCTGGTGTTCGTCAGTGGAGGACCTCATTATCTCCTTGGAGGCCCGGATGGCATCCTGAGTGCGGTCCCAAATGTCACGTGCCTCCACCGCCCAGTCTGCCACCCTTGAGTCGGTGGACAACATGGCCATGGGCACAGCAACGCATGGATGCTGGCTGTAATTAAGGAGGAATGGGGTCTGACCAGTGCAGTCGGTCACAGCGTTGTTCAAAGTGAACTCTGTCCAGAGCAGCAAGGATGCCCAGTCATCCTGTCTGGCTGAGAAAAAAATGTTGCAGATATGTGACCAGGGTCTGGTTGGCTCTCTCTACCAACCCGTTTGTCTCGGGATGATAGGCCGAGGAGATATTTAGCTCAATGCTGAGCAGGCTACAGAGCTCTCTCCAGAACCGAGATGCAAACTGGGGACCCCGGCCGCTGATAATTTTGTCCAGCATGCCGTGCAGGCGGAAAACGTGCTTTATGAATAACATTGCCAGACCCCATGCAGAAGGTAATCGGGAGAGAGGTACCAGGTGCACCATCTTGGAGAAATGGTCGGTGACAATTCAAATGACCGTGCTGCCACTGGACTTGAGAAGTCCCACCACGGAATCCATACTGACCATCTCCCAGGGCCTGTCCGCTACCGGCAGGGGGTAAAGTAGTCCAGCGGGCCGCTGCCAAGGGGACCTATTCTGGGTGCAAGAGACACATGCCCAAATATAATCCCTGATGTCATGGGCCATATGCGGCCACCGGTACGTCCTCACCAGAAGCTCAGAAGTCCATTTTGTCCCAAAAATTTTTACCCCCCCCCGGACGAGTGAGCCCAAGAGAGGACCTCCGGCCGCAGACGGGCAGGAACAAGTGTCTTGTTCGGAGGTACTGACTCACGGGCGACCGAAGCCACGGTCCTCAGGCTCTCGGACAGGATGATCAGCCGAGGCTCCTCCTCCGATAACACCACGGAGCGGGAGAGAGCATCGGCCTGGATGTTCTTCTCTCCAGAGAGAAAATGGATGGTGAAGTGGAACCGGGAGAAGAACAGGGACCATCTGGCCTGGTGAGAGTTCAGCCGCTGGGCTGTCTGCAAATACACCAAGTTCTTGTGGTCAGTAAACACCTGGAAAAGGTGCTGAGCCCCCTCCAAGAGATGTCTCCACTCCGAGAAGGCCAACGTCATCGTTAGCAACTCCCTGTCCCCGATGGAATAATTCCTCTCCGCCGGTGTGAAGGTCTTGGACAAAAAGAAGCATGGGTGCTTCCGACCTTGTGTGTCCTTCTGGAATAGGACCACTCCAGCACAGACGGAAGAGTCATCCACCTCCAGAATGAAGGGTTTATCTACATCGGGGCCATGTAGAATGGGAGCGCTAGCGAAATGGGACGTAATGGAGGAAAAGGCCTTGGACAAGGTTCTTGTCATGATCCCAGTGCAGGTTTTTGACCTGCACATCAGGGGTTAATGTCTTGAGCTCAGTGCAGGCTTTGACCTACACACCTGGGGTTACTTATTATGGCCTCTCTTTGGTTCAGGGAGAGCTTTTTATAGCCCTGAGAAACTCCAATCCCTGTCAGTTATACTTTTGCCTTAGGCCGAGTGTTTTGACCCCTGTGTGCCTGTTCGTTGTCTTATAGCTTGCTTATATGGTTCTGATCCGGTTCTGTCCCCCGTTGTGCGTTTGCCTATTGATTCTGTACTGTATATCTGCTTCTCTGGTTTCTGACTTCTTGGCTACGTCTTGACAATCCGTTCTGTCTAGCCATTTGGTAATTGTCATGCTATCTCGTGCTTTGACCCCGGCCTGATCTGGTTTATGTCCCTGTTTATGCCAATTGGTAACTTTGTTCTGTAGTTACCACTCTAGGAGTTTTCCTGCAGCTCCTAGCTCTCTGGAGTTTACGCCATGGCCCCAGCAGTCACATGCTTCAGGTCCTGTGGGTCTGAAGCACGCATCTTCTCTGCTGCTGCCTGCTCCACAGGTATCTCTGAGCACAGTTTGTCTTACTCCGGACACGCGCACTGGCTCAGTGAGCAAGTACAGTGAGGTGTTCCTGACAGTTCTGACCACAACTTGGGATTTGCACCCTTCTTGGTGAGGACCACCAAGGGGGCTACTAAAGTCGAGAAGTGGGGGATGAATTGGCGATAGTAATTTATGAACCCCATAAAGCGCTGCACCACCTTGAGAGAATGGGGCTCTTGCCAATCCATCACCGCCTGTAGCTTGGCAGGATCCATGGCCAATTCTTGGGTAGAGATGACATAGCCCAGGAAAGGCAAGGACTCCTGCTCAAACACACACTTCTCCAACTTGGCATAGAGGGAGTTTGCCCGCAGGAGGTCGAAGACTTTGCAAACATCTCTCCAGTGGGAGTCGATATCTGGAGAGTAGAAGAGAATATCATCCAGATAGACTACTACCGAGGTGATAAGCATAGCCCGGAAGATATCGTTCACAATGTCTTGGAAGACAGCCAGGGCATTACAGAGCCTGAAGGGCATCACCAGGTATTCATAGTGCCCATCCCTGGTGTTAAATGCTGTCTTCCATTCGTCCCCCTCACGGATACGAATCAGGTTGCAAGCCCCCCGCAGATCGAGTTTGGTAAACACTCCCTATAGCCTATCAAACAGCTACGATATCAGGGGCAGAGGATACTTATTAATAACGGTGATAGTGTTAAGACCCCTGTAATTGATGCAGGGACGTAGCTCTCTGTTCTTCTTCTGGACAAAGAAGAAGCCCCCCTGCTGGTGACACCGACTTCCTAATGAATCCCCTTGTCAGATTCTCCCTGATATACTGAGACATGGCCTCTGTCTCCAGGGGAGATAGGGGATAGACTCGACTCCGAGGAGGCTCAGCACCAGGCAAGAGGTCAATAGGACAGTCGTAGGGACGATGGGATGGAAGAGTCTCCGCCGCCCTCTTGGAGAACATGTCTGCATACTGTTTATAGTGTGTGGGGAGAGAGGAAAGATCTGCGGGGACTTCGGTGGAATCAACCTGAACGCACTCCCTCAGGCATCTATCCACAAAGGCTTTACCCCAACCAAGAATCCTCCCCGAGGACCACTCTATATGGGGATAGTGGAATCGCAACCCGGGAACCCCTAAAAGGACCTGATCGATACCCTCAGGCATGATGAGGAGGGATATTATCTCCTGATGAGACCGGGACACCGTGAGTATCAACGGGACGGTCTGGTGGGTAATTTGTGAGGGTAGAGTTGCACCGTTCACCATCCTGACGGTGACTGCCTTGGCCATCATAACCAGAGGTATTGCGTGCCGTTGAGCGAAGGCAGAAGACATGAAATTGCCCTCCGCTCCAGAGTCCACCGCCAGAGTGGATGAACCAACCTCAAGCTTTCCCTTAAGGGTCAGCTTGGAGGAAAACGCCGCTGATTCTAGTGAGCCCCCTCCTATGACCACTAGAGGCGAGCGCTTTTTCTGGACCGCTATGGGCATCGGTTGGCAAGTTGGCCAGGCTGCCAGCAAACATGACATACCACAGGTGCTACAGCTGACCGGGGCCTGGATCCCGCACGAAGAGCCCCCAAGGCCCACTGCAGCTCGGACGCCCGATCAGGAGATTCCAGAGGTTTAGCGAAACTGGGTGCCAACCTAAACCTCTGCCTACACTGGGACTGCTCCAACCCTTGCTGGGAGAAGCGAAGGTCTATACAGGTGGAGATGGTGATAAGCTCCTCTAGTGTGGCAGGAACCTCCCTGGTGGCCAGGGCGTCCTTCACATGGTCAGCCAAGCCTCTCCAGAAAGCCGGAATGAGGACCTTATCTGGCCACTCCAACTCAGAGGCCAGCGTCCGGAACTAGATGGCAAAGTGGCTGACCTAGGGCGAGCCCTGTGACATAGCCAGCAGCCGGAGCGCGGTGTTATAGGTGACTTGCGGTCCCAAGACGACCTGCTTCAGAGTGGCCAAAAACAGAGAAGCTCTCTGCACCACATAATCACCACGCTCTCACATCGGTGTGGCCCACTTCAAAGCCTTGCCCGACAAGAGGGAGACGACAAATCCTACTTTAGCCTGCTCGGAGGGGAATCGTGCAGCCAGCAGCTCTAGCTGTATAGCGCACTGACTCACGAAACTCCTACATGAGGCACTATTGCCCGAGAACTTCTCAGGTAGTGAGAGGTAGGACAAAGTCAGGGCAAGGATGGCATTGGTCACACGGGAGACAGCCTCCGTGGCAGCCTGGAGCGCGACCGCTGTAACATCCGAAGCTGAGGCTGAACGTTGCCGAATATACGCATGGAATCGCTGTTTGTCCCCCATTAGAGCCAGACTCTGGCGCTAATATACTGTTTGGGTTGGAGGAACACACCAAATAAAATATAATAAGGTGCATTCGCAACCCAGAGTCCACCATGCAGAGATAGTATACTGCTGCTCGGTAATGGCGGACATTGACTGAACACTGGCGGGGTAACCTCTGACCCGGTGTGTACTGGAGCGAACTCTGTTACTGCACATAGCTGCAGAACACAAGTGCCGGAGCCTGTTAACCTCACAGGGCTCGGCTTGAACACTAGTTAAGAGACACAGGACTCTGCCCCAAGGACACAGGGTTAGAGTCCCTCTAGTCCCTCTAGCGTTCAACACCGCAAGTGCGACGCCAGGATTAAATAATATAATCACACCACGTGCGCACTGCAACGGTTCAGCAGAGCAGCGAGGTAAGTGCTTGACTTGCACACGGCGCCGCTGCAAGGAACGCTGCTGCACATGCAGTCCAGTGGTGCCTTGTGCTAATTGGCGCTATCTGGCGCTAACGCTTGTGTGGAGAGCGGGATGCTCTGTGGCACATAGTTATGCCACTACTGGCGTTGACTCTATCTCTCTAAACACTAACTCATACACAACCAAGGGTAGGGGTTTCATAATGAGTCAATCACCAGTCTCATACATCCATCATCAAACACACAACTAGCCATCAGTCTTTATTAGCGCATGGCCAAGCGGCCATGTGAACCTTTTATAGCAGCGTCTTTCCGGGACCTACCAAATGGTCTAATCCAAGCTGCTTGAGGACTTGAGCATGTGACCTCTGACCTCCAATGAGAGCTCATCCCACGGGCATGCTCAGTAGACTGCAAAAAGGACTTAGCCTCTGGGGCTGCTCGCTGCTGGCTAGTGTGGATTGCTAGAGCTGAACCAGAGGTGGCAGCAGCAACCAACCTGACCGCACTAGCTTGCGCAAGATGCCGGGAACAATGCCTTTGATGAGCAGCCTCTTCTGCGGTCGGGACTGAATGGTAGACCACAGAAGGCAAGGCTGGGGATTCCCGACGCCTAACAACAACTTCCCTCTTCTGCTCACAAATCCTTCCAAACATCTGCAGTGTAGAATTCCAAAATGTGGGGACATCACTCACCAGTCGGTGAATCGGTAGCTTCAAATGGTGCTGAAGCACGGCAAAGGCATGGAAGCTGTAGCTGACCTTCTAAAATGGGCACACAGCAGCATACTTTCACAAGTAGATACGGCAGCTACAGGTAGGTTTTGAGAAACTGCTGATAAATGAGGTTAAGCACATTGGCTAGGCATGGTACGTGCGTGAGCTCACCTTGACTCAGAGCTGCCACCAGGTTCCGGCCATTGTCACACGCAACCATGCTGGCTGTAGGTTTTGTGGCATCCTCCACAGATTTGCCTGCTCTTTCAGAGCTTTCCACAACGTTTTAGCATTGCGCAGTTTGTCACCAAAGCATATTAGCTACAGCACAGCCTGTTGTTGCTTAGCTGAGGCAGTGCTGCAGTGCTTCCATCTTGTGACTGATGTGGTCATGGCAGAGATGGAGGAAGAAGAGGAGGAGGAGGTGCAGGGGCTGTAAACTGTGGGGGGCAACCTGATTGACCTAGGGCCCACAATTCTCAGCGTCTGGAGGACGTGTTCCATCACAAGACCCAACTGGTTCCCGGCTTCTACTGTGTTAACGCAGTATGCCCACAAGCACATGTCCACATGTCCGTGGTTAGGTGGACTTTCCCAGAAACTGCATTTTTGAGAGCATGGCTAATGTTTTGGGACACATGCTTGTGTAATGCGGAGACGGCTGCCGCCATGAGGTTGTGGAAAGCCTCCGTCTCCATGAGCTTAAAAGGCAACTCTTTGAGCGCAAGTAGTCTGAGTGTAACAACCCTGATGGCATCACTGCATGGCCTCCCATCCCCGCACACCAACTTACTCACTGCTCCAGGTCATGCGGTGATTTCTGTCTGCTGTCAGCTCCATGCGCTATGCCTCTTGTTTTCTTGCTTGCTCTCCTTGTTTCCTGACTGTGTGTATAGGGGGGCGACGCCTGACCTCTCTGCTTCTTATGCAGTCAGGGTGCAGTCCAGTATTGAGGGGTCAACTACAGCTCCTAATTGGAGCGTTATACACAGAGACATTTGTCTTCCATCTGCTGACCAATTTGCCCACCGGTCGTTCTGAGCCGGGTGCTCTACTGCCCCTTCCGGTCCAAAGACCCAGCGTGGTGCTGCGTTTGGAACTGCCTAGCCAACAGAGGTGTCTAGTTCCATTACTGCAAGGTCAGTCTTCTGTATCGTCACCTTCTCCACCTGATCTGCCAGCTATTAAGTCATGGTGTGATGACGTCACTGAAGAAAAGAAAGCAGTGGCGCCCTCTCCGCACACCTTCGGTGACCATACCAGTGACCAGTCCCCAGGAACATCCCTGTCGCTTGATTGTCTTCCACAGGTTAATAGGCTAAAGATGGATCCTGAGTGGATGCCCTCGGCTCCTCTATGGCCATTGGGTGAAGGCCCCAAAATTAAGCATTACTCGTTCGCCAACTTGAAAGAAGTGGCCCAGTTTTTTCCGGGTAACAAGCGGAAGTGGCTCCCCGTATGTATGCCTCCAGCTTCCATGTGGCAGGTGGATGAAGAGGTGAGAACAGTGGCCTACGCATCTCCGTTTTTACCCACCTGGAGGAGGAGGTACAATTTACTTGGCATAATGGGCTGAAGTTGGACTCAGTGAACGTGTCTTCAGTTCCCAGGGGTACGGCTGATGTAGAGGTCGAGACAGAAGCTTCCAAACCCCTGCTTTCTGCTAACCAGGAGGAGGAGGTCCTGGTCCTCGTATCTTCAGTGTTGGGAGCTGACCTCGCTGGGCTCAAAGAGACTTGGCAACCTGAAATCCCTGATGTCACACTTGCCTAATCCTACCCTAGGAGTGCTATGATGGCTCTGACTGTGTGTGCCCCTATCCTTCTTTTACAAGTTATTCTGGCGGGCTTGAAGAAGAGGGGCCGTAAAGGGGGTACTGTAACAACCCTGATGGCATCACTGCATGGCCTCCCATCCCCGCACACCAACTTACTCACTGCTCCAGGTCATGCGGTGATTTCTGTCTGCTGCCAGCTCCATGCGCTATGCCTCTTGTTTTCTTGCTTGCTCTCCATGTTTCCTGACTGTGTGTATAGGGGGGCAGCGCCTGACCTCTCTGCTTCTTATGAAGTCAGGGTGCAGCGGTCTAATCTGTCCCCGACCAATCACCTGGAGCCCTTTACTATATAGGGTCGCCACACCCACTAACCTTTTGCCTGTGCAATGTCTATACTCAGTTAGCTCCTTTCTACTGAGTTAGCCAGGCCCAGTCCTTTGTCTTGCCTTCCTTGAGAGGCTTTACTCCTAGCATTTCTAGTACACTCTGAGTGCCCGCCAGAAGGCTTATATCCTGGTTCCTGTCTTGTCCTAGCTTTGTCTGAGTACTTGCTCGCCCTCCAGGAGGCAGAATATCCTGGTCCCTGTATCCTTCAGTCCCTGTACCTTGTCTTCTACTGTCTCTGTCTGAACTCTGTCTTACCTCTGTCTGTCAGTCTCCTTGTCTGTGGTTCCTTTCCCTGCTGTGTCATTCCCTGTGTCCTCCCTGTCTGTACCTTGCACTCTTGCAAGCTCCGCCTACCTTGCACTCTTGCAAGCTCCGCCTACCTTGCACTCTTGCAAGCTCCGCTTACCTTGCACTCTTAAATAAAACGACAACACATGACCATATATGCAATATGTGTGCAACCAAAAAACAATAAATATAATTAATGAAAAATAAAGTGCAAGGTGCAGAAATGTCCAGCAGGGGTTGCTACACACAGATAAAATTATGATCTTGTGACCATGACCATATAACCCTTAACAAGTGAGAGCATATAAAGGCGTAGTTCGGAGATAAAACCACCACAGTTAATAATAGAGCAATCAGGAAACGAAAAGGCTGCTGCCAACAACCCAACTATACTATTAAATAATTATACCTGTGGATTTATAAATGCTCCTACACGCCAGAGGTAGCTGCCCTTCCCCAACGCGCGTTTCGGCCAATTGCCTTCGTCAGGGGGTGGATACTGGCAGGAACCAATAGGTATTTATGTACCAAACAACCAATAATAGCTCATAGAGCAAGATTCAGACCAATCATAGTCAAGAAGGCGTGGTGCTTCAGTTACTATTAAAGTGTGTGCATATAATTGCACACAACCTGTATTTAATGAAAACTGCCACATCTAGCAATAAAAGGCTGCAGAACCGTCATGACATAAGACGCTGCACAGATCGCAGTTTATATGATAGCTGACATTATATATCAAAACAGCCAATCATAGCCCTTAAAACAAAAATTGGGCCAATCAACACCCGAGAGGCGTAGCGCTTCAGACAGTCACACAATTTGTACAAGATTGCACCTATAACTGGTATCATACCAGGCACCCAATCATAGCCCTTAGAACAGAAAATGGGCCAATCATAGTCAAGAAGGCGTGGTGCTTCAGTTATTATTAAAGTGTATGCATATACTTGCACACAACCTATATTTAATGAAACTGCCACATCTAGCAATAAAAGACTGCAAAACCGTCATGACATAAGAAGCTGCACAGACCGCAGTTTATATGATAGCTGACATTGTATATCAAAACAGCCAATCATAGCCCTTAAAACAGAAATTGGGCCAATCAACATCCAGGAGGCGTGGCGCTTCAGACAGTCACAAGCCGTGCCCGCCTGCCCTGTGTCTCAAGCCATGCCCGCCTGCCCTGTGTCTCAAGCCGTGCCTGCCTGCCCTGTGTCTCAAGCCGTGCCTGCCTGCCCTGTGTCTCAAGCCATGCCTGCCTGCCCTGTGTTACAAGCTGTGCCCGCCTGCCCTGTGTCTCAAGCCATGCCCGCCTGCCCTGTGTCTCAAGCCGTGCCCGCCTGCCCTGTGTCTCAAGCTGTGGCCGCCTGCCTTGTGTCTCAAGCCATACCCGCTTGCCCTGTGTCTCAGCCTGCTTATCACTCGCACCTGTCCAGGTGTCCTGTTCCCGAGTGGGATCAGCAGCCACAGCCAGATACCACCCTGGAGTGGCACCCGGCAGCTACATGCCGCACAAGCCCTACCTCACCATCAGAGGCTCCAGTGAAGACCGAGGTAGCTGCCGTAGTCACGCCCCTTCCAGGGTAGTCTGGTTTGTGGCACAGTGGGGCCACAACCCCCCCAGCTCACGCCAATCAGCCTAGGCGCGAGCGTGACACTGAGTAATGTATAAATTTAGTAGCGTGGCCTGTGGGGTGTTGGATGTGTATTTGCGCTTGCGTTCCAATGACTGGGGTATGGACAACTGAAGGCTGCGCTGTGGCAAGGACATGGATGTGCTTGTTGATGGTGCTACTTGAGTATGTGCAACAACAAGTGCAGGACAAGAGAATTATAGAATTATAGAATTATAGAATCGTAGAGTTGGAAGGGACCTCCTGGGCCATCTGGTCCAACCCCCTGCTCAAAGCAGGATTCGCTAAATCATCCCAGTCAGATCTGTCCAGCCTCTGTTTGAAGACTTCCATTGAAGGAGAACTCACCACTTCTTGTGGCAGCTTGTTCCACTCATTGATCACTCTAACTGTCAAAAAGTTTTTTCTAATATCTAATCTGTGTCTCCTCCCATTCAGCTTCATCCCATTGCTTCTAGTCTTTCCTTGTGCAAATGAGAATAAAGTTGATCCTTCTACAATGTGACAGCCCTTTAGATATTTGTAGACAGCTATTAAGTCTCCTCTCAGTCTTCTCTTTTGCAAACTAAACATTCCCAAATCCAGCAACCTTTCCTCATAAGACAGGGTTTGCAGACCGGCCACCATTCTGGTCGCTCCTTTGTGAACTTGCTCCAGTTTGTTGATGTCTTTTTTAAAATGTGGTGGCCAAAACTGGACACAATATTCCAGATGAGGTCTGACCAAAGAGGAGTAGAGGGAAATAATGACTTCACGTGATCTAGACTGTAAGCTTGTGTTAATACATCCTAGAAATTAATTTGCCTTTTTTTGCTGCTGCATCACACTGTTGACTCAAATTCTGTCTTTGATCTATTAGTATACCCAAGTCTTTTTCACATGTGCTGTTGCTTAGCCCTATTCCCCCCATTCTGTATATTCTTTTTTCATTTTTATTGCCCAGATGTAGTACTTTGCATTTTTCCCTGTTAAAAACCATTCTGTTAGTTGCTGCCCACTGCTACAGATTATTTATATCTTTTTGAATCCTCTCTCTCTCTTCTCTAGTATTGGCTATCCCTCCTAGCTTTTTGTCATCAGCAAATTTAATCAGTTTACCCTCAATTCCTTCATCTAAATCATTGATAAAGATGTTGAACAATACAGGGCCCAGGACAGAGCCCTGTGGTACCCCACTTGAGACATTCTTCCAACTGGAAGTGCAGCCATTTACGACCACTCTTTGGGTCCGATCCCTAAGCCAGTTATGAATCCACCTAACAGTTGCCTTGTCCATTCCATGCTTAGTCATTTTTTCAATAAGGATTGAATGAGATACTTTGTCAAATGCTTTGCTGAAGTCAAGATATACTATACAGCATTTACTTGATCCACCCAATCAGTGATTCCGTCATAGAAGGAAATTAAGTTAGTCTGACATGACTTATTAGTTACAAACCCATGCTGACTTTGTTTAATCACTTCATTCTTTTCTAGGTACTGACATACATGTTGTTTAATAATTTGTTCAAAGATCTTTCCTGGTATAGAAGTCAGACTCACCGGCCTATAGTTGCCTGGGTTCACCTTCTTCCCCTTTTTGAAGATAGGAACAACATTTGCTCTTCTCCAGTCTTCTGGGACTTCTCCTGTTCTCCAAGAATTTTCAAAGATTATGGAGAGGGGTTAAAAAATTTCTTCTGCTATCTCCTTCAGTACTCTGGGGTGTAATTCATCTGGACCTGGAGTCTTGAATTCATTTAGGTTAGCTAAGTGTTTCCTCACTATCTTTCTGTTTATAGATATCCTGGATTCTTCTATTCCCTTAATAGGACAGTGAAGAAAAGTTGATGTTACATTTCCTTTCTGAGAGAAGACAGATGCAAAATAGGAATTTAAAAGTTCGGCCTTCTCAACATCCTGTCTTACCATTTCATCATTTTCATCCTGTGAAAATCCTATAGCAGCTTTGACTTTTCTTTTACTTTTGACATATCCCCAAAATCCTTTATTATTGCTTTTGACATCTCTTGCAAGCCTCAATTCATTGTCAGCTTTAATAATCTGATTTCTGCCCTGCAGGTTCTGCAGACAGCATTGTATTCTTCTTAAGATATGCCTCCCTCTTTCCATTTTATAAACATTTTTTCTTCCTTTTTAGCATGTGCTTAAGTTCTGTGTTCATCCATCCTGGTTTCCTTAAATGCTTCCTATTCTTCCCTCTTTTTGGAATTGTTAACAATTGTGCTTTGAGAATTTCATTTTTCAAGATTTCCCATCCTTCCTGGACATTTTTGTCTTTAAGGATATCCAGCCATTGGATCCCACCAATTCTCTTTCTGAATCCCTTAAAATCTGCCTTTCTGAAATTTAACCTTGACGTCTGAGTCTTCACAGGTCTTCCTCCTCTAGTTATCCAAAATTCTAAAATAGCATGGTCGCTACCTCCTAGGGTCCAAGCCACTTTTACCTCCTCAACCATTTCCTCCCTGTTTATAAGGATTAGATCCAAGGTAGCAGTTCCCCTTGTTTGAATCTCTACCTTTTGGAAGATAAAGTTGTCAGCAAGAGAGGATAAGAATTTCCTTGACCTGTTAGTTTTGCCTGAGAGAGATTCCCAACAAATGTCTGGATAGTTGAAATCTCCCATGACAACTATGTCATATTTTTTGGAGAACTTGGCCATTTGATGCATAAAGAGTTCATCCATATCTTCAGCTTGCACAGGCGGTCTGTAGTAAATGCCTACAATGGTGTCCTTTCCATTGTTCTGTCCTTGTATTCTTACCCAAACAGTTTCCACAGAACTCCCAGTCTCTGAAGCTTCAATCTCTGTGCAGATATACGCGTTTCTAACATACAATGCAACACCTCCTCCTCGTTTATCAAGTCTGTTTCTTGCAAATAAGTTGAATCCTTCTAGTCTTGTATTCCAATCATGTGTATTGTCCCACCAAGTTTCAGTGATTCCAATGACATCATATTTCTTTTCCTGTGTTAGTAGTTCCAATTCTCCTTGTTTGTTGCCCATGCTTTGTGCATTAGTATAGAAACATTTTAGTTTGTGATGGGTTTCTCTTTCTCCAATATTTTTATTAATTAGATTCTTTTGTCTTTGTTCTTCCTTTCCACTTCTAATAGCAGATTTCTCAATAGCATTTGTCAGGTGTATGGCTTTTTCTGGTCTTTTGCTTCCCTTCCCATGTTGTTCTAGTTTAAAGCTCTCCTTACAAGCGTAGCAAGGCGACTTCCAAATACATGTTTTCCAGTCTTCGTAAGGTGCACCCCATCTCTAGCAAGTAGTCCATCGTATAGGTAATTCACTCCGTGATCCAGAAATCCAAATCGTTGCTGACGGCACCATCAACGTAGCCAGTTGTTCACCTGCAGAATCTTTTTCCACCTCCTTGTTCCATGGCCCTCCACTGGGAGGATGGAAGAGAAGACCACCTGCGCTCCCAGTTCTTTCACTTTCTTGCCTAAGTTTTCAAAGTCTCTGCAGATGGTTTCCAGGTCATTTCTTGCAGTGTCATTTGTCCCCACATGTAGTAGCAGGAATGGGTAGTCATCTGTAGGTCTGAAGAGTCGTGATATTCTGTCAGACACATCTTTAATTTTTGCACCTGAAAGACAGCACATTTCTCTTGAAGTTATATCCGGTCTGCAGATAGCAGCCTCTGTTCCTCTCAACAGGGAATCCCCCATGACCACCACTCTCCGTTTCTTCTTCACAACATTTTTCTTTCTCCATCCAGGAGGACTCTGAAGGCGTACAAGGTTGCTGTTTGTGGGCAAAGTCTTATCCTGATGTATTTCTTCATCGTTTTCCTGCGTGAGAGCCTGGTACTGGTTCCTGAGAAGTATGGGTGCTGACTGCCTCCTGATCCTCCTGCTTCTCTGGGTCACATGTCTCCATTCCTCTGTTTCTTCAGGTGCACTTCGAATTTCTTCTCTTTCTGTAACATGAAGAGATAATTTTGCTCTGTCTAAGATCTCTTCACCTTCCTTAATGATCTTCAACGTAGCTAACTTCTCTTCGAGATTTTGCAGCTTTTCCTCCAACAGGGACACAAGCTTGCATTTGTGGCATGTGAAGTTTGGCTTTTCCACTGGTAAGTCTGTGAACATGTAGCAAGAAATGCAGCTCACCAAATGGCTCCTGGCCTCTTCCATATTGAGATTTCTTAAAAATGATGAAAGATGAGCCAAAATTTGCACGCCGATAGGCACTGGGCATATACAAATGATCTCCTCAAGACTCTTCCCCTGGTTTTCCGATTTCCTGTTTTCAGCTGCAACGGCCAAAACCCAGTGATCGTTGAGCTCGCGGAGACTCTTCACTTATCCCAGAAGGCACTGGGAATATGGAAATGATCTCCTCAAGACTCTTCCACATGCAACATGGAAAGGGGATTGGCTTGCATGTACAACAGCGGAAGAAGCAGTGGTGTCACACGCAGAAACTGTTTCTGGACCCTGGGTTTCGACCCACAAAATCGGGTGCTTTGCTGCCATTTGCCTGATCATGCTGGTGGTGGTCAGGCTGGTAGTTTTGCTACCCCAGCTGTTGCTGGCAAGGCAGATGGTGCAATTGGCCTTTTTGCGGTTATTGACAGAGTCTTTTAAAAGCAACCAGACTAGAGAAGACCTAACTGTTATACTAGCAACTTCCATCATGTTGTTGCTACGGGGAACGATTGCCCACCTTCTGCCTGTGGCCACCACACTGCTTCTGCCTGCCTGTTGGGGTGCTATGCCTCCCTACCCCTGTGTGCTGCAGTCCTCGCTTGGCAGTCCTCCTGCCAGGTTGGGTCAGAAACTATATCATCCACCACTTGTCTTCCATTTCTGCACCCTGGTCCTCCTCCTGACTTTCTGGCAATTGTGTCTCATCATCATCCACCTCTTGTGATATGTTTTAACCCTCGCCTTCGTGTGACCATGGCTGCTCAAATATTTGAGCATCGCTACATGCGATCTCATCTTGCTCCGCTTCAAAAGGACCGGGCGAAAAGTGAACAGTGATTTGGAGTGTCCAAATTTGGGGGTCACTTGTCTACGGGCGCTCAGCATGGTGGGAGGAATGAGGATCAGGGTGAGGAATATGCGGTCCAGACTCTTGGCTACTCAGACTTGAGCATTATCCGCTATCCAACCAACAACCTTTTGACACTGCTCTGGGTTCAATAGCGGTGTGCTGCTGCAGTCCCCTAGTAATTGGGACAGGAAGGTCAGGCAAGAAGATGTGGGTGTGTGTTGTGGCACAATTTCTGGTTGCCCACGGCCTCGGCCTCTAAATGCACCATCACCATCACGTCCATTTCCCCGTTCCTTGCCATACGCCTTGCCCATTTTAAATGGAGGACAATATTTTGCACGACTGCAAATAGTTGAGTTTTAAATAGCTGGTCTTTAGGTAACTATTTTTTTTCAGCAAACTGGTGTCAATAACTTGTATAAATTAACTATAAACCTAGCACTCAACTTAGATGCGTGAAAAAATGAATTTATTGTAGCACACGAAAAATCATTTCGGTCTGTTGTGACCTTCTTAAGTTACTACAACAGTAGACAAAATAAACAAATAAATATACCATGATATAACAAAAATACAATAGGATATAACAAAAGTATATACACAACAAAATAAATGGTCATAATGCATAAGTCATTCAATACAGAGGGTAATCACCAGATACATCGCACAATCCTAAATGGAGCTGAGTGATTGAAAGATGGAGAAATGAAGTGCTCAGAGGGGTTGTGAAGCATACCGTGTTACACTCAGTATGCAAGGTACGAGAATATCTCTGATTCGAGACCCGATGTGCTTTATAATATCTATGAGAAAAGATATGGCCAGGTGAGTATATAACATAGTGGGTGAAAGATATATGCAGGTGAAATACTTACGAAGGAGACCTGTGTTGGAAGCTGAGCATATAGAGCTGCAAAATATCTAAAAAGGAGGTAATGGCTGTCACTAGGAGAAAAGGACTACTGCCACCGTATAAAGTATCAGGGAAGATGGAGGTAGTACCTTAGTTGTGCATGAAGATTGGGCCCTTGTGCCACCGGACACAGTATCCACTGCAAGTCTGACAGCACAGGATGGGGTTAAGAGGGGAAGGAGGGCGGGCCTAATGTGGTGATGGCCAATAACATAGTGAATGCTGCCTGATCAGAAGTAGCATATAGGAACAGCATGTCTGTGGGTGTCACGTCCTGTAATACAGATGTTCCAGCAGAGAAATGCTGGATTAACCATTTCAAGGACCATTCAGAACGCATAATAAAGTTAGCTGTTATGTATAGCAGCAGCATGGGGTGTGAGTGGGGAAATGGAACTAAAGAATAGAGATCTTACAATTAACACTTTGGTGACTGGAGTTAAAGATAATGGGAATACATAAAGAGTGGTGAAATGGCCCAGAACAGTCCCTAAAGCCCCCGTCACACAGCGATCTTTCTAGCGAGATCACTGCTCAGTAACAAGTTTTGTGACAGAACAGCAATCTCACCAGCGAGATCGCTGTGTGTGACACTTATCAGCAACCGGCCCCCCTGCCGGGTATCGCTGATCGTGTTGGAATGGCCTGGACATTTTATTGATCGTTAGTCTCCCGCTGGCCAGCATGCATCGCTGCGTGTGGCAGGCGAGAGACCAGCGATCAGCGAGCTGGAGCTGGTAACCAAGGTTATCATCGGGTTTCTAAGCGCCGCGCGGCGCTTAGAAACCCGATGTGTACGTTAGATACCAGCGCGCTGGTGCAGGGAGCTGGTAACCAAGGTAAACATTGGGTATCTAAGCACCTCGTGACACTTAGAAACCCGATGTTTACCTTGGTTTCCTACTGCCTGCACCAGCGCGCTGGTATCTTAACGTACACTGCGGGTAACTAAGCGACGTGCGTCGCTTGTTACCTGCGTGTCGCTGTCCTGATCGCTGGTGAAGCTGCCTGTTTGGCAGCTCACCAGCGATCATGTAGCGACACACCAGCGATCCTGACAAGTTCATATCATTGTCGGGATCGCTGGTGAGTCGCTATGTGTGACAGGGCCCTAAGTAAGAGAGATGGTAGGAGGTCACAAAGACAGTGTGAACACAGTCTAATGGCAGTGACTAGTTTTTTATTATGCACAATGTGAATTATACAGACAAAGGAGGCAAGGAGTATATAGTATGTGTTTACTAGTGAGTAAAGACATATTCATCTAAGCCGGAGGTCTGTGGGAGAGTGACCGTGACATAAGATTCCACATGTGTGAAAGATAGACTTGTGGTAGTGACGCCCTATCCACACACATTAGTATAAACGGCTCTATGAGAGAGAAAAAAATACATTAGTAAATTCATATTAACAAACAGCCTTCTAAATTCACGGCATAATTTTACAAAGTACAACATCACTGCAAAAATGACCTTATTGATCGGGGTCCTGTAACAAGAATTGGGTATCACATAAATGCTGATAACTTGTATTCCCTATTCAGACCCTTAGGGTTCATAGTATCCAGGGTGTGGATCCAAAAGGCTTCACGTTTTTTAAGGCTGAGGATTCTATTGCCTCCACGGCGCGGGGGTGGTACCTGTTCGATCACCTGGTATCGCAATTGGGAAATGTTGTGGCCATGGGTAATAAAATGGTGCGGAATGGGGAGAAGGAGATTTTTACACCTAATTGTAGATTTATGTTTCGATATTCTATCCCGAATAGGCTGTGAGGTCTCTCCCACATAAAGGCGACCACAGGGGCATTTTATGATGTAAATCACATAGGATGAATCGTATGTAAAGAAATGTTGAATTTTAAACTCTTTCCCAGATAGGGGAAGTACGAATTTATCCCCTTTAAGGATGTTATTACATTGGACACAATGTAAGCAAGGGAAAGTCCCCATTTTTGGTTTCTGTAAAAATCGCTGTTTCTGCATGGTAGATTTAGAACCGATATCCGCTTTGACTAGGGTATCTTTCAGATTTGGTGCTCGCTTGAAGCACGGAATAAAGGGTTGTCCGAATTCCGGTATATCGGGGTGGGCAGCAGATAATAGGTGCCATATTTTTAATGTAGGCAAAGGGATGGAACGTATGGACAAACGGTATGTGATTTGTGACACTTTTACGAGGTTTACTGGTAATGGCTTTGGATTCCTCCAATATTGAAGACGGGTAACCTCTTTGCAAAAATTTGTTGGTCATCTCATTTAGGCGTTGGTCTCTGATGTTAGCGTCTGTGACAATGCGTCTCACTCTATGAAACTGTGATTTCGGAATTAACCATTTGGTTGAGGGAGGGTGAAGGCTCTGAAAATGAAGGAGGCTATTGCGATCCGTTTTTTTAATATGGTGGTCTGTAGACAAAGCCCCCCTAGAATCCTTAATGACCATAGTGTCTAAATAATTCATGCTCCGAAGATCATGCTCCATAGTGAATTCAATACCCAGCCATGATGAATTCAAGATATCAAAGAACAGAAGTAGGGACTCCAATGAGCCCCCCCATATGCAGAAAATGTCATCTATATAGCGTTTCCATATAATGACATTGTTGCGAAATAGATCATTGTTATAAATGATGCTTTCCTCAAATTCGGCCATATAGGCATTTGCATGGGGGGGCACTACATTGGAGCACATTGCGGTACTGCATAGCTGGAGGTAGAAGTCATCTTGGAAAAGGAAGTAATTAGAGGTGAGGACCAACCTGAGGAGGTCAACACATAATTGTATTTGGTTCCCATCCTTATTCGTGGAGGCTAGTAGCCGGTATGTAGAATTTATACCATCAGAGTGGGGGATGGAGGTGTATAGATCCTTTACATCTAGTGTCACTAGTAGTGCGTCCTGTGGTACTGTTTCTAGTTGTTAAATGGTATTGAGAAAAGCACCTGTGTCAAGGAGGAAAGATTTTGTTTGCTTAATCAAAGGGGTAAGAATTTTCTCTAGATAAATCGCAATGGGTGACATAATCGAATCTGTAGACTTCACAATGGGTCTACCGGGGGGCTTCTCAAGATTTTTGTGTACCTTCGGGAGGGTATAAAAGACAAAACGCAACTTACTGCGTTCCCGTGCGGTCGGCAGGCATGTCAAAACAATGCATACATCCGCATACATACGCATGTCCTGCGTACCCATTGTTAAAGATAGGTAAGCAGGACGACTGCAGAAATATGCAGGGCTTAACGGAGGAAGTACGCAGCTCTCCGCAAAGCCCCCAAACGCTAATGTGAACTTAGCCTTAAAAGGCTTACGAAAGTGATGTCAGAGATGTCTGCTGGGTTATCATGGTAACCCGATGTGCAAATAAGCAGAGAATGCCAGCTACTGGAGGAGGATGGATAGTCCAAAGATGGAGATGTCACAGGTGAGTATTAATAACTACTCAATATTTTATGCTGACAGATTTTATTGCTTTAGCAATTATATTTAAGGTTAAATGTTATCTGCAAACTTTATTCACATATACTCTGTATTCAGCTCCATTGGCAATAAACCAGATAACATTGGAGATCATCCAAAGAAATACATCACAGCTGTTCACTATTGATATCACTTGAAGGATATGTGAAGGTCATTCTGGGAAACATCACAGTGTGAACATAGCCTTAGTTTGCCTTGTAATTACACTACGCTTGTTTCTCTATCCCAACAAGGGAACTAAAAAAAGGCCCCATTAGTGTTTAGAGAACTTCAAATGAAGCTTAATGGAGAAATGTTCCAGATTTTTCAGGCGAGACTGCTCTTTGAAGTATCTTTCTACAATTTCCGAATTAAGGTCTTTGCCTGCACTGAACAGTTGTAAGCCCTAAGTATAGATTCACAGAAATTGTAAACTGGAGTCTGATAATGTTAATGTCATCTTTAAAGACATTGATATTATGACTTGACTCTTTTTTGAATACATTTCTTGTATATTGGAGCAGAAGCCAAGCCTTTTCACTAGTAACTGAGGACTATTGTATGCAGTCATAAATGTTTGAAAAGAAGCCTGATTTACCAAGCATTGAGCAGCCAGATAAAAGACAGCACACAGACATAGTTAAGACAAACTAGTGTACAGTGAGGTACTGTGATCCTGGTCCTTGCAGAGAAGTTTATTCGGAATAGAATTACAGAAATTGAAATCCAGATGCTGGAGCTAAAGTTGGGAGGGTGTGTTAGTTTTGTTCTTCACTTCAGGGAAGGACCACCACAGCAAAGTATTAAGCCAAAGAAAAATGTAATTGAAGTAAGCAAAATCATTAGTCAGCTTTATTAGAGAAAGTTTATTAGTGTAATGTGTGGCAGTAAGGGCGTTCCCCCTAGAGGCAATCACAGCTTGGAAGCGAATCTATCCGTCTAGCAGTCTTAGATGCTGCTGAGGTGTAATTTGTAGTGTCTAGGAGGGACGGGTGAAAGCACATGACTCAATTGAAGACTATAAAGTAACGGCCAGAAGAATTGCAAGCAGTGATTTTGCACACTGTGCTACAGAAGCAGCAAATGTAAATAGCACAAAACAGAAAAGATCGTCAGAATTAGGGCAACCCTGGGAATTTTAAAAGTTTTTAACTACATTTTTTAGCAAGTAAGAGGTTCTCTTTAATAAGCCGTTTAATACTGACTCACATTTAGAAATGATCGAGCACTAAAATGCTTGGATGCTCATTATTCGAACAGAGCAATTCCTAATGCTTGTTTAGAGTAGCAAGTATAATAAAAGTCCATGGGAAATCCAAGAATTCTTCCAGCAAACCCTACAAAGGTAGTCAAAATGTTAAAATAGTGGGAAAAAGTGCTGAAGGAGAAAAGGATGGGGGAAGAGCCCTGGAAGCATCTCTGACTCCAAGATCGCTGCTCACACTTTTACTTTTGCTAAGCATCTCTGGGAACTCCTTCAAGACTGTTGGAAGACCATTTCCGGTGACTACCTCTTGAAGCTCATCAAGAGAATGCCAAGAGTGTGCAAAGCAGTAATCGATGCAAAGGGTGGCTACTTTGAAGAACCTAGAATATAAGACATATTTTCAGTTGTTTCACACTTTTTTGTTAATTATATAATTCCTCATGTGATAATTCATAGTTTTGATGCCTTCAGAGTGAATCTACAATGTTCACAGTCATGAAAATAAAGAAAACTCTTTGAATGAGAAGGTGTGTCCAAACTTTTGGTCTGTACTATATATATATATATATATATATATATATATATGTGACATATTTATATATATATATATATACAGTATATACCTATACTATGCGTATATAGCTTGTCTATCTATTTTCTTCGAACCTATTCTATTCTTTACTGTATGCGGCATCTGCTGGCTTTTACTATATCTACTGTATCTATACATCTATCTATATATATGTATATACTGTGTGTATATATACAGTGGGGCAAAAAAGTATTTAGTCAGTCAGCAATAGTGCAAGTTCCACCACTTAAAAAGATGAGAGGCGTCTGTAATTTACATCATAGGTAGACCTCAACTATGGGAGACAAACTGAGAAAAAAAAATCCAGAAAATCACATTGTCTGTTTTTTTTTCATTTTATTTGCATATTATGGTGGAAAATAAGTATTTGGTCAGAAACAAAATTTCATCTCAATACTTTGTGATATATCCTTTGTTGGCAATGACAGAGGTCAAACGTTTTCTGTAAGTCTTCACAAGGTTGCCACACACTGTTGTTGGTATGTTGGCCCATTCCTCCTTGCAGATCTCCTCTAGAGCAGTGATGTTTTTGGCTTTTCGCTTGGCAACACGGACTTTCAACTCCCTCCAAAGGTTTTCTATAGGGTTGAGATCTGGAGACTGGCTAGGCCACTCCAGGACCTTGAAATGCTTCTTACGAAGCCACTCCTTCGTTGCCCTGGCGGTGTGCTTTGGATCATTGTCATGTTGAAAGACCCAGCCACGTTTCATCTTCAATGCCCTTGCTGATGGAAGGAGGTTTGCACTCAAAATCTCACGATACATGGCCCCATTCATTCTTTCATGTACCCGGATCAGTCGTCCTGGCCCCTTTGCAGAGAAACAGCCCCAAAGCATGATGTTTCCACCACCATGCTTTACAGTAGGTATGGTGTTTGATGGATGCAACTCAGTATTCTTTTTCCTCCAAACACGACATGTTGTGTTTCTACCAAACAGTTCCAGTTTGGTTTCATCAGACCATAGGACATTCTCCCAAAACTCCTCTGGATCATCCAAATGCTCTCTAGCAAACTTCAGACGGGCCCGGACATGTACAGGTTTAAGCAGTGGGACACGTCTGGCACTGCAGGATCTGAGTCCATGGTGGCGTAGTGTGTTACTTATGGTAGGCCTTGTTACATTGGTCCCAGCTCTCTGCAGTTCATTCACTAGGTCCCCCCGCGTGGTTCTGGGATTTTTGCTCACCGTTCTTGTGATCATTCTGACCCCACGGGGTGGGATTTTGCGTGGAGCACCAGATCGAGGGAGATTATCAGTGGTCTTGTATGTCTTCCATTTTCTAATTATTGCTCCCACAGTTGATTTCTTCACTCCAAGCTGGTTGGCTATTGCAGATTCAGTCTTCCCAGCCTGGTGCAGGGCTACAATTTTGTTTCTGGTGTCCTTTGACAGCTCTTTGGTCTTCACCATAGTGGAGTTTGGAGTCAGACTGTTTGAGGGTGTGCACAGATGTCTTTTTATACTGATAACAAGTTTAAACAGGTGCCATTACTACAGGTAATGAGTGGAGGAAAGAGGAGACTCTTAAAGAAGAAGTTACAGGTCTGTGAGAGCCAGAAATCTTGATTGCTTGTTTCTGACCAAATACTTATTTTCCACCATAATATGCAAATAAAATGAAAAAAAAACAGACAATGTGATTTTCTGGATTTTTTTTTCTCAGTTTGTCTCCCATAGTTGAGGTCTACCTATGATGTAAATTACAGACGCCTCTCATCTTTTTAAGTGGTGGAGCTTGCACTATTGCTGACTGACTAAATACTTTTTTGCCCCACTGTATGGGAGCACAAAGGAGCTTGCTCAAGAGATATGGGAGCAGAACAGAGCTTACTACAGAAATATGGGAGCAGAACAGAGCTTACTCCAGAGATATGGTGTGGTAATCGCAGGTACGCAAGATGCAGTGACGAGATGGAGACAGAGCAAGCTTAAATTAAACCTTTTTATATGAAAAGGATGAATAACTGGCAAGCTAACAATCGTTATCCACGCAGGGAGTTAAACAACAATACACTTAAATAACCCAATACACACTACCTAGCCAATGCCGGTAACTATTTGACCTTGATATGGTTAACTACGAGTCCTGAATTATTATCAACGATCAACGGAGTGTCACTTATCCTGCTCTGACATCCTGCAGAGTTGTTGTCCGGGAGGTGTCCATTCAGTGTCTCAGCCACTACTTCCAGCCAGTGAGGAGTTGTTGCAGGCTTCTGGTGTTCTGACGTCCTGGTGTGGAAGGGGCACAACAGGCCTCAGAAGAGTTCCTCAATGTCAGGGCCCCTTGCATGGGCAAGGCGATGGCAGTCGCGAACTTGGATGAATGGGCCACTGTCTGGAACAGAACGGAGGTGGCCGCGGGTGGCAGCATACAGGCCGCAACCGCGGGTCAGAGTTAGGTAGTGCCGGCCGCAGGTGGCAGTGTACAGGCCGCAGCCACGGGATGGAGTGAGGCAGTGGCGGCCACGGGTGGCAGCGTACAGGCCCCAACTGTGGGGCAGAGTGAGGCAGTGGTGGCCACAGGTGGCAGCGTACAGGCTGCAGCCGCGGGACGGAGTGAGGTGGTGGTGGCCACGGGTGGCAGCGTACAGGCCACGGGACAGAGTGAGGCGGTGACTGCCACGGGTGGCAATATATAGGCCGCAACTGCGGCCAGAAACAGGGCTGCGGCGGTCACGGGTCCCTGTGCCTGGAGTGCGACCGCGAGTGTCTGGTTGGTGTCACTCTGCTGTGCTGCTCAGTGCTGTCCTCTCCCTGGTATCGGTGAGTCCCTGTCCAGTCTCCCTGGCAGGCGTTGACTTTTTCCTGCTCTCCAGCACCACCTAGACTTCCTGCTCCTTCTCTCTCTCTCCGTCGAGTGCCACCTGCTGGCGTCCTGTGCGCCTTTTATAACCGCTCCACCCCCACACCTTCTAGAACTGTCTCTTGTCCGTCCCCTAATTATGTCCCCTGGAAACAGATCTCCTGGGAACCTTGGTGACAGCCCCCTTGGTTCCGGCCCGGTTTCATAGCGTATACTCTTCCTCCTGCACTGGGAGCAGAACAGAGCTTACTCCAAAGATTTGGGAGCAGAACTGAGCTTACTCCAGAGATATGGGAGCAGAACGCAGCTTACGCCAGAGATATGGGAGCAGAACAGAGCTTGCTACAGAAATATCTTAGCAGAATAGAGCTTACTTCAGAGATATGGGAGCAGAACAGAGCTTATTCCAGAGATATGGGAGCAGAACAGAGCTTACTCCAAAGACTTGGACCAATTTTTTTATATCCACCCCTTTGAAAGTGAGGTTCGTCAAGGGTTTCACCGCCTGCGAAAGTCCTTTAATTAATTTCCTATAGTAATTAGTGAAGCCCAGGAATCGTTGCAACCCCTTCAGGTCATGAGATTTCAATCTGAAATGGCCTGAACCTTCCCCGGATCCATGTGAAATCCCTTCCCTGATACAATTAAACCCAGAAAAGACAATTCTTGCATAAAGAATGAACACTTCTCCAGCTTAGCCTATAAATGGATCTTCCTGAGTCTTACAAGAACCGTACGTAGATGGTGTAAGTGTGACTGACTGTCCTCTGAGTATATCAAGATGTCATCCAGGTAAATGAGCGCATAGTGCCCAATCAAGTCAGAAAAAACAACATTAACCTAAGAATGCAGAACAAGGGGCCTTTTAGGCCCTGGCGCTTACTTTTTTATCTGCAAAATTTCTTTAGTCTGAATTTTAAAACTCTAGGTATTCCTCAAGTATGTCATTGTTTTTTAATATCTAGTTGTTCATATAATTTTTTTGATTGGCATTTTGGTATAACAATCCTTTTTTGGGGAAAACCACATCTGTACGGAACAGGGGCCTTTTAGGCACATGTTATTTTTTATCATGTACTCAGCAGTGTTTGTGGCTCAAGTTACTTTATTTGTAGTCAGGAATGCTGGTGTAGGGGCCAGGGGGTGGATCATGCCATGTGAGGATGTCGCATGATTTTGGGAGGGAGTGATAAGACCATGACATCATCTCAGGTTCTTCTGAGCACAGTAATGAGCTGTGTAGAGAGCAATGAGGACAGTATACACTGTGAGCTAATTGCTGAAGGACCTGTGATTATATGATGTTGGGAGGAAGTCTCTTTGCTTCTATAAGAAGCTTGCAAAGGGTAGAGCTTGTGAGCTACAGAAATCCAGAGAACTGTACACATAAAAGAAAGTATAAAAGATAAGAGCTGCTCCAGGGCCAGGAGAAAGAAAACAAAAGCGTTTTTTTCATTTGTCCAAGAAATTTAGATAGGAAAACTGAGCGATACTGTACCACTTGTGGGGAAAATGTCTGCAAAGAACATTCTTCAGAAAAGATAACATGTGAAAATTAGAGATGAGCGACTTTGCCTTTTTTAGGGTCGAGTCAGGTTTCATGAAACCTGACTTTCTCAAAAGTCGAGTCGAACGAAATTGGCTGACTATCGGGAAAAGTCGAAGGTCCGACTGAAACGCAAAACCCAATGCAAGTCAATGGGGAAGCAAAGTCGGCAGGGAGTGGAGGACAGTAAACACACCTACATGCCGTACCGCATTTTTAAAGTGCGCAAAAATTCTCTCTCTCTCCGGACGCTGAACATGTCATCTCGATGCCCACAGTGTATGTCCTTGCTCAGTGTCTGAAAAAAGTCATGTGCAAGCATTCTGGGAAATCCGACTTTGGTGCTCGTTTTGCCAACCGCATGGCCGACTTCACTCTGTGGTCGGGTTTCGGTCGGCGAAACTCGACTTTGCAATAAATCGGCGACTTATGAATCTGGCCGACCTGTTTCGCTCAACTCTAGTGAAAATTGTTGGAAGACCAATAAAGTTGAAAAGAAAAAGTTAGAAAAGTAATGTAGCTGCATCTAGTTTACTCTAGATTTTTGTGTGCTTTTGATATCTTTGTTAGAAATTTTGAAAAAAAATGTTGTTTGTCATTTTCTGCAAAAAATATAATTAAAATGTTGTGCATTTTTCATATCTTATTTTGCAATTTTGAAATAAACTTGTAAAAGTTATTTATGTGAGGTTCTCCAGATGATTTGCCCCTGTTGTGTAAAAGTGTAGATTTGTGATGTCTTGCATTCTAGAGTTAATGAAATTCTGGAAAACAGCAGGGGCATTTGTGAGACCAAAGGGCATAACCAAATTTTCAAACAACCCCTCAGTCGTCAGAAACGCTGTTTTCCATTCATCTCCCTCCCGGATCCATATAAGGTTATAAGCCCCTCGTAAGTCAAGCTTAGAAAACCATTTGGCCCCCGTGAGTTGATTACATAAATCAGGAATCAGAGGGAGAGTGTAGGTGTTTTTTACAGTAATCTTATTAAGTTCCCAAAAGTCGAGGCACAGCCGCAAACCACCATCTTTTTTAATCACAAAGAAAAACACTGTTGCCACGGATGAGACAGAGGGCCGAATATGCCCCTTGCGGAGGTTCTCTGTGATATACAGTACTCTTTCATGGATTGGCACTCAAGCCCGGACAAATTGTACAGATGAGCCTTGGGTAATTTGGCTCCTAGGACTAAATCAAAAGCACAATCACAAGGTCGATGTGGTGGAAGTGCCTCAGCCTCGCTTTGGGAAAACACGTCTTAGAAGTCCTTCAGGTACTCTGGAATATCGTCCAGACCAACAGATGACACAGATACAGACTTTACCGGGTTAACAAAAGTTCCCAGGTTTCAACATGGACCGTTATCCTTACATCCCCATTGAATGATCTCCCCCGCCACCCAATCAATAACAGAATTGTGGCATTGCAGCCAGGGCATCCCCAATACCAGTCCGGCAGGCAGATTATTCATAACGAAACAACTTAATTTTTCCAGACTTTTATCAGGATCTTTCAGCTTTACAGTCCCTATCTTACTTGGGCATCAATCAAATTAATGGAAGAACCACAGTCAACAATGGCAGTGGTCACCAAAGGACTGCCAGCAAGTTCCAATTCCACCTGGAGCACAATTTTTGCAAGTGAGAAAAATTGTACCTGGGAGTCTGGACAATCTCCTCGATTGTTGCCCAGACTCAATTGTTTCTCTGACAGTTTCACTGAAGAAGGGCAGGAGAGGCAGTTCCTTTTCCAATGTACAGAGGCTCTACAGTAAAAGCATAGTAGGTTGTCTCTACGATGCCTTCTCTCTTTCTCCTTAACCGAGACTGACCCAATCTCCATGGGCTCAGATACAGGTGCAGTGTCACACAATTTGGAGTACAAATGAGACTTTTGTTGCATCACTGCTCTAGCGCGGAGTGTCCAGTTCATCTCGACTGTCTGTGTCATGGTATCCAGGGTATCAGGAGGAGGATCAAGTGCCAGAGCATCCTTTAGATGGTCAGACAGGCCCTTGCAGAACAACCCCCTTTGGTCAGTGTCATTCCATGATGCTTCGGCTACCCAACGTCTAAATTCCGAGCAGAACTATTCAGCAGAGTACTTCCCCTGTGTCACACTCATCACCATATCCTCTGCCAGACGCACTCTATCAGGCTCATCATAAATGTGCCCCAGAGCCTCAAAGAACAGGTTCACAGACATGTTCAGAAGCAGAGGAAGAGAGAGAGAAAGCCCATGCCTGTGGGGCCCCCCTTAACAAGGACATTACGATCCCCACCCTCTGCCTTTCATTTCCAGAGGCCCGAGGGTGCAATTCTAAAAACAGCTTGCATTCCTCCTTGAAGACCCTAAACAAATTTTTATCTCTGGATAAATTGTCAGGTAACGATACCGGTGGCTTGGGTTCCGCTAAGGATACATCAGTGGGGCCCCCCTCCCGAAACCCCAATGGAGCAGACCCATATAAAGCACCTGCCACATCTCTCTGCGCCTGTTGATGCAAGTGGACCAGGGCTTGCAGCTCCAGGGACAGCTTCTGCATAAGCTGGGAGAGGTCATTAACCTGCATCGTGAGAGCCTGTACGGTCACCTATAATGTCATGACTCCCAGGTATTACTGCTGCGGGGAGAGCTGCACACAGCAGCAAGGGAGCTGAGCAAAGCGCCGGGTAACCCATCAGGTAACAACCAGGACCTGAACCATATGATAGAGTAGGAGGTGGCCAAAGGTGGAGCCAGATGCCAGGGTGCAGAGTAGATGATAAACACAGGAGAGTAGTCAAGCAAGCTAAGATCAGAACTGGGAGCTCACGAGGTACCAATGGGGTGAGACAGGAGATTGTCATAAGGGAAGCCAGATTTAAAAAAAGCCAGAACGAGCAGTGTGGTACAATAGGGACAAACTGTAATGGAAAAACAATAGCCAAGCCAGGAGGTCAGAACCGAAGAAGACAATAGTACCAAAATGTGAGACAGAGAACAGAGTGAGTGGACAGACCAGGTCATAGACAGGAGGCAATCAAGTAATGCAGTATACACACACCAGGGGGTCAGACACTCAGTCATAACAACAGTATAGCTGACAGGGAATCCTAGTCTGGAGTAAGTATAAATACCCCACCCAAATCCAAAGTAAGGCCAGCAAAATTAACCCTGAGACAACAGGACATTAACCATGTCCTAACCATGACAATTTTCAAAAATGATCTTAAGGCATAGCAACATTTTAGAATACCTCTCTGCCGCAGGAAGGAGAGATGCAAAAATTTCATTGTAGCATGAGTCTAGCAGGATGAAAAACTAGCACTCTTTTTTTGGCTAAGATAAATATAATGCGACATGATGATGTATTTCTATCTCCTCCTCTTCATCCTCATACACCTTCTCAATCCATCCACCTAGCACAGAAGGGACAAAGGTTGTATGGGTACTAGCCTCTGTTGTACTATCCAACAGCTCCTTTTCCTTCTCTTCCTCCTCAGCCTCCACCTTATCAATGGTGCCCAATCTGCCCTGAGCAGATGATATGAGGCTGGGCTGTATAGTATCTCTCCATCTCATGTCTTCTTCCATCTCCACCTGGTCCGCGTGCATTATCTTTAATTGTTCATAGAGAAGCAAATTTTAATGTACATGCAGAAGAAGAGAAATGGAAGCATGTGACCCAAAGAAGCAAGAGGATGAGAAGGCAGTCAGGACTCATACTGCTGAAGAACCGCCACCAGGCTCTCAATAAGGACAACTTTGGAGATGTACATAAAAAAGTGCTTTGCCCACAAAAGTCACCCCAGTAAGAATTCAGCCTTTTTAAGGGAGAAATAGAAGTGCTATGGTGAAAAGGAATAGGAGAGTGGTGGTCATGGGGGATTCCCTACTGAGAGGAACAGAAGCCGCTATTTGCCTACCGAACATTATGTCTCGAGAAGTGTGCTGTCTTCCAGGTGCCCAAATCAAAGATGTGTCTGATAGGGTATTAAGACTCTTCAGTACTATAGGTGACTACCCATGTCTATTAATACACATAGGAACAAATAGCAAGAAAGTCCCTGGAAGCCATAGGCAGACTTTGAAGACCTAGGCCAGAAAGTGAAGGAACTAGGACTCTTTTCTAGAGATGGGCTGCATCTTATGAGAACAGGAAAACACATATTTGTTAGACGCCTTGCTTCACTCATCAGGAGAGCTTTAAACTAGAGCAATATGGGATGTGAAATATATGGTAAGATAGAAATGTGCAGCTAGTGAATTCTTTTTTTAAATTTGCTATTAGAAGTGGAAAGGAAGAACAAAAACAATGAACTCTGAATGAAAATAGAGGAGCAAGAGAAACCAGGTGTGTAGAGCAAATGCTGCTAATTTATCCCAAACCAGTTCTCACAATCCCTCTCTCCTGACCCAGTATTATGGCCTATAAATTTAGAAGCATTCTAAGGGGTGCACGCAGTGTGGGGTACTTGCATGCATCCCCTCAGTAAAGCATCCCAGAAGCTAAGCATCTAGAAAAAGCAGTTAATCCATGAGGCAGTTAGACAGGGCACAAGAAAGATAACCTACACTCTGTTCTCCCTTTTATCCATGTGCTTTATTTCTATCCTCCTGTGTTCCTGTGTCATCCAAATTCACCGACCCATCCACCTCCATCACAACTCATAGACATCAGACCCTCTATACTTCCTTCTTCCATGTACAGCTCCCATGCACATCTCACCTTCCTGAAAAACCTCAGCCTATCTTGCCCAAACACATTACACAAAAAAAATTGTTACAATCCCAATAGCTACTTGCTCTTTAACTTCCTACTTCTACTGATTTCAGGGGACATCTCCCCCAACCACGGTCCACCATCCTCCAACCTCAACCCCTATACTCCCTCACATTAAAACCTTACTAACCTTATTAACATTTGTTGCACTCCTTCATCTCTTTCTTTTAATTGTGCCCTCTGGAATCCACGGTCTGTATGTAGCAAACTTCCTTTCTTGTACAAGTATGACCAACTCTCTTAATCTGTTGGCCCTCACTGAAACCTGGATTCAGGATTTTGACACTGTCTCCCCTGCTGCCATTTCCCTTGGTGGCTTACAATTCTCCCATTCCCCAAGAACCACAAACCGACCTGGTGGTGGATTCAGCATACTCCTGTTCCCACAATGCACCGTCCAGGTCATCTCCCCAGTTCCATCACTCTCATTTCCTTATTTTGAGGTCCACACCATCAGGCTCTTCTGTCCCCTCTCCCTCAGAGTAGCCATCATATATCTCAGCCTGGCTGCCGCATTTCATGTCCTCAGAAATTCCAACCCTTATCCTGGGAGACTTCAACATCTCCATTAACAGCCACACTTCCACATCTGCATCCCAGGTTCTTTCACTAACCACTTCTCTAGGCCTCTCACAGCTCTCAACCTCTGAAACACACAAAGATGGTAGCACCCTTGACCTGGTCTTTGTTCGGCTCGGCTCTGTTCAATCTCCTACCTAAATAACACACAGCTTCCCCTCTCTGGCCACAGCATTCTCTCCTTCACGCTCACAATCCCTTGCCCATCCCATCAAATGCCTACCTACCACGCATTCAGAAATTTACATACCATTAACTCTCATACACTTTCAGACACCCCACACTCATCACTGTTCCCAATCTCCTCTTCTTCCTGTCCTGATCTGCCTGTACACCACTACAATGACACTCTCAGAAGCACATTTGACCAAGTATCTCCCCTCACCCTCAGAACCTCCAAGCAAAAACAGCCCTGGTTCACATCGCAAACACTATTTCTCCAGCGATGCTCTAGGAGTGCTGAACGCTTATGGAGGAAAACTTGCACACCAGAAGACTTCATCCACTTCAAATTTATGTTAAGAATCTGTATCTCTGCCCTTCGCCACACCAAACAGGCCTACTACACCACCCTGATACAACCTCAAGAAACTTTTTGTCACCTGTTCACTCCCTCCTCAGGCCGAAAGCACAAGCCCCTATCACAGACATTTGTGCTGATGACCTGGTCTCCCACTTTATAGATAAAAAAGATAATATCCATCAGGAAATCTGCTCCCAGCCACCAATTGCAGTGACTCCCATCCCTCGCTTCATTTCCCCTGGCTCATTCTCCACATTTGATCCCATCACAGAAGAAGTCCCCAGGCTCCTCTCTTCTTTTTGTCCGACTACATGAACTATTGACCCCATTCCCTCACATCACCTCCAGATTTTCTCTCCAGTCACTACTCATGTATCTACAAACTTTAATCTCTCCCTCTCCTCTGGCATTTTCCCATCCTCCTTAAAAGACTCTATCATTATTCCATTATTAACCCCTTTACCCCCAAGGGTGGTTTGCACATTCATGACTGGGCCAATTTTTACAATTCTGACCACTGTCCCTTTATGAGGTAATAAGTCTGAAATGTTTCCATGGATCCCACTGATTCTGACACTAATTTCTCGTGACTAGTGTTGAGCATTCCGATACCGCAAGTATCGGGTATCGGCCGATACTTGCTGTATCGGAATTCCGATACCGACTTCCGATATTTTTTCAATATCGGAATTCGGCATCGGAATCGGAATTCAAAGTTGATTGACAGACTGACGTCATCATGATGCGCGGTGTGTGCGCATCATGATGCGCCGTCATTTCGGGCCTTCCGGGGGTCTCTGCCGGCCTGCCGGGGGGCTGTGCCGGCCTGCCGGGGGGCTGTGCCGGCCTGCCGGGGGGCTGTGTGGACTGCCCGGGGTCTGTACCGGCCTGCCGGGGGGCTGTGCCGGCCTGCCGGTGGTCTGTGCACCCTGTGGGGGTCTGTACCGGCCTGCCGGGGGGCTGTGCCGGCCTGCCGGTGGTCTGTGCACCCTGTGGGGGTCTGTACCGGCCTGCCGGGGGGCTGTGCCGGCCTGCCGGGGGGCTGTGCTGATGTCCGGGGGTCTGTGCAAGCATCGTCCGATGGGACTACAAGTCCCATCGGGCGATGCCTGCTACCATGACAGTGATTGACACATTAGCCAATGATGGGACAGTAGTAGTCCCATCATCCGGCTAATGTGTTAAATGTTAAAAAAAAAAAAAAAAAAATACTACATACATACTACATGCATGCTACATACATACTACATACTACATACATACTACATATATACTACATACATACTACATGCTACATACATACTACATGCATGCTACATACATACTACATACATACTACATACATGCTACATACATACTACATGCATGCTACATACATACATGCTACATACATACTACATGCATGCTACATACATACTACATGCTACATACATACTACATATATACTACATACATACTACATATATACTACATACATACTACATACATGCTACATACATGCTACATACATGCTACATGCATGCTACATACATACTACATACATGCTACATACATGCTACATGCATGCTACATACATGCTACATGCATGCTACATGCTACATACATACCACATACATACTACATACATACTACATACATACTACATGCTACATACATACCACATACATACTACATACATGCTACATACTACATACATACTACATACATACTACATGCATGCTACATACATACTACATGCATGCTACATACATACTACATGCCACATACATACCACATACATACTACATACATACTACATACATACTACATGCTACATACATACTACATATATACTACATGCATGCTACATACATACTACATGCTACATACATACCACATACATACTACATACATGCTACATATATACTACATGCATGCTACATACATACTACATGCTACATACATACCACATACATACTACATACATGCTACATACATACTACATACATACTACATGCTACATACATACCACATATATACTACATACATACTACATACAATACATTCATACAATACATACATAGACATACAGTACATATAACATAGAGTAACATACTTACCAATACTTGTCACATTGTTCCCCGAAGCCATTGTCGTCTACGGAATAAATATTAACATAACAAACCACAAAAATACTCACCCACGATCCGAAGCAGTCCACGAGTGTGTCCCACGACGATCTTGGGTAGAGAACGGCAGCATCAGATGATGCTGCCGTTCTCTACTGGCTGCAGGAATCCAATGACGGAAGGTAGGTATCCTTCTGCACTGTATTCCTCCGCCACTTAAAAAAAAAAAGTCCCTAGTCTCACTTTATGCCATTGCTGCGTGGGAAATTCCCACACAGCAAAGGCATAAAGTGAGACTAGGGACTTTTTTTTTTTTTAAGTGGCGGAGGAATACAGTGCGGAAGGATACCTACCTTCCGTCATTGGATTCCTGCAGCCCGTAGAGAACGGCAGCAACATCTGATGCTGCAGTTCTCTACCCAAGATCGTCGTGGGACACACTCGTGGACTGCTTCGGATCGTGGGTAGGTATTTTTGTGGTTTGTTATGTTAATATTTATTCCGGAAAAGACAATGGCTTCGGGGAACAATGTGACAAGTATTGGTAAGTATGTTACTCTATGTTATATGTACTGTATGTCTATGATGTATTGTATGAATGTATTGTATGTATGTAGTATATATGTGGTATGTATGTAGCATGTAGTATGTATGTAGTATGTATGTAGCATGCATGTAGCATGCAGTATGTATGTAGCATGCATGTAGTATATATGTAGTATGTATGTGGTATGTATGTAGCATGTAGTATGTATGTAGCATGCATGTAGTATGTATGTAGCATGCATGTAGTATATATGTAGTATGTATGTAGCATGTAGTATGTAGCATGCATGTAGTATATATGTAGTATGTATGTAGCATGTAGTATGTATGTAGCATGCATGTAGTATATATGTAGTATGTATGTAGCATGTAGTATGTATGTAGCATGTATGTAGCATGCATGTAGTATGTATGTAGTATGTATGTAGCATGTAGTATGTATGTAGCATGCATGTAGTATGTATATGGTATGTATGTAGCATGTAGTATGTATGTAGCATGCATGTAGTATATATGTGGTATGTATGTAGCATGCATGTAGCATGTATGTAGTATGTATGTAGTATATATGTAGTATGTATGTAGCATGTAGTATGTATGTAGCATGCATGTAGTATATATGTAGTATGTATGTAGCATGTAGTATGTATGTAGCATGCATGTAGTATATATGTAGTATGTAGCATGTAGTATGTATGTAGCATGCATGTAGTATATATGTAGTATGTAGCATGTAGTATGTATGTAGCATGCATGTAGTATATATGTGTTATGTATGTAGCATGTAGCATGCATGTAGTATGTATGTAGTATATATGTGGTATGTATGTAGCATGCAGTATGTATGTAGCATGCATGTAGTATATATGTAGTATGTATGTTGCATGTAGTATTTATGTAGTATGAATGTAGCATGTATGTAGTATGTAGTATGAATGTAGCATGTATGTAGTATGCATGTTGTATGTATGTAGCATGTAATTTTTTTTTTTTTTTTTTTTTTTACATTTAACACATTAGCCGGATGATGGGACTACTACTGTCCCATCATTGGCTAATGTGTCAATCACTGTCATGGTAGCAGGCATCGCCCGATGGGACTTGTAGTCCCATCGGACGATGCCTGCACAGACCACCGGCAGGCCGGCACAGCCCCCCGGCAGGCCGGCACAGCCCCCCGGAGCCTGCACAGCCCCCCGGCAGGCCGGCACAGCCCCCCGGAGCCTGCACAGACCACCGGCAGGCCGGCACAGCCCCCCGGCAGGCCGGCACAGCCCCCCGGCAGGCCGGCACAGACCACCGGAGCCTGCACAGACCCCCTGGCAGGCCGGCACAGCCCCCCGAAAGGCCCGTACAGACCCCAGAGAGGCTGTACAAGGGCAGGAAAGGGTTTTTCTTATTCCGATACCGGAAGTCCCATAGACTTGAATGGGACTTCCGGTATCGGAATCGGCGATACCGATACTTTTTTTAAAGATCGGCCGATACCATCCGATACGATACTTTGAAGTATCGGACGGTATCGCTCAACTCTACTCGTGACATATTGTAGTTCATGTTAGTGGTAAAATTTCATTCAAATAACTTGCGTTTATTTGTGAAAAAAATGGAAATTTGGCGAAAATTTAGAAAATGTCACAATTTTCCAACTTTGAATCTTTATGCCCTTAAATCACAGAGATATGGCACACAAAAAACTTAAGTAACATTTCCCACATGTTTTCTTTACATCAGCACAATTTTGGAACCAAAATTTTTTTTTGTTAGGAAGTTAAAAGTTGACCAGCGATTTCTCATTTTTACAACACCATTTTATTTTTACGGTCCACATCACATTTGAAGTCACTTTGAGGGGTCCATATGATAGAAAATGCCCAAAAGTGACAAAATTCTAAAAACTGCACCCCTGAAGGTGCTCAAAACCACATTCAAGAAGTTTATTAACCCTTCAGGTGCTTCACAGGAATTTTTTGAATATTTAAAAAAAATGAACATTTAACTTTTTTTCACAAAAAAGTTACTTCAGGTCCAATTTTTTTTATTTTACCAAGGGTACCAGGAGAAATTGGACTGGAAAAGTCATTGAGCAATTTTTCCTGAGTACAACGATACCTGATATGTGGGGGGGAACAACTGTTTCAGCGCATGAAGAGCTCAGAAGGGAAGGAGCGCCGTTTGACTTTTTCAGTGCAAAATTGGCTGGAATTCAAATCGGATGCCATGTCACGTTTGGAGAGTCCCTGATGTGCCTAAACAGTGGAAACCCCCCACAAGTGACCGCATTTTGGAAACTAGACCCCCCCAAAGAGCTTATCTAGATATGTGGTGAGAACTTTGAACCCATAAGGGCTTCACAGAAGTTTATAACATACAGCCGTACAATTAAAAAATCATATTTTTTCCACAAAAATGATCTTTTCACCCCTAATTTTTATTTTCCCAAGGGTAACAGGACCCTAAAAGTTATTGTGCAATTTGTCCTGAGTACGCTGATGCCCCATATGTGGGTGTTAATGACTATTTGGATGCATGGCAGAGCTCGGAAGGGAAGCAGCGCTGTAATGGGGTCTTCTGTGCTGTAATACCTCTTTCATTACCACCCCATTTCTCAGGAGGTTCACTCTGCTTTTCCTCACTGCTGAATGAAGGACGCTCGTTTGAAAGGCTTTGTAACATGGTAACATATAAAAGATCACTGCTACTCCATGTATTTCCAGTGTGACACCATTTTACTCATCGGTATCAGAATATACAGTGGGGAAAAAAAGTATTTAGTCAGTCAGCAATAGTGCAAGTTCCACCACTTAAAAAGATGAGAGGCGTCTGTAATTTACATCATAGGTAGACCTCAACTATGGGAGACAAACTGAGAAAAAAAAATCCAGAAAATCACATTGTCTGTTTTTTTTTCATTTTATTTGCATATTATGGTGGAAAATAAGTATTTGGTCAGAAACAAGCAATCAAGATTTCTCGCTCTCACAGACCTGTAACCAGGGGAAGAGTCTTGAGGAGATCATTTGCATATTCCCAGTGCCTTCTGGGATAAGTGAAGAGTCTCCGCGAGCTCAACGATCACTGGGTTTTGGCCGTTGCAGCTGAAAAGAGGAAATCGGAGAAACCACGCGCCTGTCGGCGCGCGAATTTTGGCTCATCTTTCATCTTTTTAAGAAATCTCAAGATGGAAGAGGCCAGGAGCCATTTGGTGAGCTGCATTTCTTGCTACATGTTCACAGATTTACCAGTGGAAAAGCCAAACTTCACATGCCACAAATGCAAGCTTGTGACCCTGTTGGAGGAAAAGTTGCAAAATCTCGAAGAGAGGTTAGCTACGTTGAAGATCATTAAGGAAGGTGAAGAGTTCTTGGACAGAGCAGAATTATCTCTTCATGTTACAGAAAGAGAAGAAATTCGAAGTGCACCTGAAGAAACAGAGGAATGGAGACATGTGACCCAGAGAAGCAGGAGGATCAGGAGGCAGTCAGCACCCATACTGCTCAGAAACCAGTACCAGGCTCTCACGCAGGAAAACGATGAAGAAATACATCAGGATAAGACTTTGCCAACAAACAGCAACCTTGTACGCCTTCAGAGTCCTCCTGGATGGAGAAAGAAAAATGTTGTGAAGAAGAAACGGAGAGTGGTGGTCATGGGGGATTCCCTGTTGAGAGGAACAGAGGCCGCTATCTGCAGACCGGATATAACTTCAAGAGAAATGTGCTGTCTTCCAGGTGCAAAAATTAAAGATGTGTCTGACAGGATATCAGGACTCTTCAGACCTACAGATGACTACCCATTCCTGCTACTACATGTGGGGACAAATGACACCGCAAGAAACGACCTGGAAACCATCTGCAGAGACTTTGAAGACTTAGGCAAGAAAGTGAAAGAACTGGGAGCGCAGGTGGTCTTCTCTTCCATCCTCCCAGTGGATGGCCATGGAACAAGGAGGTGGAATAAGATTCTGCAGGTGAACAACTGGCTACGTCGATGGTGCCGTCAGCAACGATTTGGATTTCTGGATCACGGAGTGAACTACTTATACGATGGACTACTTGCTAGAGATGGGGTGCACCTTACGAAGACTGGAAAGCAGGTATTTGGAAGTCGCCTTGCTACACTTGTAAGGAGAGCTTTAAACTAGAACAACATGGGAAGGGAAGCAAAAGACCAGAAAAAGCCATACACCTGACAAATGCTACTGAGAACTCTGCTATTAGAAGTGGAAAGGAAGAACAAAGACGAAAGAATCTAATTAAAAAAAATATTGGAGAAAGAGAAACCAATCACAAACTAAAATGTTTCTATACTAATGCACAAAGCATGGGCAACAAACAAGGAGAATTGGAACTACTAACACAGGAAAAGAAATATGATGTCATTGGAATCACTGAAACTTGGTGGGACGATACACATGATTGGAATACAAGACTAGAAGGATACAACTTATTTGCAAGAAACAGACTTGATAAACGAGGAGGGGGTGTCGCATTGTATGTTAGAAATGCGTATATCTGCACAGAGATTGAAGCTTCAGAGACTGGGAGTTCTGTGGAAACTGTTTGGGTAAGAATACAAGGACAGAACAATGGAAAGGACACCATTGTAGGCATTTACTACAGGCCGCCTGTGCAAGCTGAAGATATGGATGAACTCTTTATGCATCAAATGGCCAAGTTCTCCAAAAAATATGACATAGTTGTCATGGGAGATTTCAACTATCCAGACATTTGTTGGGAATCTCTCTCAGGTAAAACTAACAGGTCAAGGAAATTCTTATCCTCTCTTGCTGACAACTTTATCTTCCAAAAGGTAAAGGAGAAAACAAGGGGAACTGCTACCTTGGATCTAATCCTTATAAACAGGGAGGAAATGGTTGAGGAGGTAAAAGTGGCTGGGACCCTAGGAGGTAGCGACCATGCTATTTTAGAATTTTGGATAACTAGAGGCGGAAGACCTGTGAAGACTCAGACGTCAAGGTTAGATTTCAGAAAGGCAGATTTTAAGGGATTCAGAAAGAGAATTGGAGGGATCCAATGGCTGGATATCCTTAAAGACAAAAATGTCCAGGAAGGATGGGAAATCTTGAAAAATGAAATTCTCAAAGCACAGTTGTTAACAATTCCGAAAAGAGGGAAGAATAGGAAGCATTTAAGGAAACCAGGATGGATGAACACAGAACTTAAGCACATGCTAAAAAGGAAGCAAAAAATGTTTATAAAATGGAAAGAAGGAGGCATATCTAAAGAAGAATATAATGCTGTCTGCAGAACCTGCAAGGCACAAATCAGATTATCTAAAGCTGAAAATGAATTGAGGCTTGCAAGAGATGTCAAAAGCAATAATAAAGGATTTTGGGGATATGTCAAAAGTAAAAGAAAAGTCAAAGATGCTATAGGATTTTTACAGGATGAAAATGATGAAATGGTAAGACAGGATGTTGAGAAGGCTGAACTTTTAAATTCCTATTTTGCATCTGTTTTCTCTCAGAAAGGAAATGTAACATCAACTGTTATTCACTGTCCTATTAAGGGAATAGAAGAATCCAGGATATCTATAAACAGAAAGATAGTGAGGAAACACTTAGCTAACCTAAATGTATTCAAGTCTCCAGGTCCAGATGAATTACACCCCAGAGTACTGAAGGAGATAGCAGAAGAAATTTTTGAACCCCTCTCCATAATCTTTGAAAATTCTTGGAGAACAGGAGAAGTGCCAGAAGACTGGAGAAGAGCAAATGTTGTTCCTATCTTCAAAAAGGGGAAGAAGGTGGACCCAGGCAACTATAGGCCGGTGAGTCTGACTTCTATACCAGGAAAGATCTTTGAACAAATTATTAAACAACATGTATGTCAATACCTGGATAAGAATGAAGTGATTAAACAGAGTCAGCATGGGTTTGTAACTAATAAGTCATGTCAGACTAATTTAATTTCCTTCTATGATGGTATTACTGATTGGGTGGATCAAGGAAATGCTGTAGATATAGTATATCTTGACTTCAGCAAAGCATTTGACAAAGTCTCTCATACAATCCTTATTGAAAAAATGACTAAGTATGGAATGGACAAGGCAACTGTTAGGTGGATTCATAACTGGCTTAGTGATCGGACCCAAAGAGTGGTCGTAAATGGCTGCACATCCAGTTGGAAGAATGTCTCAAGTGGGGTACCACAGGGCTCTGTCCTGGGCCCTGTATTGTTCAACATCTTTATCAACGATTTAGATGAAGGAATTGAGGGTAAACTGATTAAATTTGCTGATGACACAAAGCTAGGAGGGATAGCTAATACTAGAGAAGAGAGAGAGAGGATTCAAAAAGATTTAAATAAACTGGAGAAGTGGGCAGCAACTAACAGAATGGTTTTTAACAGGGAGAAATGCAAAGTACTACATCTGGGCAATAAAAATGAAAAAAGCATATATAGAATGGGAGGAATAGGGCTAAGTGACAGCACATGTGAAAAAGACTTGGGTATACTAATAGATCACAGACTGAATATGAGTCAACAGTGTGATGCAGCAGCAAAAAAGGCAAATGCAGTTCTAGGATGTATTAACAGAAGCATACAGTCTAGATCACGTGAAGTAATTATTTCCCTCTACTCCTCTTTGGTCAGACCTCATCTGGAATATTGTGTCCAATTTTGGGCACCACATTTTAAAAAAGACATCAACAAACTGGAGCAAATTCAGAAAAGAGCGACCAGAATGGTGACCGGTCTGCAAACCCTGTCTTATGAGGAAAGGTTGCAGGATTTGGGAATGTTTAGTTTGCAAAAGAGAAGACTGAGAGGAGACTTAATAGCTGTCTACAAATATCTAAAGGGCTGTCACATTGTAGAAGGATCAACTTTATTCTCATTTGCACAAGGAAAGACTAGAAGCAATGGGATGAAGCTGAATGGGAGGAGACACAGATTAGATATTAGAAAAAACTTTTTGACAGTTAGAGTGATCAATGAGTGGAACAGGCTGCCACGAGAAGTGGTGAGTTCTCCTTCAATGGAAGTCTTCAAACAGAGGCTGGACAGACATCTAACTGGGATGATTTAGCGAATCCTGCTTTGAGCAGGGGGTTGGACCAGATGGCCCAGGAGGTCCCTTCCAACTCTACGATTCTATGATTCTATGATTCTATGATTCTTTTTTAAGAGTCTCCTCTTTCCTCCACTCATTACCTGTAGTAATGGCACCTGTTTAAACTTGTTATCAGTATAAAAAGACACCTGTGCACACCCTCAAACAGTCTGACTCACAACTCCACTATGGTGAAGACCAAAGAGCTGTCAAAGGACACCAGAAACAAAATTGTAGCCCTGCACCAGGCTGGGAAGACTGAATCTGCAATAGCCAACCAGCTTGGAGTGAAGAAATCAACTGTAGGAGCAATAATTAGAAAATGGAAGACATACAAGACCACTGATAATCTCCCTCGATCTGGTGCTCCACGCAAAATCCCACCCCGTGGGGTCAGAATGATCACAAGAACGGTGAGCAAAAATCCCAGAACCACGCGGGGGGACCTAGTGAATGAACTGCAGAGAGCTGGGACCAATGTAACAAAGCCTACCATAAGTAACACACTACGCCACCATGGACTCAGATCCTGCAGTGCCAGACGTGTCCCACTGCTTAAGCCTGTACATGTCCGGGCCCGTCTGAAGTTTGCTAGAGAGCATTTGGATGATCCAGAGGAGTTTTGGAAGAATGTCCTATGGTCTGATGAAACCAAACTGGAACTGTTTGGTAGAAACACAACTTGTCGTGTTTGGAGGAAAAAGAATACTGAGTTGCATCCAACAAACACCATACCTACTGTAAAGCATGGTGGTGGAAACATCATGCTTTGGGGCTGTTTCTCTGCAAAGGGGCCAGGACGACTGATCCGGGTACATGAAAGAATGAATGGGGCCATGTATCGTGAGATTTTGAGTGCAAACCTCCTTCCATCAGCAAGGGCATTGAAGATGAAACGTGGCTGGGTCTTTCAACATGACAATGATCCAAAGCACACCGCCAGGGCAACGAAGGAGTGGCTTCGTAAGAAGCATTTCAAGGTCCTGGAGTGGCCTAGCCAGTCTCCAGATCTCAACCCTATAGAAAACCTTTGGAGGGAGTTGAAAGTCCGTGTTGCCAAGCGAAAAGCCAAAAACATCACTGCTCTAGAGGAGATCTGCAAGGAGGAATGGGCCAACATACCAACAACAGTGTGTGGCAACGTTGTGAAGACTTACAGAAAACGTTTGACCTCTGTCATTGCCAACAAAGGATATATCACAAAGTATTGAGATTAAATTTTGTTTCTGACCAAATACTTATTTTCCACCATAATATGCAAATAAAATGAAAAAAAACAGACAATGTGATTTTCTGGATTTTTTTTTCTCAGTTTGTCTCCCATAGTTGAGGTCTACCTATGATGTAAATTACAGACGCCTCTCATCTTTTTAAGTGGTGGAACTTGCACTATTGCTGACTGACTAAATACTTTTTTCCCCACTGTATATACATACAGAGGGCAGGACAATGGCAATGTGTCGTGCCAGTAGATAACAGGCTCCAATTAAGACACCAGACGTACATTACAATAGTCGTGGGATTTACAAAGGTGGGGGAAGGTCAGAAGTGGGATATCTTGTTTACCTCTGCCCAGGGGGTCGCAGCCGGTCGGTTGCTGCATTAAGGGCATACATCTCCTATTCGGTGTGCTGGGGGGTTCTGTAACACGGCTCCCCCTTTTCAGCGACGCGATCGGCATACACAGTCTGATCCTTAACGGATCGGCTTGGGGATGACCGAAGTCTATGGGGTTGGTACAAGTTCTGTTTGTCAACTTAGTCCATCGGCATTACCATTTTGTTTGCCGGATCTGTAGTGGATGGTGAAGTTTAGAGATTGTAGGGCTAAACTCCACCGCAATAATCTGGCGTTGTCTCCAGAGACCCGATTAAGCCACACTAGGGGATTATGGTCTGTTAGGAGTGAAAACTGTTGTCCATACAAGTATGGTTGTAACTTCTTGAGTGCCCATACTACTGCCAGGCACTCCTTCTCGATGGCCGCATAGCTTACTTCGCGGGGCAGTAGTTTCCGACTCAGGTAAGCTACCGGATGGTCTTGACCGTCCGGCCCGACTTGGCTCAGCACTGCCAATCCAAACATATAAGCACCTGTGTGAACCAGGAAACGTTTAGTTGGATCGGGTGCGGCCAATACCGGGGTATTTGTGAGGGCATCCTTTAGCTGGCGGAAGGCTTCCTCACACTCGGGGGTCCAGGATACCTGGCAGGGGAGGTTCTTATGGGTCAGATCATTGAGGGGCTTGGCTACACTAATGTAATTGGGGACAAATTTCCTATAATACCCGGCTGTCCCTAGAAACGCCATGACCTGGGTTTAAGTGCATAGGGTGGGGCATTTGGCTATGTCCTCAATCTTGGCTGGTTCTGGTCGCTGTTTCCCACTTCCCACCCAATGTCCTAAATACTGAACCTCTGCTTTGCCTACGTGACACTTGTTGGGGTTCAAGGTGATTCCAACCTTGTGGATCCTGTCCAATACTGTCTCTAGGTGATTTAGATGCTCATCCCATCTTGTACTGTAGATGGCGATGTCATCCAGGTAGGCACAAGCATAGTCCTGGAGACCATCCAGAAACCGGTCAGCCAGCCTCTGGAAGGTAGCAGGGGCATTCTTCATCCCGAATGGCATAACTCGAAACTGGAATAAGCCGAACGGGGTGACTTGGGAATAGCGTCAGGACTTAGGGGGATCTGCCAATAGCCTTTGCATAGATCGATGGTGGTCAAATACTTTGCCCCCCGCCAGCCGGTCCAATAACTCATCCACACGCGGCATGGGATATGCATCAGTCACCATTTTCTCATTTAGCTTGCGATAGTCTACACAAAACCGGGTAGTTCCATCCTTCTTGGGCACTAACACTACGGGGATGCCCAGGGAATATCTGACTCTTCAATGACCCCTAAACGCAACATCTCTTGTATCTCTTGTCGCATCCCTTCTCGTACAGACTTAGGGACGCGGAAGGGGGGTTGTCTCAGGGGGGTCTGATCCTGGGTCTCAACCTTGTGTTGTGCCAGGCGGGTGTACCCCAGTCTCTCTGAAAACATCCTCTGTTGCTGCCTCAACAACGCCTCCGCCTGCTGTCTCTCCCGGGGCCCTAAGTTTTCTCTGAAGTGTACCTGGTCCCATCTTTTAGACTGAGTTCTCTCCCCTAAGACATCAGGCAAGGGGAGTCCTGCTAAATCCTCTACTTCGGGTGCACAGATGGCCACTACCTCTTCAGGGCGCTCCTGGTAGGGCTTCAGCATATTCACGTGGAACATGTGGATAACCCTGGGGTCATCACAATCGGCGACATTGTAGGTGGTGTTGGCTATTTTCCCCACTACCTCGTAGGGCCCTTGCCATGCAGCTTTGAACTTGTTCTGCCTAGTTGGTTCTAACACCAGGACCTTCTGTCCTATCTCAAAGGTGCGTTCTCTGGCCCTCCAATCGTACCATATGCGCTGGCACCGTTGGGCCGCCTGCATGTTGCCACGTACAGCCTGAGTCAGCCCCTGTAGGTGGTCCTGGAATTCTAGCACAGAGGGCACAATAGGTATCCCTTCTATGGTTCCCTCCCCTTCCCAGTGTTCTCGCACTAAGTCTAGTGGTCCCCTTACCCGCCTCCCGCATAACAGTTTGAATGGGGAGAATCCCATGGATTCTTGGGGCACCTCCCGATAGGCAAACAGGAGGTGTGGCAAGAATTTCTCCCAGTCCCTGTAGGTCCTGGTAAAAGTCCCAACGAGTTGTTTTAATGTTCTGTTAAAACGTTCACACAGCCCATTGGTTTGCGGGTGGTACGGGGCGCTTCTAATGGACTTTATGCCACACAGCTTCCACAGTTGGTTGGTCACCTCTGCTGTAAACTGGGTACCCTGGTCTGAGTAAACCTCCCGGGGAAATCCAACCCGTGAGAAAACCTGGAGCAAGGCAGTCGCCACTGTCTCTGCCAGTATGTTAGGTAATGCATCCGCCTCTGGATACCGTGTGGCATAATCTACCACTGTCAATATATACTTTTTCCTTGACGGACTGGGTTTGGCTAACGGCCCTATCAGATCAACCGCTACTCAGCTAAATGGCTCCTTCACAATGGGGAGGGGGTGTAGTTTGGCCTTGCAGTGATCTCCCCTCTTGCCAATGCGCTGGCAACTGTCACAGGTATGGCAGTACTGACGAACATCATAGGTTACCCCCGGCCAAAAGAAGTTTTGTGTCAGACAATGCCTGGTGCGACTGACACCGAGGTGCCCGGCCAAGGGTATGTCATGAGAGATTCGCAGTCGCTCCTGCCTATATTTCTTGGGAACTACCAGCTGTTCTTTTATAGTGGGGCTCGTCCCTGTGTGGCGCTGCTCTGTAACCCGGTAGAGGAGTCCCTGATGCCATACAAACTGTTCCCCTTCCAGTACTCCTCTCCCCTCCTGTGCCTTCCCACAATACCCCTGTAATGAGAGATCCTCAAGTACCTCCCTTTTAAACTCAGCTGGGGTGGCCCAAGAAATGTGTCTTGCTATGGGGATATGTGTAGGGCTGGGGTGTCTTACCTGGGCCTCCTTTGAGTGTGATTCCGCCTCCGCAGCTCGAGCTTGTCTCCGGGTGGTCACAGGATAGGTCTCAGCCAGTGGGGCGACTGAGAATGCAGACAACATGAGCCCCAAGTCATTTCCCAGCAAGATGTCTGCAGGCAAATCCTCCATCAGGCCGACCTCAACAAGGCCATCCCCGACTCCCCAGTTCAGGTGAATCCTGGCAGTGGGCAGTTGATGTATGGCTCCCCCTGCTACACGGATGGCCACTGTCCGGTCCGTCTTCTCTTGGTCCCAGACGAGATGAGGCTTCACAAGGGTCAAAGTTTCTCCGGAATCTCTTAGTCCCCGCATACATTTCCCATTAATCCACATCGCCTGTCGATGCTGTTGTCGATTATCTGCTTCATGCAGCACTTCCTCCATCTCTTTCATCCCCGGATTAGTCATAGCCCCTAATGCCGGGTCAGCTTCGCCCTGGTAATAGTGTACAGCGGCCCGGTTGACGGTAGCCATTCCCGCCTTTGGCCACTGCATATGCTGAGTCTGGTTGGGACATTGTCTTTGCAGGTGGCCCAGCTGATGGCAGGTGTGGCATCGCACCCCAGGGGGACTCTGGTAAGCCGGGGTTTTAGCTGGTCCACCGACAATCATCTGTGGTTTAGGGGCCTTCAGACTCATGCGAGGGCCCCTAGTGACAGTCTTTGATCCTGACAACTGAGACCTCCTGGCATCATGATGTTCATCGGCCAGATGAGCGGCCTCCTCAAGAGTCATTGGCGGTCTGTCCCGAAGCCATTCTTGTGTCTCGGGGTTTAGTCCAGTAAAGAATCGCTCTAGCAAGAAGAGCTGGAGGACTTCCTCCTTAGTGGTTGCTTGGCTCCCTTATACCCACTGTAGCAGTGACTGCCGTAGTTTACAAGCCCATTCAGCGTGGGTATCTGTTACCTGTTTTATAAGTCCACGGAACTTTTGGCGGTATGCCTCTTGGGTCAGCGCATACTGGGCCAAGATCACTTCTTTGACCCGCTCATAGTCCATACAATTCTCATCAGGTACCGTGCGATAGGCGTCCACTGCCTGGCCTGTCAGCTTGCTGGCCAGAACCTGAACCCAATCCTCTGGCTTCACTTAATGAAGGGCACACCGCCGCTCAAAGTCCTGCAGAAAGCCATCAATGTCTTCCTCTGCCTCCCCCCAGTGTCGGAAGGCATTATACTGGATTTTTTTGTGGCTTACTGCTGACAGTACCTGGGCAGAGGCCAGAGCTCCCCCTACTCGCTGACTCTCCTCTCTCCACTCTGCCATCTCCATCTTGGCTAGCTCTATCCTGGTCCACTCAGCCATTTTTTTCCTTCAGATCAGTGCGCACATCAGCCATCACCTCATAGAATGCCAGTCTGCTCTTTATCTCCCTCTGGAATTCAGTCTCTTCCACGTTCACATTGGGGGGTGCTGCACTGTCGTGTTCTATGATGGCTGCTATCAAATCCGCTTTTGTTTTGTTGCTGGTGATTAATCCTCGAGCTTCCACCAGGTCTTTTAATGTATTCCTCTTTAACTTCTGGTAGTTGTTTTCCATTCAGTCCTTTATTCCTATAGATGGGGTATCATATCCTGCCGCTACCACCAGTGCAATGGGGTCTTCTGTGCTGTAATACCTCTTTCATTACCTCCCCGTTTCTCAGGAGGTTCACTCTGCTTTTCCTCACTGCTGAAAGAAGGAAGCTGGTTCGAAAGGCTTTGTAACATGGGAACATATAAAAGATCACTGCTACTCCATGTATTTCCAGTGTGACACTATTTCACTCATCGGTCTCAGAATATATATACATACAGAGGGCAGGACAATCAATGTGTGTTGTGCCAGTAGATAACAGGCTCCAATTAAGACATCAGGCATACATTACAATAGCTGTGGGATTTACAAAGGTGGGGGAAGGTTAGAAGTGGTATATCTTGTTTACCTCTGCCCAGGGAGGTCGCAGCCAGTCGGTTTCTGCATTAAGGGCATACATCTCCTATTCGGTGTGCTGGGGGGTTCTGTAAAAGCGCCATTTGACTTTTTTGGCTGGAATTCAGATCGGACACCATGTCGCATTTGGAAAGCCCCTGATGTGCCAAAACAGTGGAAACCCCCAACAAATGACACCATTTTGGAAACTAGACCCCCCAAGTAACTTATGTAGATATGTGGTGAGAACTTTTAACCCCCAAGGGCTTCACAGAAGTTTATAACGTACAGCCGTACAATTAAAAAATCATATTTTTTCCACAAAAATGATCTTTTCACCCTCAATAATTATTTTTCCAAGGGTAACATAACCCCAAAAGTTATTCTGCAATTTGTCCTAAGTACGCTGATACCCCACATGTGGGGGTAAACCACTATTTGGGTGCATGGCAGAGCTCAGAAGGGAAGCAGCGCCATTTGACTTTTTTGGCTGGAATTAGGATTGGACGCCATGCCGCGTCTGGAAAGCCCCTGATGTGCCTAAACAGTGGAAACTCCTCACAAATGACGCCATTTTGGATCTAGACCCCCCAAGGAACTTATCTAGATGTGTGATGAGCACTTTGAACCCCCAAGGGCTTCACAGAAGTTTATAATGCCCTGTCGTGAAAATAAAAAATCATATTTTACCCACAAACATGATCTTTTAGTCCCCAATTTTTTTATTTTTCCAAGGGTAACAGGAGAAATTGGACCCCAAAAGTTGTTGACCAATTTTTCCTGAGTACGCTGATACCCCATATGTTGGCGAAAACTACTGTATGGGCACACATCGGGGCTCGGAAGGGAAGTAGTGACGTTTTGGAATGCAGACTTTGATGGAATGGTCTGCGGGTGTCATGTTGCCTTTGGAGAGCCCCTGATGTGCCTAAAGAGTGGAAACCCCCCACAAGTGACTCCATTTTGGAAACTAGACCTCTTAAGGAACTTATCTAGATGTGTGGTGAGCACTTTGAACCCCCCCCAGTGCTTCACAGACGTTTGTAACACCCGTGTGTGAAAATAAAAAAATCATATTTTTTCCACAAACATGATCTTTTAGTCCCCAATTTTTTTATTTTCCTAAGGGTAACAGGAGAAATTGGACCCCAAAAGTTGTTGTCCAATTTGTCCTGAGTATGCTGATACCCCATATGTGGGAGAAAACTACTGTATGGGCACATGTTGGGGCTTGGAATGGAAGTAGTGATGTTTTGGAATGCAGACTTTGATGGAATGGTCTGCGGGTGTCATGTTGCCTTTGGAGAGCCCCTGCTGTACCTAAACAGTGGAAACCCCCCACAAGTCACCTCATTTTGGAAACTAGACCCCCCATGGAACTTATCTAGATGTGTGGTGAGCACTTTGAACCCCCAAGTGCTTCATAGAAGTTTATAACGCCCGGGCGTGAAAATAAAAAAATCATATTTTTTTTCCACAAAAATGATATTTTTGCTCCCAGTTTATTATTTTATTCAGGGTAACAGAAGAAATTGGACCCCAAAAGTTGTTTTGCAATTTGTCCTGAGTAGGCTGATACCCCATATGTGGGGGTAAAACACTGTTTGGGCGCATGGCAGAGCTTGAAAGGGAAAGAGCACTTTTTACTTTTTCAACGCAGAATTGGCTAGAATTGAGATCAGACACCATGTTGCGTTTGGAGAGCACCTGATGTGCCCAAACGGTGGAAACCCCCCAATTCTAACTCCAACCCTAACCCCAACACACCCCTAACCCTAATCTCAGCCCTAACCCTAGCCCTAACGCTAGCCCTAACCCTAATGGGGAAATGGAAATAAGCACTTTTTTTTATTTTATTATTTTTCCCTAACTAAGGGGGTGGTAAAGGGGGTTTTTACTATTTATAGCGGGTTTTTATGTTTGGCAGCTGTCACATGCTAAAAGACGCTTTTTATTGTAAAAATAGTTTTTGCATCATCACATTTTGAGAGCTATAATTTTTCCATATTTTTACCCACCAAGTCATGTGAGGTCTTATTTTTTGCTGGACGAGTTGACATTTTTATTGGTACCATTTTCGGGCATGTGACTTTTTTTATTACTTTTTATTCCGATTTTTGGGACGCAGAATGACCAAAACCGAGCATTTCAAGAATTTCTTTTGGGGGGGTGCGTTTACACCATTCCACAAGCGGTACAATTGAGAAGGTGGTTTTATTCTTCGGGTCAGTACGATTACAGCGATACCTCATTTATGTCTTTTTTATGTTTTGGCGCTTTTATGCAATGAAAACAATTTTATATAAAAAATAATTATTTTTGCATCGCTTTATTCTGCGAGCTATAACATTTTTATTTTTCACTGATGATGCTGTATGGCAGCTCGTTTTTGCGGGACAAGATGATGTTTTCAGCGGTAACATGGTTATTTATATGCGTCTTTTTGATCGCGCGTTATTGCACTTTTTGTTCGGTGGTATGATAATAAAGCATTATTTTTTGCTTTGTTTTTTATTTTTATTTTTAAGGGGTTCACCAAAGGGGTTAACTAATGGGACAGTTTTATATGGTGGGTTGTTACGGACACGGCAATACTAAATATGTGTACTTTTATTGCTTTTTTTTTATTTCCAAAATATGAATTTATTACGGAATTTTTTTTTTTTTATTTATTTAGCGATTTTTTTAAAAATTATTTTTACACTTTATTTTTTAACTTTATTACACTGTCCCAAGGGGACATCACTGTCATGTGACAGATCACTGATCTGACACATCACAGATCACTGTGACATATCAGCGATCTGACACAGGCGCTGCAAAGGCTTCCTCATGCCTGCGCTCTACAGGCAGTGAGGAAGCCGGCTTTAGCGATTTTTTATAAATTATTTTTACACTTTTTTTAACTTTATTATACTGTCTCAGGGGGGACATAACTGTCATGTGACAGATCGCTGATCTGTCACATCAAAGATCGCTGTGACAGATCAGCCATCTGTCACAGGCAGTGCTGGAGGCTTCCTCATGCTGGTGCTTTGTAGGCATGAGGAAGCCGGCTCCCTGCAGGCCCCCAAAGGTCCCCGCCGCCATTTTGGATCTGGGGACCTGCAGGGATGGAGACCCCCCACATTGCGCTGCTGTTGGGGTAGCAGGGAAGCAAGGAGGGAGCCCCCTCCCTGCCGATGCTTCCCTAAACCCCCGGTACACTGCAATCGTGTTTGATCGCAGTGTGCCAGGGGTTATCGTGTCGGGGCGGTACATGACCGCCCCTGACACATAGTGCCAGGTGTCAGCTGTGATAATCAGCTGTCATAAACAGCTGACACCCAGCCGCGATCAGCGGTCCTCACCACGTGAGCGCCGCTGATCGCTATGACGTACTATCCCGTCCATGGGCATAGGGGCCCGTGTCCCATGGACGGGATAGTACGTCAGATGTCAGGAAGGGGCTAAAGAAACCCACCATTGTCCCATCCTGCACAAACAACTACAGACCAGTCTCCAATCTCCCCTTCATCTCTAAACTCTTGGAGCTCCTTGTCTATGATTCTATGATTCTAATCCCACCTTACCCGTTACCTCTCCACTCATTCCCTCCTAGACGCTTCACAGTCCAGCTTCCGCCCTCTACATTTGACAGAAACTACACACATCAAAGTGACCAATGACCTTTTGACAGCAAAATGTAACGGTGACCACTCTCTGCTTCCCGACCTTTCAGCAGCTTTCAACACTTTTGAATGCCATCTCCTACTCTCTAGGCTCCAGTCGCTAGACATTAAGGACACTGCTCTCTCCTGGTTCTCTTCCTATCTTTCTGACAGCTCCTTCGGTGTTTTGTTCGCTGGCTCCACTTCATCCCCTCTTCCTCTCACTGTTGGGGTACCTCAGGGCTCAGTCCTTGGCCCCCTTCTTTTCTCTCTCTGCATGGCCCCAGTTGGACAGACCATCAGCAGATTTGGCTTTCAGTACCATCTTTATGCTGACGACACTCAACTGTACACATCATCCCCTGACTGTCTGCAGTCTCCAACATCATGTCCGCCCTCTATCTGAAATTCAACCTCTCCAAAACTGAACTTCTCCTGCTCCCATCTTCTACTAACCTCCCTAAATCTGACATTGCCTTCTCTGTGGGTGGCATCATAATAACATCCTGGCAGAAGGCACACTGTCTGGGTAATATGTTTGACACCAATCTCTCCTTCACCTCCCATATACAATCACGTAACCGCTCTTTCCGCTTACACCTAAAGAACATCTCTAGAATCCACCCTTTTCTCACCCAGCAAACAACAAAAACCCTCACTGTCACCTTGATTCACTCCCGTCTGGACTTCTGTAACACTCTATCAGTTGGCTTCCCCCTTATTCGACTTTCCCCTCTCCAGTCTATCCTTAATGGAGCAGCCAAGGTCGTCCATCTGGCTAATCGGTACTCAGACATGTCTGCTCTTCACCAGTCATTGCACTGGATGCCCATTCACTACAAGATCCAATTCAAAGTACTTGTTCTTACCCACAAAACTCTCCACAGTGCGGCACCCCCTTACATCTCCTCCCTCATTTCTGTCTATCAGTATAGCCGATCACTGCGCTCTGCAAATGACTGTACTCTGCCACTGTCCCTGCTCCTCCAGCTCTCTCTCCCTCCCTAGACTAAATGCAGAATGTATGTGATACAAACAGCAAAGCAAATAATTATCACCTAGAAGGGCTGTTAGTATGATGGTTAAGCTTCAGCACCAGTATCAACACTATAAGCATCTGATTAGTAATACTGTGCACACAGGCCTAGAAAAGCACTCTTTCCCTCTAATACAAAGTGTCACAGAGCTGTGCATTGGCGTTTGCTGAGACAGGCGGTGCCTGTTCTTTTAAAATCCCTGATGATGTCACACAGCCAGCCAATCACAGTAATGCCACAACCAAGATGGATATCGCATTACATTGATGCATAGGCAATCCCTGCATGCTTATTGGCTGTGTAACAGGCATCAAACTTGTGGGGTGGGGATTCGAGTTTTAAATTGAGTACCATTAATACTCGCTGAGTAACGAGTACAACCAATCGCCCAGATACTCGTTATAACCGAGTATCACTGAGCTCTTTCACTCATTCCTATTTAAAATCATCTCTGGAGACAGATTTTCAATGAGATCTGTGTCCGACCCATAATATCTTAACAGCTCATTTGTATATTAAGAAAAATTTGGATTTCCCTGGATTAAGATATCAGATCGCTTAGGAAGGTAGATAATCCTGACAGAGTCTCTAAAATATTAAATCAACAGGTCAATGACATTGATGCCAGATCTGCATTTATTTATAAAAATCTATGAAATGTTTCACAAACACTATAAAGGATATCTAAATTCAATCTGCCATTTTTCTGCAATGTGCTGGTTATACAATGTATTACCAAAATAATCATTTTGTTACCGTATATCTTTGTAAATCGATTCCTTATTTTCAGCTCATTAATTATGTGGTCATTATTCAAGTAATTTTATCATTTTGTTATTACAATTTTATAATTTAATTTAAAATAAAAAAAATCCAAAATGTAGGTGCTAATGCACTCTCCTAAGCCTTTACAGGTCTGCTCTGTTCATTGACAATGAGAACTCTCTGGCAAATAAATCAAGCTTGGCTCTAGAAAAGCCCAATGGCGTTTGCTGTACTTTTATTGCCAAAGAAATAGCACTCAAAGTTTGCCCCTGCCCTCTTATTGCCATAGGGTCTTTTAAGACATTGATCCTTGAAAAGGTTAATCTGATTACCAAAATACAAAGCAGACATTGTAATCTGTAAGAGATTTTAAACTATGAAACATTTAAAACTAAATATATGTTCCAGTCGTGATCATTAGATGCCTTTATACAGCTCTTACTTCAGAAGCCACACGAATTTGTAGAGCACATAAATGTAGACGATTCTCTACAATATCTAGTTATAATTTCAATCAGTGATGACAAGTTATAGACATGATATGTTGGGATACAAAATTATATAATAATAATAATTATAATATTGAAAATGAAGCCTAAAAAACAATAAATCTTTGCAAAAAAAACCCCACAGAAATCCCAAGTTTCAGTAAAGGCTTATTTATTGTACAAAAAGAATTACAACTAGACATAATTAAAAAGATTTACGGGACCCCAGTCAAGTGGTTACTTCACTGAGCCTTGCAAACTTCATCCTTCCTGATGGAATTACCGGCCTACAAATCAGGAGAGGTGCTGCCAGGGCACTGGAGTGGCGCTTTAAGTGTAAGCCTCTTTGCCCTAGTGATATACTCACCCTCCGGCATCCTCCCCACTTTTCAGCACTGCTGAGGTTCCCCTGCGCCATTTCGCAAGCCCAGCTTCTGATAGCCGGAAGTCAGAAGCTACATCACAAGCTCTCCATACAAGGCTATGAGAGGTAGAACGAGGCCAGGACGAGGCTCTCATAATAGACTTGTGCTGAAAAGTGACCTTTGTTCAGCTCCATGGAACACTAGAGCTGCGAGCAGGTCACTTTTCACAGGAGACAAACTGGAGTGACACTGGAAACTAATAAAGGCAGCAGAAGGTGAGTATGAGGCAGAGGGCAGCGCACTTACATGTAAAGTACCACTCCTGTGGTGCAATAAAAAATGCTGGAGTAGTGCTTTAAAAGGGTTATTTGAAGAGCTCATATGTGAATGGTTCAGCAGTGTGCCTAATCGACCACAGCTCTATTTACATGGTGCTCTTCAGAGCTCCAGTTCTTGGGATTATGGGGGCCCCAGCCATTGGAAAGTTATCCTGTATCCCGAGGAGAGGGGATTACTTGGGGTAAACAGGTTTTCCAAGATTTATTTTTGTTTGGCCATAGGAATATAAAAAATAAACCAATAATGACATTCCCAAAGTGTAATCCATCCTCTCCAACAACAAGGTAAGAGAAGTGGTACTATGCAGTGTATATATACAGAATAAGGCCATTATTATTATTATTATTATTATTATTATTATTATTATTTATTTATGTAGCAGCATTGATTCCATGGTGCTGTACATGAGAAGGGGTTAAATCAAAATACAAATATCACTTACAGCAAACAAAATAACAATGACAGACAGACTGGTACAGAGGGGAGAGGACCTTTGCCTTTCGGGCTTACATTCTACAGGATTATGGGGAAGGAGACAGTAGGTCGGGGATTGTAGTAGCTCTGATGGTGTTGAGGTGGCTGTGTGGTCATTACAGGTTGTAAGCTTTTTTGAAGAGATGAGTTTTCAAATGTTCACATGTTCAGTATTTGATCAGTATTTTGAATCAGTATTTGTAAGCCAAAGCCAGGCATTTAATACCTTTGCTTGCTGTTAAGATACTTTGATGATTACTGTGTTAGTTATAACAATATTTCTTGGGCATATCATTGAATCACAGGCTAGCTCAAATTTATAGGGTTATGTGGCAAGACCACAGAAAATCCATGAACAACAATGGCACAAAATAAAGTAAAACAAAAAAACTTAGCTGGACTATAAACTGTTTTACATGCAAAGTGTAAGAGCACAGTTACACTGTAGCCATTTCAGCGACAAAACCCAAGAAAAAAAATGCAGATATAGTCTACAGCAAGTAAATCAGTAAGTAGTAATAGTACATGTAAATAACATAGGGTACTTAGGCTAGTTTCACACTAGTGTTTATTTGACGCAGCACACGGCGCCGCTAAGCCCCGCCCCCTGCCGGCTCCCTGCCCGCCCCATCCGGTCATCGCCGCCTACTATCACACATGGACGCTTGCGATCTGCGCACCCTATCTTTAGCATAGGGTGCGCAGATCGTGCGCTGGCTGTGCGCTAGTAGGATTTTGGCGTGCGTTGCACACTTTTGAAGGTGCGCACGTGTGCGCCGAATGCAGCATGTTGCATTTCGGCGAGCTCGGCGCACCTTCAAAAATGCGCAGCGCACGCCAAAATCCTACTAGCGCATGGCCAGCGCACGATCTGCGCACCCTATGCTAAAGATAGGGTGCGCAGATCGCAAGCGTCCATGTGCGATAGTAGGCGGCGATGACCGGATGGGGCGGGCAGGGAGCCAGCAGGGGGCGGGGCTTAGCGGCGCCGTGCGCTGCGTCGAATAAACGCTAGTGTGAAACTAGCCTTAGTGAACACTATTTTGACTAAAAAAGCATAAAATAAATCCATCCCACCACGACAAGTTATACCCATCAGGATGGTCCTAACCTGTCTCTATTATTAAAGCCTTACCATGTGTCAAATTATGTCAATGTGATTATGAGCAGAGCAGGATGGGGCCAGACTGAGACACTCATACATCAGAAGCTATACAGATGCAATACTTAGAGCCACCTGTTTGTACAAAGTACAAGACATAACAGCAAAGCAAAAAACTGAGCCTTTATTATATACTTGAAAAGTGTAAAGCACATTCACACTGTAGTCATTTCATAGACAAAACCCAAGAAAATAAAACAAGAAAACAAAAATGCAGCTATATTGTACAGCAAGTAAATCAGTAAATCAGTAAATAGTAACAGTACATGTAAATCACAAGGTTACTTATTACTTATCAAGGTTAATGCTATGTTGATCAAAAAAAGCATAACATCCATCCCATTTATCACTCACTCCTGGTTTTGGCTTACAAATACTGCGGCAAAAACTTACCAAACACTCAACCTATGCAGGTGGCCTTACTCGCAACAGAGTTGTGCCTGTGACTAGTGTTGAGCATTCGGATACCGCAAGTATCGGGTATCGGCCGATATTAGTATCAGAATTCCGATACTTAGTTCCGATACTTTTTTCATATCGAATATCGGAATCGGAAGTTCCCATAATGCTAGGAGCCCACTCGATTTGATTCAGCCAATGGGGATCCTCAGAAGTGTGGGCGCATCCTGTTAGGCATGTAGGCATTTTAACTACTGGCATGGCTGTGATTGGCTGCTGAAATGATGTCATGATGCACTATAAAAACCGCAGCAGCCGCCATTTCGGGTTCACTCTGCTGTGAATTCAGTTAGGGACAGGCTGCTGTTGAAGACTGTGAGGGACAGTTAGAAATAGCGATCATCAAACATATCTATTGCTCTACCCAGGCTACATAATCCACCACTGTAGCATTTTTGTAGCCCAGCAGCGCTGTTTTAATAGCTGTCTGCAAGGACTGTGTGAGTGCAGACCCACGCTGTGTAGTGTGTCCTGCAGGCACGTCTGCTTGTAGGCCGCCCAGCGTGTGTCTCTGCCTCATACACGTTTTTCTTTTTTTGCTGCTTTTTTTTTCTCTTGTATAGTGTGCTTCCATACGTATCCATTTACGTTGGTTGCAAACACTAAAGGAGTGGACAGCGGAGCCTTTCAGCAGCCTTTCAGTGCTATAGCCCATTTCTCTGCACTGTTTTTGGCTGTCTGATAGGTCTCTCTGTGTGTGAGTGCAGCTCACATTGCAGTGTGTTCTACAGCCACCGCTGGTTGTAGTCCGCTCAGCGTGCATCACTGCCTCATACATAGTCCTTTTTTTGGAGCAAATTTAGCCAGATTTTTGCTCCTATATTAGTGTGCTTCCATCCGCATCCATTGTCATTGGTTGGTTGCAAACACTATATAGGATTAGATAGAGGAGCCTTTTTGCTGGCTTGTGCCCTTCAGGGCCAGCCAGACTAGTATCACCCTATTTTTTGGAGCCTCATCAATTGCATTGTAGGTTAGCTTCCTGCATTGTAATCGCTCCAAAAAGTTTGTGATACTATAGCTTTCAAACTTTGGTCACATCCTTTTCTTTTTCCCCCCCAAAAAAAAAAAGGAAATAAAGTTCACCAAACACTCCACTTTACAGTTGTGTAGGCCACTTTAGATCATATTAAAGTGTAGTACACACACTCTTAGCCAAACTAGTGTTTCTTATACTGGTTAGCAGGTGTTCAGGAATAAGAACTCTAAGCCACCCCTTTTTTACTTTTCTGCCTATCTTTATCAGTCTACCAAGATGAAGAAGGCAGGGAGTAAGGCACGTGGTCGTGGCCGTGGAGTTTCAGCAGGGAGAGGACAGGGGGATTCAGCAGGGAGAGGACATGGGGATTCGGTGTCTGCTGCGGCCACCAGTGACCCGGCATCCCCCACTTTTACCAGGCAACAGTCCTTCATGCGCAGCTTTGTAGGACCTCGCCGTACCCCACTGCTGCGTGACGAACAAATTGAAGCCGTTGTCGGATGGCAGCTAACGCATCCACTTCAATGACTTCCGCATCCTCCCAGGGCCAGAGCACTGAAGAGCAACCATCTGTCTCTTCACCACCTGCCAAATTGCCCAGGCAGTCTGAGAGCCCTGGACAGGAGCCATCTCAATCTTTACTTCTGTTCTCAGAATCTGTTGGCTTGGAAAGAGGTGGCCAGCCAAGCAGCATTCTAGAGCGTGAAGAAGAGGGAGTATGTAGTGATGCGCAACTGCTTTGTCCCTCTGAATCTGAAGAGGCGGGTGGGCCAGTGCCTATTGTCAGCACACCTCAGTGCTCATCTGATGATGATGAGACTCAGTTGCCAATTTCTAGTGCGTACGGTGCTGGCGAGACAACCCAGGACCAGCCGGTGCTTGAAGAGGGGAGTGGAGATGATGAGGTCCTTGACCCATCATGGCGTCAGCCACAGGAAGGTGGTGGGAGCAGCTCTGAGGAAGAGATTCCCCGAATGGCCAAAAGAGGAGGGAGAGGGCGGGGGCAGACTTGGTTGCCTGTAGCCTCCACTTTGGCAACCGTGAGGAGCAATCCTCTTCCAAAACAGAAAACGGGCGCTCCCAGGACTTGCAGTGTGTGGTCTTTTTTTGACACAGTTGCAGATGACATTTGCTTTGTCAAATGCAAGCTGTGTCATCAGAAAGTTAAACGAGGGAAAAATGTGAGCAACCTCAATACCACAAATATGTGGAAACATGTGCGTACCAAGCACGAGGTGGAGTTACACAGACACACTGAAGATGTAGGCCAACCTTCAGCAGCACCTACCACCTCTTCAGCTCGTGTTGGGGCCTCTTCCTCCAGCTCACACACAGCTGGTTCGGCTTCCTCACTGGAACGCCATGGAAGAACCACTGCCACTGTTGTCCAGAGACCCAGTGAAATTCCACCCACTGAACCACGTTCTCAGTCATCAGCACACTCCCAGGCCACTCACCAGCAATCGGTAGCACAGGCATGGGAGAAAAAGCGGCCATAATCGGCAAACCATCCCCGAGCACTGGCTCTGAATGCCGGCATTGCCAAACTACTGGCCCTTGAGATGCTGTCATTCAGGCTGGTGGAGACTGACACCTTCAGGAACTTCATGGCATTGGCAGTTCTACAATACAATGTGCCCAGCCGCTTTTATTTCAGCAGGCAAGCCGTCCCTGCCCTGCAAAAGCATGTGGAGGTAAAAATTAAAAATACGCTACTAAACGCCATCAGTAGCAAGGTCCACCTGACCACCGATGCGTGGACCAGTAGCCATGGACAGGGACGATACCTTTCCCTCACTGCCCATTGGGTCAATGTTGTGGAGCTGGGTACAGATCTGGAGAGTGGCTCTGTACGTATTCTGCCAACTCCAAGGATTGCAGGAATGCAGTCTGTACATATTGAGTCCTCCTCCTACTCTAGTTCCTCGGAATCAGCACTGCATAAGCCTGTTGGGCCAGATATGAGCACAGGTGTGGCCAAACGTCAACAGGCCGTCCTTAAATTAAATTCTTTGGGGAATCGGAGCCACACAGCATAGGAGCTCTGGAATGCCATCAAGCAGGAGAGCGATGTGTGGTTTGTGCCAGCGAATCTCCAGCCAGGTTTGGTAGTGAGTGACAATGGCCGAAATCTAGTGGCAGCTCTGGGCCTAGGCAACCTCACTCACATACCATGTCTGGCACACGTGCTCAATTTGGTCGTGCAGAGCTTTCTGAGGGACTATCCGGATCTTGATGCACTGCTGCATAAGGTTCGCCTAGAGTGTGCTCACTTGCGGCGTTCCAGCATGGCAAGATCGCGCATTGCATCTCTGCAACGCCGATTCCGCCTGCCAGAACATCGCATCATATGTGACCTCCCCACCAGGTGGAATTCAACGTTACATATGTTGGAGCGGTTGTGTGAGCAGCATGCAGCAGTAATGGAGTACCAGCTGCATCAGGCGCAAACAAGTCGCACTGTGCGCCGGACACACTTCACCACCACTGAGTGGGCCACTATGAGGGACATCTGCCAAGTTTTGCGTGCCTTCGATGACTCCACGCGGATGGCCAGTGCAGATGATGCACTAGTCAGCATGACTGTCCCCCTCATCTGTCTGCTTCAAAAAACCTTACAAGCACTAAGTGAGGAGGTTTTTGAAGAGGTCGAGGATGAGGAGTCAGAAATGCCATCTGCTTCTGGCAAGTCTGCGCAACGTGCCTCCACACAAAGGCCCAGGCAGGGGAGACTTAGTGAGGAGGATGACGAGGAGTCAATGGAGGAGGAGGAACACATCTCTCCAGAGGAGGGAGGTACACAAGGCTCTAGTAGTCAGTGTGTACAGCGAGGGTGGGGTGATGCTGAGCAGGCTGAGATGCTGCCTCAAGCTGGGGACAGCGTTTCCGGTCCAGTTGGCAGTCTGCAGCACATGGTTGATTTCATGCTGCAGTGCTTGTTAAATGACCGCCGCATCGCCAACATTCTCCACACGGCTGATTATTGGGTGTACACCCTCCTAGATCCTCGCTACGGGGACAACTTACAAAGCCTCATACCACAGTTGAACCGGGAGCGAAAAATGCGGGAGTACCAAGAAACACTTGTGCAGGCCATCATGTTCTCCATTCCCCCCGCAAGTGTTGCTGGTAGTGCTTTTCAAAGCAGCCATGTGGGTAGAGGCAGTGGAGGAAGCTCTGCACAAAGAGGTAGCAGAGGCAGTGCCGCAGAACAAGACAAGGCTAGTATGGCCCAAATGTGGAAAAGTTTTGTGGGACCGCCACAAACGGCTACACCATCACAGACGGCTCCAGTCAGCAGGAGGCAACGTTTCCGTCAGATGGTGACAGACTACTTGTCTTGCCCTGTTAGTGTACTCCCAGATGGCTCTTCCCCATTCAAGTATTGGGTCTCTAAGCTGGATACATGGCCAGAGCTTAGCCAGTATGCATTGGAGGTGCTGGCTTGCCCTGCTGCCAGTGTATTATCGAAACGTGTCTTTAGTGCTGCAGGTGGTGTGGTAACAGACCGTTGCACGCGACTATCCGCCGATAATGTTGACCGGCTCACTTTTCTGAAAATGAACAAGGCCTGGATCTCACCTGAATTTGCCAGTCCTCTTCCAGAATAAATAATTGGCTGGCAACAGGATCCAGGTCTCCTGTTGTGTTCATGTTTCTATGACCTGAACTTTATTTCCTGGGCTACAGCAATGCCCGTTGTTGCTCAGAAATGCTGTCCACACAGACAAAACACTCGCTCATGTGTAAGTGGGGTTCGGTAACATCAGCTGATCCCCTGCTGTGTGTATGGCAAAGTGTCCTGCTCCCTCCACAGTCAAACAACCTCAGATTTACACCTGGCTCCAAGTAGGCCTCGGCCTACTACCTGATTTTCCCTGGGCTCCGACACCTCCAGTTGTTGCTCAGAAGTGCTGTCCACACAGACAAAACACTCGCTCATGTGTAAGTGGGGTTCGGTAACGTCAGCTGATCCTCTGCTGTGTGTACGGCAAACTCTCCTGCTGCCTACAACTTCTGACTACCTCTGATTTAATATGTTCTCTGATTTGCTCTCTGTCTCCACTCTGTTTTGAGTATTTCCTCTGGCCTACAACACCGCCTGTTTCTGCTCTCAAGTGCCGTCTGCACAATCCACACTTGTTCCTGTGTTACCTGGGTCCTGTAACATCTGCTCATCTCCAGAGGTGAGTCCGGCAATGTCTCCTGCTTTGTCTACATTCCCACTACTTGTAGTGGAAAAGTGGACAGAGCAGGAGACATTGCCTGACTCACCTCTAGGGAGAAGCTGCTGTTACAGAACCACAGTAACACAGGAACAAGTGTGGGTTGTGCAGACGGCATTTCAGAGCAGCAACTGGCGTGGTTGGAAGCCAGAGGAAATACTCGAAACAGAGTGAAGACAGAGGCCTAATTGGAGTACGTTGACAGTTAGTAGTAGTCTAGAAACAATTGAAAACTGCCACCAAGTAGGCCTCGGCCTACTACCTGATTTTCCCTGGGCTCCGACACCGCCAGTTGGTGCTCAGAAGTGCTGTCCACACAGACAAAACACTCCCTCATGTGTAAGTGGGGTTCGGTAACGTCAGCTGATCCCCTGCTGTGTGTATGGCAAAGTGTCCTGCTCCCTCCACAGTCAAACAACCTCAGATTTACACCTGGCTCCAAGTAGGCCTCGGCCTACTACCTGATTTTCCCTGGGCTCCGACACCACCAGTTGATGCTCAGAAGTGCTGTCCACACAGAAAAAAACACTCGTTCATGTGAAAGTGGGGTTCGGTAACGTCAGCTGATCCCCTGCTGTGTGGAGGGCAAAGTGCTGCTGCCTCCAAATTGTAACTACTTCAGATTTAAACATTCTCTGATTTGGCCTCTGTCTCCACTCTGTCTCTAGTATTTCCCCTGACCTCCAGCACCGCCAGTTCCTGCTCACAGTTGCCGTCCGCGCATTCCACACTTGTTCCTGTGTTCCTGGTGTTCTGTTATGTGAGCAGATCCCCCAATGTGTGTCCAGCACTGTCTCCTGCGCTGTCCACCTTCCCACTGCAAGCGGTGGGAATGTGGACAGAGCAGGAGACAGTGGCAGACACACATCAGGGGATCTGCTGACATTACAGAACCCCAGTAACACAGGAACACGTGTGGATTGGGCAGACGGCTACTGTACGCATAAACTGGCGGTGTTGGTGGTCACGTGAAATCCTGGAAACAGAGTGGAGACAGATGCCTAATTGGAGCATGTTGACAGTCTGTTGTAGCCTACAAACAATCTAAAACTACCACCAAGTAGGCCTCGGCCTTCACCATGATTGTCCCTGGGTTCCAACAACGCCAGATGGTGCTCGGCAGTGTCTTTGGCACGGGTACTCCCTGTTGCCCAGCCTGCGGGAACTGGCACTGAAGGCTGGATCCTTAGTGCCAATGGGACATGGACCCGCTGTAGGACTGTGGGTTTCGGTAACTGCGGCCGGCTTGCGGCCTGGCTACTTTGCTTTGGATGGGTACCTTCTGCTACCCACCCAGGTTCCAGCACTGTCAGCTGGTTCTCGCCAGAGCCTTTGGCCTAGGTGCCACCATCTCGGTATCCGAAGGTCCAGCACCGTCAGCTGGTCCTTGGTAGTGCTTTTTAGCACAGGTACCTTCTGCTTAGTAACCATGGTCCAGCACCGTCAGTTGGTCCTCAGTAGTGCCATTGGCTCTTGTTCCTTCTGCTACCCATCCTGGTGCCAGCACTGTCAGCTGGTTCTCGCCAGAGCCTTTGGCCTAGGTGCCTCCATCTCAGTATCCGAGGTCCAGCACCGTCAGCTGGTCCTTGGTAGTGCTTTTTAGCACAGGTACCTTCTGCTTAGTAACCGTGGTCCAGCACCGTCAGTTGGTCTTCGGTAGTGCCATTGGCTCTTGTTCCTTCTGCTACCCATCCGGGTGCCAGCACTGTCAGCTCGTTCTCGCCAGAGCCTTAGGCCTAGGTGCCTCCATCTCGGTATCCGAAGTCCAGCACCGTCAGCTGGTCCTTGGTAGTGCTTTTTAGCACAGGTACCTTCTGCTTAGTAACCGTGGTCCAACACCGTCAGTTGGTCCTCGGTAGTGCCATTGGCTCTTGTTCCTTCTGCTACCCATCCGGGTTCCAGAACTGTCTGCTGGTTCTCGCCAGAGCCTTTGGCCTAGGTGCCTCCACCTCGGTATCCGAGCTCCAGCAACGTCAGCTGGTCCTTGGTAGTGGTTTCTAGCACAGGTACCTCCTGCATAGTAACCGGGGTCCAGCACCATCAGCTGTTCCTCAGTAGTGCCATTGGCTATTGTTCCTTCTGCTGCCACTACGGGTTCCAGTACTGTCAGCTGTTTCTCGCCAGTTTCTCAGCCTTCTTGTACCTTCTGCTACATTTCCAAGATCAAGCTTTTTGAAATTGTCTTTGGTAATCCTTATTGATCTCCATGACGACGAACCTGATGACGACGACCCTGAAGACCACACCAAAGAAGACCAGAAATATGACCCTAAATAATAAGACCAAGAGGACAAAGAACATGAAGACAACCACCAAGATACAGAACAAAAGACAGAAGAACAAGAAGCAGAAGAAGCAAAAGCAGAACAGAAAGCAGAAGAACATTAAGCAAGACTAAAAATCAGCATAGAAGAAATCAAAATTATAAGCAGAAGAAGACTAAGCAGTAAATGGGGGTGAGTCCGTTCCTCCTAGTGGTGCCCCTGGAAAATGCCTGCTGCTGCAGGCCAAACTGAACGCGGACAAATCCTGTTGTAAATCTTTTGTGACAGGCAGAACGTAAGGTGTAATCTTATAACTTTTATAGATAAGTACTACAGGAATGCCTGTCACCATAAGTAAATGAAGTAAAAGAAGAATAGGAAGAAGATGAAGAAATAGCATATGAAAATTAATAATAGCTGAATAAGAAGAATATGAAGAATGGAAAAAAAAAATTAATGGGAAGAAGGTGAAGAAGAAGAAGATGAATAAGGTGAAGAAAAAGATGATGAAAAAAATGCTACTTCTGCGGATCATGAAGGAGAAAGTGTGGGAGAAGTACAAAAGAAGGTGAAGAGCATGGAAGTTGTGAAACATACATATCTGACATCTGACAAAATATAAAAAAGTTAACATAGTCAATATCTTTTTAATTCCGAACGTCTTGAAAAAAAAAATTGGAATTAATGCTATGCCATGTGATTTGAATAAACCACTATGCCTTTAATGTCTCCTCCACCTCCCACAATACATTCTACATGATTCTTATTTGTTTTCAATTATGTAGAATTAGCCAACAAGGAAATAAAGGGCTTTTTTAAATTCCGATACCGGAAGTCCCATTGACTTGAATGGGACTTCCGGTATCGGAATCGGTGATACCCGATATTTTTTTCGTATAGGGCGATACCATCCGACACGATATTTTTGGGTATCGAACAGTATCGCTCAACATTACCTGTGACCTGTGGAGATTCCATCCACTCTTCCCTGTTTCTTATCATTATTACTTCATCATGGAACGCTCCTATTTTGTTTTCTAGTTTATAGATTACTTGCATAATGAGCCAATCAAAAATTTCTTAGCGACTGGCAATTTCTCATTTTTGTGCTTTTGTTTTTCCTCTCCTTCAAGGATCTATAACTATAACATTCATTTTACTTTCAGCCAAATGAGAGCTTGTATTTTGACAGATGAGTTGTAGGTGGAATTATTCCAACTCTTTAACCATATAGTAATATACTAAAAAAAATGAAAACATTCAAAGCAGGAATAAATTATAAAAAAAGCAAAAATTCCTAATTTCTGAAAATTGCTTTTTAAATTTATGTGACATTCATTGCATGGTAAGTTTGAACTGGTAATTTGATTCTTCAGGTCAGTAAAATTATGGTGATAACAAAATTGAAAAATTTTTATTATTTAGGCAGCTAATAAAAGTTCCCAATTTTGTCGCCATTTTCTCAGACCTGTAAACTTTAAATCTTTCTATGGATGGAAATGTTTGAGTGCTTGATTTTTTAATTGTGAAGCTGTATATACAGTATTTTCTTAATTATATCATTTTTATCACATTTCACAAAATTTTTTGAGGCAGGAGTGATGATGACCTGTAAAAATGTCAATTATGCTATTTTTGGCGATTACCGCACGGGTTAACTAATTTTTTACTTGGATAGATTGATCACTTATGGATGCAAACATACCAAATATGGTTAGTCTTTAATTTTTTTTTATAGATTTTGTTTTTAAATTGAGAAAAGGGGGGTGGTTTAGAGAAAGGGTAGTTATGTGCAAAGATACTGTACAGCATTATGTAATAGAAGGAAGAGGGTGATTGCAGCGCTCATAAGCCCCCATTACACACTGCGATATCGCTAGCAATATGGCTGTAAAGTCACTGATTTTGTGACGTAGCAGCGATATTGCTAGCGATATCGCTACATGTGATACTTACCTCCGACTGGCTCCCCCGCTGATTATCGCTGGTCGCGCGAGAAGGTCCTGGATCATTTCTCGTCGGGTGCTTCCTGCTGGGCTTCCTGTGGCGCCAACGAGTGATGCGTGGACGCGGGCAGGAGGACGTCAGGATCGCCGCGTCTGACAGGTAAGTAGCGACCCCCGACCCCAGCGATGTCGCTGGTGAGATCTGCCTGTGTGGCAGCTCACTAGCTACCACTTAGCGATGCACCAGCGATCCATATCGTTGTCGGGATCGCTGGTGCATCGCTAAGTGTAATGGTACCCATACTGTGTAGTAAGTGCAGACTGTTCACTGCCCCGATGACTGAAGGTGAGGAGCTGCAGGGAGAATGTAGTTTCATTTTCTCCCTTCTTTCATTCTTTCAGTAAGGCCGGAGTCACACTGGCGAGGAATACGGGAGATTGAGAGGCGCAAAAAGCACGCATTAGACACGGACAAATGATTTTCTATGGGGTCCCTCGCACCAGGCATATATTTCTCATCCGTATCCTACGCTCCGTGCCAATCGCAGCATGCTGCAATTGTCAGCGTACTACGCCCGTAGGTACGCCAATGCAAGTCTATGGGTGCGCAAAAAATACGGATTACACACGGAACACACGTGTGACCTGCGAGCAATACGCAGGTCTTTTGGCTGGTGAACAGGAAATGGGCCAATCCATCATCAGGAAGCCTAGACATGCAAATGAGCTCAAAAACCGCTCCAGACATCCAGGAAGTCAGCCTCCATGGAGTACAGCAGCAGCATGGCGTCCACATATATTAATGTAGAGATGCTCATTGTGCTGGTGCAGGAGAGTCCCGAAATATGGGACCCACGCGATGCAAACTATGCTAGCCGCACAAGAAAGGAGGCGTCATGGAGGCGCATCTGTCGCCAGATGTACCATGACTTTGGTGACAGACCACGTGATGAGCAGCATAAAATTCGTAAGTGCAGCCATAAAAACATCATTAACCTTAGCGCGCGCTATAAAATGAATCTACAATCGGCACCCCCCCTTCCTGTGCATGTACTTTTATTAGCCTCATGAGGCCGTTACATTTGGATGTGACACGTGGCTTCACACAGCCATAATTAGGGGTTAGGCCACAAGCTCCTCATCCTCCTAGCCACTAAAATTAGTTTAAGTGGAGCTAATGAGACCCTGTGTATCGGCCCAATTACATATGCCACCATGGGTAGAACGCACACCCCAGAAGGCCCCATGCCTAGACTACTGTTCGAAAATGTGACCTCTCAAATATGTGATTTTGACAATCTTTCCTGTCACATTGCAGTGGAAGATGTGATGAAACGGTGGAGAAGCATCCGGGACCAGTTCCGCCGGGAACGCCAGCAGTGGTCCGGGAGTGGGGATGCTGGACATGTCAAACAGAAATATATCTACTATGACCGGCTGAACTTCCTCGCCCCAATTCTGGATCTGAGACCGTAAGTACATACCTCACACCACATGACACAAAAACATTACACAAATACTTTACAGGGACAAAAATATTGATGTATTTTTGCCTCTGTTCTATTTCATAACAGAACTCAATCCAACCTTACGGATCGAGGAACGGCCTCAGAGGCAGAGCCCATTATAGATCCTGTAGGGGATGAGGTGGCTGGCCCATCTTCTCCCCCCACAAGAAGGATTGCTGAAGAGGAGGCATCACAAGACCACACAATGGCTGGCCTACACACCACACCACCAGGACGGTCTGCTGCTGCCACCTCACCCATCCTGGAAGAGCCGGGCAACTTGAGCAGCAGCCAAACTGCCCAGATCAGGTCTCCCCACAGGCTGCTCTAGCATCACGGCGAACAAGAAGAAGGCGCCAGGTCACCATTCAAGAGAGCAGGACCAATGTGGACACAGGGGTGCTGAATTATTTGTCCAGAGTCACTACAGATGATGGTGAGGAGGCCTATGCACGTAGCCTCACCCTTTATCTCTGTGCCCTTACCCGTGAGGTCAGGCTCCGTATTAGGGGATGTATTCAGATCCTGCTTGATGCAAGCACCCCCCCCAATACCCCATATGAGGTTTTTGAATTTCTGGAGAGGTGGCAGCTCTCACCACGAAATTTAATGCGCATGAGACCATCCACACAGATGCTTGCTCAAGCAGGGTCTGAACAGCCCCTAATACGTGGGCCAACACCTCAAGCCCTTCCTCCCCCTACCCATCCTTCTATTCCAAATGTCTTCCTCAAGCCAACCCCACCAATATGGCCACTTGTACCCACCCAGTGTTGGAGGCTGGTCCCAACCTGGTTGGGGCGATCTGGCTATCTTGGTGGGTATGAGCCACGGGCCTACCAGAGCCAACAAGAAGCCCCTCACCATCATCATTACTCTGGCCAGTATCCCCAACAGGCCCAGGAGGCTGGACAATTACAGCATCATGGGCAACAGTATGGCCCCACACAGGGCGATGTTGGCCACAATGTCCAGCAGCACCCACAGGCTGTTCATCCACGTTCCCCTTCCCCTACATATGAGGATTTATGATTCTAAAATGGTTGGAGATGTCCAGTGAGATGTAACTGGTGCTCCTAATATGAAACAAAAAACAGGTGTTCTCCTTCACCAACATTTAGAACATAATTTAACACTCACATTTTTAAACAATGTTTTCCAAACATATGAAACAATCCATCATGACAGGCAACGATACCTCACGCCTTTCACACAGATATTACATGTGTGTAGAAAAGAGAATATTTAAATGCGCTATACTGTAAAATTAAAGGATGAAAATACACTACTCACTTGCTAACGCCTAGGAAAGGCGTGCTCGCCTTAGTTAAGTAGTCACCTTTTTTGTTAGCAATCTCTAGTAAAAAAATTCGAGGCGACCAGCATTCAGAATATCACGCTCTCTCTATGTCTTAACAAGTGAGTTTTGTATTTTCATCCTTTCCAGTATAGCATGCTTAAATATTGTCTGTTCTACAGACAGGTAATATCTGTGTGAAATATGTGAGGTAGCCTTGCCTGTCATGGTGGAATCTTTCTATGATTGGATAACATTATGAGGAAATGTGAGTGTTTTCTTGTTGCCTTTATTTTGGTGATGGAGCTCACCTTTTGTTGCCAAATCAAGGTTAATCTAGGCATACACACGGACCACACATGTGACTTGCGAGAAATACGCACCAGGTGTCTTTTAGCAAAGCCCGAAATTCAGTGCGCTATACAGTAAACTCACACTGACAGGTTTAATAAAGAAACAAAAGAATAGATATAGACACATAGAATACATATATGTATATATATATATATATATATATATATATACATATATGCATTCTATGTGTCTATATCTATTCTTTGGTTTCTGTTAGAAACCCTGTCATAGGGCTCCATTATATGTCCATTTTGCAAGCCTGCGAGAAAATCTCGCCATACGGATGCCATACGGATTACATACGGATGCTTACATGCGCAAAATACGCGACTACATCTTGATTACGGATTACATACGGAGCACTGTTTAGGGGCCATTCATCCGTATTACGCATGTAAAATACTGACCGTATTTTGCGTCAGTTAGTGTGACCCCGGCCTTAGACAGTCGAACATATTTAAATTTGTATTTACCTGCAGAATACCATTATGTCTGCAGCCTAAGGCTGAGTGCAGACGTACTTTTTTGCCCTGCGGATTTTTCCGCGCAGAATTGAATGAATCCGCCAGTCAAATGACCTGCATTTTTCCTGCAGATTTCATCCATTTTTAGTGCGGTTTTCCACTGTGGATTTACCCCTGTGGATTTGGAGACAGGGGAGGTGGAAAACCGCACAAAAGAAGTGACATGCTGCGGATTTTGTACCGCAGGAAAACAGCACGGAAAAATCCGCAGCGTCAGCACAGCGTTTTTTTTTACATTGATTTAAATGCTACTGTACATCACAATGCGGATATGCAACGTTTCT